>NW_019272020.1:5476616-5983254 GCF_002738345.1 Cucurbita maxima | reverse complement strand
AAAAAAAAAAAAAAAAAAAAAAAAAAAAAAAAAAAAAAAAAAAAAAAAAAAAAAAAAACTATGGGGACAACTTCTTCTCGTTTCTTTTTTATGCTCCTTGTTAGGGTTGTTTTTTTTTTGAAGGCCCCTCTTTAAATTTGGCACAAGGTTTAAGTGGCAGTTCATGGAGTGCATCGAATGAAACATCCTGTCCTTAGATATAGGATCAATCTTAACTTCTTAGTTCGTTCAACCCTGCTGTGAATGAAACATACATTTCTCTGTTTTTAAGAAAGCAAATTCTAGCTAGGATTGTTGATTTTTGATCCAATAGCTAGGTTAGCGCCTGTACAGAGTCATATCCATGTCTTGAACTTCGAGAATTAGAGAAGTGGTTCAAGTTCAGTGGCTTCGAATAATGGTAGATTTTGAGTGGTGTGTGTCTAGTCAAATGTCATTGTTTCTCGATATGTATTACCCTTTGAATTGTACGTCATTATTTCTCATGCCTAGAGGTATTTAAGAGAGCAAGAACAAGGATTTCTTTTGGAAGGAAGAGGAGAAGGAAAAATGTAATAGTTATTATGGTGCGAGAGTGTTTCTAAGCCATTGGAGTTTGGTGGATATGGAAATGGAAGCTTGAGAAAGAAAGAGAAAAAGTGAACTCTTTTAGCGAACCTTTGTATGATGGCACAAGGTGGCTAGTATACATGCTAAGGATGAGTGTGACTTGTTTACAAAACAAAGAAAAGGGTTTTAGAAATACTTGTTGAGATGTATCAAAATTTATTTGCCTTCAGAAAAAATTCTTGGTTGGTTGAAAATGGAAGGAGAATCTCTTTTTGAGATCATGTCTGAATAGGAAATCAAACTCCGTCTTTACAAGTTTGTGTCTTTTGAGGTGGTCCCTGGGATGGGATACCTTGACCAGGGAAGATTTTTGCAAGAATATACTGGAGGAGGAGATGGATTAAGTGTGTGCTTTACTTGCTATGATTATTTCTTACTCGAGGTTGAAATGGATGAATCAAGTTATTTTTTTTGCTACGATTAAGGGAGCATTTTCTAGTAAAAGAAGGAATAAAAGAATATGGAAATTGGAGTCTTAAAGAGTTTTTTCGGTGAAATATTTAGTAAAGGTTCTCATTAATTTTTCCTTAATCTCCAAATCTTTGAGAAAATCATTCTGGAAATTGAAAAGCCCAAAGTAAGGGCATATTTTGTTATGGGTTCTGTATAAGGGCGCTTAACACAGCCGATAGATTACAGAGGAAATTGCCATTGGCTGTTTTATAGCTGTTGGAATGTATATTATTTGTTTTAGGACACGTGGCGATCAGGATAACCTATTGAATAAAGCTAAAAAATGATGCCAAGTTGATATGGGTAGATGCTGTCAAAAATGTCATTTGGGAGGTTTGGTATGAAGACATGGAAGGGCTTTTTGAAGGATGACCTTCAGAGTGGAGCAAGAGGATGACTGTGCCTAAATAGTAATAATTAAAAATTCGTAGTTTGGGGTTTGTTTTGTATACTTAAAAAATGGAGTCATTTACTTTGTTCTTATTATAACCGATCAATATCTGTAATAAGTTATCTTGATTTAAAAAATATCGAAGATGTCATTTTCCATGCTTGTGGGAGATCCTAGATCAGTGAGGAGATTGAACACTTTGTTTGAATACTTGGGGTGATGTTGAAAAGAATCCCGTGGATCCTTCAAGGTTAAAAAGAAACCTTTGAGACTTGTGGGGCTGTATTTATTTAGTTAGCTCTATATGGTACTTTCGTTGGGTGATTTCTTTGTCAACAATCATTTTCTTTATGAAAGGCTTTTAAATATTCTTTTTTTTAGTTATTATTATCATCATTATTATTTTTATGAGAAACCAGCTTTCATGAAGAGGAATGAAAGAATATAAGAAAGAAGCACTTTTTCATTAATTATAAAGTACAAATTTACCTTGTTGACTCTTAATAGGAAGTTACAGAAGTATTTGGATTTTAGTTGATCATATTAAAGTGAGAATAATTATAGAATGAGGGTGAAGGGAAACACAGAGAACAATCAGATTTGCTAATTTTGGAACTTTTCCATTTCCCTGGATTCATCACGATCACCCTATTCTTCCTTTCAGGCCAAAGTTCCTGCAGCAATGCCTTGATGCATTCATCTGCACTTTATGAAAGCAATTGGATTCTTTAGAGACTCCAACGTCTTTTGCTCTAGCAACGAGAAGAAATCCAATTATATTTTTAATGTTTTTAATATTTTGAGTTAGCTCCAGCATGAAGGATGACAGGTCTTCTTTGGTATCGAGTTTGCCTGGGAATTTGGCAACTAGGAAACTTTGAGCTATGAGATAGTAGATAGTACATATCTCGTTAGCTTTCCGATGTCAAAATAGTTTTTACATTATCCTTTTTTTTCCCTCACATAACTGGTTGGAGAGTCTTCGGTTAATCTCACAGTTCATAGGCAGGGATTGCTCTGTTGTGTTGACCTTCTTCTCTGTGAGTTTTTCTCCGTACATAGAGCACATATTTTTTAAGCTATCCTTAGCTTTTACTTGTTTCTTAACTTCCCAATTTCAGAAGGTTACAGATGACCATCAATAATTTGTTTCAGGACGGTGAATCTGGATGGAGCAGTCTTCACAGAGCTCTACATTTTGGTCATCTTGCAGTCGCATGTATCCTTCTCCAATGTGGTGCCTCTATCACGTTGGAGGACTCCAAGTGTAGAACACCAATAGATCTCCTCTCTGGGCCTGTATTACAGGTCGTGGGAGGTGAACCTACCTCAGGTACCTTTTTGGCCTTCCATTTTATATTTACTCGTGAGGCTGATCATTAGGCTCAACACATTCATTTTCATTTCCCAGTTGCCACAGAGTTGTTTAGTTGGGGCAGTGGCACAAACTACCAACTGGGAACTGGCAACGAGCACATCCAAAAGCTTCCATGTAAAATAGATTCTCTTCATGGTTCCTTTATCAAGTTGGTTTCTGCTTCCAAGTTTCATAGTGTAGCTGTAAGTGCTCATGGACAAGTCTATACCTGGGGTTTTGGAAGGGGAGGCCGGCTTGGACACCCTGACTTCGATATTCACAGGTTTGAGTCTCTTTGTTCAATTACATATGATGTACTTTAGTATCTTTTGTCTACCCATTTCATTATTGACAATTTATTTATTGTTCTAATATATATAGAAGTTGTTAGTACAGACACCTGCAATTCAATTTATTCAGTCATCTATTTGTATGCTTGTGTTAAATTGTATAATATAAGGTGGCCAGCAGTAGGAGTGCTGTGCATTCTTTGTCGATTTTTTAATTCAAAGATCCTAGACTCTTGGCTGTCAAATGGGAGATACTGATGTGCTAGTCACTGTTACAATTGGATGAACATTCTTTCTTTTGTTGAACAAGAAGCAAGGCTGAATGTACTTGTCCAGCTGCAATTTTCCCACATATTTTCATTAGATACATTTGTCTTCATTCATGACAGTGGTCAAGCTGCAGTTATCACCCCTCGGCAGGTGATTTTTGGTTTAGGTTCCCGCCGTGTGAGAGCAGTTGCTGCTGCCAAACATCACACGGTTATTGCCACAGAGGGTGGTGAAGTATTCACCTGGGGATCTAATAGAGGTAAAGTATCTTGATGCCATTGAGCCCATATGTACAAAGTTTTAAGGGAAGTATGTCAAAAATATTGGATGGTGGCTGGAGCTCATTATTCATTCTCTAAAAGTTCTATGTAAAAAATAGAATATTGGAACACATTGCATTTGCTTTTCTTGCCCATTGTTCTATTGATTTCTGAGGAACTGAGGGTTCCCTAATTTTGATCTGCAGAGGGTCAACTCGGTTACACTTCTGTTGATACCCAACCCACACCTCGAAGAGTTAGTTCTCTGAGGTCTAAAATTGTTGATGTTGCTGCCGCAAACAAACACACTGCTGTGGTTTCTGAGTCCGGTGAAATTTTTACGTGGGGCTGCAATAGAGAAGGTCAACTCGGTTATGGCACCTCTAACTCAGCTTCTAATTACACTCCTAGAGTGGTTGAATACTTGAAGGGAAAGGTTTTTGTTCGAGTGGCTGCAGCAAAATTTCACACAATATGTTTAGGGCTTGATGGAGAGGTAACTTTTAAAGATTTGTTGAGCTTGTAAATTTTCATTCTAAAGGTACATTAATTTTGAGCTAGTAATGCAATGCACATACATCGTCATTCTGTAGCAGATTATATGTTGATATATCTTTGGTTGGCTTAGCTGTTCTAAGAGAGGATTTTATGTTGTTGCAGGTTTACACTTGGGGACATAGGCTTGTTACTCCGAGGCGAGTTGTAATTGCCAGGAATTTAAAGAAAAGTGGGAACACCCCACTAAAGTTTCATAGAATGAAACGGCTTCATGTGGTTAACATTGCTGCTGGGATGATTCATAGCATGGCTCTCACTGATGATGGTGCAGTATTCTATTGGGATTCCTCGGATGCTGATCTTAGATGCCAACAAGTTTGATCTCTTGGTTTTATTTCTTTTCTTGTGAACAACTTGTCAGTTACCTATTGATGTCTGATCTCTGTTTTTCCTTTCATGTAGCTATATTCACTTTGTGGAAGAGACGTGGTCAGTATTTCGGCAGGAAAATACTGGATTGCTGCTGTTACATCTATTGGTGATGTATTTATGTGGGATGGGAAGAATGGCAAGGATAAGCCACCTCTTGCAACACGTTTGCATGGGGTAAAGAGGGCTACGTACGTGTCAGTTGGTGAAACACATTTACTGATTGTTGGTTCTCTCTATCATCCTGCCTATCATGTCTACGGGAACAAGATTTCAAAGAACCATATTTCCAATGGCATGGATGAGCTAGATGAGCTTGATGAAGATTTGATGTTTCATGATATTGACTCTGTTACTGAGCCATCTACTTCCCCTAAGGTTGCCACTGAACTTCGTTGTGTACCTAGCTTGAAAAGTCTCTGTGAAAAAGTTGCTGCAGAGAGTTTAGTGGAACCACGAAATGCTATTCAACTACTTGAAATTGCAGATTCACTTGAGGCTGATGATTTGAGGAAGCACTGTGAGGTATGCAATATGAAGACTTAGATACTGAAAAAGTAATTTTTATTTGGGACTCCTGCTTCACTTCTAGATGACTGCTTCATAGATCTTACTTTAATCTCAATTTCGGGTATACTTTTCTGCCACTTTCTGCGAGTTAGAGAGTTGCATGTGGTAGCTTCTTGTTCTTCACTATAATAGATTTCTTGATCAATTGATTTGGTTTTTAGTATAAACGTATTTGTTGCTGTCTTGTTTTTCACAAAATTTATAGATTCTCTTCCTTGAATCATCTTAAGTTCAGTTTGAGACGTTCTGAAGGTTTTAGGTTTGAGTAAAACAGGAGAAAATGAGTTGATTAATTACAAACCACTTTGACCAAAATTGCAATCGGACCTTAATCTTAATATGATTATTTCCTTTTTATTGGTTTTATTTTTTTATTGTCAAGTTTGGCCAAATGTAATAAAGTCATAGCATAATGTGCAACTAATATTTCATTTGCCACTTGGTTCCAGGACATAGCTATTCGGAACCTTGATTATATTTTTACAGTGGCATCACAAGCTATTGCAAATGCTTCGCCAGATATTATGGCTAAACTTGAGAAGTTGTTAGACCATAAGTCATCTGAGCCATGGAGCTATCGTCGGCTCCCGACTGCAACTGCTACTTTGCCTGTCATTATTGACAGTGAAGAGGAGGATAGTGAGAATGAGAGTTTAAGGTGCCGAGAGAATCATTTGATGAGTAACATGACAAATGAAATGGAACAAAGATCAGATTCTTTTTTCCACGAAGATAACCAAAAGGAAGCCATTTCCAAACAAATTCGTGCTTTGCGGAAAAAGTTGCAGCAAATTGAGATGCTCGAATCGAAACAGTCCTGTGGATATCTCCTTGATGAACAACAAATTGCAAAGCTCCAAACAAAGTCTGCCCTTGAAAGTTCACTTCTGGAACTTGGTATTCCAGTGGGTACCCTGCAGGCAAAACCATCCTCAATGCCCCCCAATGACAAAGGAAATAAGAACAATGTGCTAGCAAAAAAACATAGGAGGAGGAACAAATGCAAACTAGAGCATTTGGAAACTTCAGCTGGTATTGCCAAATCTGATGTAGAACCAGATCATATGGAGGAGTTCCGTGATGTTGAAATGCCTTCAGTTGCCAAGAAAAAGGTTAGGCATGACATTTATTTGTTTGTCTTCGTTTTTAGGGGATTAAGAATTTCTCACCCCCCTGTTAATTTGAGGTTATGTATGGCTACTGTTTTCTGACAAGAATTTTCTGGTTTCAAACTGTTTTAAAGAATTGTGATGTTTTTGTATTGGTTGAAGTAAAAATAACTTCAGTAGTTGTTAAATAGGTCAAACAACTAAAAATAACCTTTTGAAATAATTACTCGATACAAATGTTTTTTAACAGAAAAAAACATAAAGTAGTGTTCTTATAGACTACTCAAAACAACCATTTGATTGGATACAACGTTGTCCTAATTGTAGTAATGATTTTGGTCTTCCATTGCTCTTTACCTGGCTCTTAAGGTGCTCCAGTCTTACCTTTTTACTGCATTGTGTTTACTTCCTTGATTACGACTTTCACTGATTTCTTTCATATATTTAAAAATGATTGATTATATCCAACAGGGGGACAACACAATCTTTGAAGAAACAATTAACAATTCTGATGCTCTCGAGTCATCCACTTGTATTTCGATGAAAAGTAATTCAAGTTTGTTGAAAGATACAGACTTGTCGAAGGATAGGAATTCATATCCAACAGCTACGAGGAAGAAGAAGAATAGGAAGGGTGGGCTGTCGATGTTCTTGAGTGGCGCTCTTGATGATACGCCCAAAGAGGTAGCTGCACCTCCACCAACACCTAAAATAGAAGGTCCAGCGTGGGGTGGGGTTAAGGTTGCCAAAGGATCTACAACACTACGTGAAATTCAGGATGAGCAGCGCAAAATCTTAGGGAAACAGCCGGATGAGTGTAAAGATCAGGCTGATCTCTTGGATTGTAAAAGTGAAGGGAAAATCCCGTTAGCTTCATTTTTGTCTTCCAAACCAATACCCGTAGTCCCGACTCAAGCTTTTCAAGTTACCGATGGAGACAGAAACACTCCTCCTTGGTGTGCATCTGGCACTCCTCCGCCTTCTCGGCCATCTCTCAGGGACATTCAGATGCAGCAGGTATGCCAGATTTCTCCTCTCTACTCTTTTAGATTAATTCAAAGTGAAGGCAATTCTTAATTTATTCAAGAAGAAAACCGACACTGCAATTTTTTTTCTCATCCCGCAGAAAGGAAAAAAACAACAGGTATTATTACCGAACAGTCCAAAGGTGAGAACAGCTGGCTTTTTGATTGCTTCTGGTCAAGGCTCACCCTCAGATTCCAACGGAGTAAACCGCTGGTTCAAACCAGAAGTTGACACACCATCATCGATTCGTTCAATTCAAATAGAGGAGAAGGCTATAAAGGACCTGAAGCGTTTCTACAGCAATGTTAAGATTGTGAAGAACCCATCTTGAAATTGCTACTAAACTGGGTTAGTCAGGTAGCAATTTAGGTTGTGTGGGTTCTGCCTTTCTATTAACTGCTGTAAATGTAACTGTACAAAATGAGCTCACTGTAAATCCTCAGTCCTAACTCAACTCCTTTTTATTTTCAAAGTAGTTGACAGTGTAGATACTTGCCCTGATGGTGTAATTTGCAGCCATCATGGAGTCCAACCCCATGAATTCAGTTCATTCAATTGTAATAAAATGGGGCAAATAGAAAAGGTATTTATGGTGTTCATTTTGCTTTAGCTAAAAAAAAAATAAAGGAATACTGTAAGAAAATATGCCGATCCAGCTTCCCTATGCTAGGATTCTGTTTCTCTCTCTCTCTCTCTCTCTCTCTCTCTGGGTTTGTTTGTTTGCAAGGTTCTATTGTATTCTTAATGGGGTTGGCTTGGTAGGGAAATATGATAGAAGAGTTAATTCTTTATAGATTGTTAAAATAATCATGAACCCATGTTGATGCCATTTCACAGGGGAGACTATCACAGTCATGCATGGCCTCGTAGACTCTGACCCATGTGGGTGGACCCCGCATGAGAGCTGCGTGGTGACCATTGATCTTCCAGCATGTGATTGTCTACCGTCTGATCAACAGATGACTAGACAGGTGAGTGGTCAAAAGTGATTGCTTGTTTAGTCTTTTAGCTCATTTATATTTCCTTTTGTTTCTCTTTTCTGCTATCTTTGCATGGAAATGAACTGAAATGTAGGGGGAAATGCGCGACACAGTTGAAAGAGAGAAAAAATGGGAAGGGAAAAAGTAAAAGTAAGAAAAAGAGGAAACAAAGATGACGGGAACATTGAGGTTGTGGGGTCAATTCATAGGGGAAAAGTCTAAAAGCTTGTGATTTGTGAAAAAGAGAGGAAACCCCACTTTTCCTTGAGATTAATTGGTCAGAATTGAATTATCTTGTCGTATGGGACTTGAATAGGAATGAGAGATCAACGAGAATGGAATGGTTGAGAATGAATGAGATGTTTTTTTTTAGGGTGTGAATAGAACAGATGCCATTGGTAACTGAGAAAGGGAGAAAAAGAGAAAAAAAAAAAAAAAACAAATATCTGTTGTAGCGGTTAGGATTACTTAGTGAGATCCCACATCGGTTGGCTAGCAGACATTTTAAAAACTTTGAGGGGAAACTTGAAAGGGAAAGCTTGAAGAGGAAAATATCTGCTAGCTGTGGGTTTAAGCCGTTACAAATGGTATCAAAGTCAAACACTGGGCGATGTGCCAGCGAGGAGGTTAAGCCCCAAAGGGAGTGGACACGAGGCAGTGTGCCAGCAAGAACGCTAGGCCCTGAAGGGGAGTGGCTTGGGGAGTCCCGATCGATTGGAGAAGGGAATGAGTGTTAGCGAGGACGCTGGGCTCCGAAGGGGGGTAGATTGTGAGATCCCATATCGATTGGGGAGGAGAACGAAACATAAGGATGTGGAAACTTGTTCCTAGTAGAGACGCGTTTTAAAAACTTAGAGGAGAAATCTAAAAGGGAAAGCTCATAAAAGACAATATTTGCTAGCGGTGGGCTTAGCCATTACACTACTTTTGCGATTGTGTGTAGTTTTTCTTTCGCAGGATTCAAGAGAAATATCACATTAAAGTTTGAATTGATATTCCTTTTCAATTCAAAGTCTTTTCTTTATAAACTTGGTGGGTTTCACTATTAGGTTGAAGGATTATAAGTTTGCTTCAAGTATCACACAAGTTCTTTTGCTTTTTACACTTTTTCTATGATACCAAAACACTCAGGTTACCTAAAAAGCTCGAAAATCGTCAAGTTACCTAAAAAGATCGAAAATCGTTTATACGCTTAATCATATTTTAGAGTCAAATTAGCCTATGATATATCCAAACACTTGGTTGACTCGAAAATACATCTCAACTTGTTAAGACATACATCATCAACCAGAAGTCCAAAGTTCAAATAATTACAAGAATGTAATATCACTACAAAACATTTAAAGAAGGTAGAAAACAAAGATAAACTCATTTCTATCCCGTCTTATCAATTCACAACCGATAATTCCTATCACTATCGACAAACAAACATCCGAAAAACGAAATCTAATCTTCATAACCAATATTTTAAGAAAGTGACAAATCACAATAATGTCAATGAAATCAGAAACATACAAGTTCTTTCTTCCAGTTTGGTTTTTTGCTTGAAAATAAGACCATGTCATATAATTCAAATGTATAATAATGGTGTATAGTATAGAGGTGGTGGTAGTGGAGGCCCATGTCCCCTTCCTTTTCCATTCCTAAACCTGTCTTTTAGGCCATCTCTGAGATATTATCTTCCCTGATTTTCAGTGCTTATATTCTGTGATAGAGAGGAGAAGCCATAGCAGCGGAGCTTAAAGAACAATAAAAAAAAAAAAAAAAAAAGGTAAAAGAAGTATAGAAATATATTACCACACAGCATATAAAAAGGTTTGGAAGAAGACAAAGTGATGACTCCAAAAACCACCAAACCCCTTTTTAATTATTAGTTTTTTATGCTTTTCTATGACCTGTCTGTCATCATGTGCTTCCCACCATGAAATAATAATGCATCAATTATCTTCTTTCTTCCCCTTTTTTCATGGCTGCCTTCACCTCTTATTCTCTCTCTCTCTCTCTCTCTCTCTAAGCCTCTGATTTTGAGCAGATGGGAGAAGAGAACATGAAGAGTTCTCTTTTGATTATTATTGCAATGAGATAGGCAAAGGGGTGTTTGGAATGGAGTTTGTTCCGAAATCTTTGTGTTTCTTCGTTTAAAGGGTCGTTCTTTTTCGTTTATTTTGTGTCATTTTTTTATCCTTTGCAAGGTTTCTTTCTTATGAGGTTGAAGATTGTGTTATTCTATGTTTTTTCGAACTAAAAGTTGTGTTCTTCTTCTTCTTCCTTCTCGTCTTTGAAAAGTTCGTCGTTTTGTGTTGATTGAATGGAAAAAATGATCTCGGACCAGGCTTCATTCCTCACACGTAGCTTTTCCTTGGAAAATTTTGGATATGGGAAAGATGAAAGACCTTTGATCAACTTCTGGTAAGCTCTCTTGAATCTCTTACGAGGATCATATATATATATATATATATAGAGAATATATCTATTGTGGCTCTTTCTGTAGGGTTTCATTGTTCTTAGGAAGATTTGTGAACTTGGGATAGCATTAGAAATTATTTTGAAAAAATATGGTTGTTTTGGTATGGGATGTTTGTGGTAGTATGTTTTATTTAGGTGATAGATCAAACTATCGATTTTTTAGATGATAATTAATATTTTATCTACGATATTCGATTTAATTGTAGACTTAGATAGTTTTGATCGTAGTACGATTCTACTGTTTTAAAATACAAAATAACGAGTATGATTTCAGACATGCATCAAAGAGCGCTATATCAACTATCGAATGAAACTAAAAATACTATTCAAGATCTTATATATTTTTTTAAAATAGTACGGTTTTTTATAATATGAGATAATTGGACAAAAGAATTAGTTGCAAAAACTAGGGTTATATGTCGTGATACAGGAAAATTTACAATTATTTAAACCCAATCCAACCCAACATTCATAATCAGTTGGGTCTTTTTTTTTCCTTCGAATCATTGAATTTATTGTAATTTCTTTCATTAATTGTACTTTTTTTTTAATGTATATTAAGTTTAGGCGTCTGTATGTATAGTTTCCCTTTTGTAGGTTGATGATTCGAACTTATATTCTGGGTTTATAAAAAAATGTTCATTGGTATGAGGCCTTTTGGAGAAGCCCAAAGCAAAGTCATGAGAGCTTATGCTCAAAATGAACAATATCATATCATTGTGGAGATTTGTGATTCCTAACATGGTATCAGAGTCATGCCTGAAACTTAGTCGTGCCAATAGATTATTAAATCTTTGAATGTTGAACAAATTACTCTAAAAGAAAAGGAGTCGAGCCTTCTCGAAGGCAGTAAAAAATGACTAAGACTCCAAAGGAGTCCAAGCCTCGATTAAGGGGAAGCGTACTTTGTTCGAGATGGTTGCATTTAAGAGAAAATTACATCTTTACTAATAAAACGTGGAAGTCACTTGGATTAATTATAATCTTTATCTAATCATTAGAGTTAACCCTTTTATCAAATCTTATAATTTGATGGTTTTTCTTAATAGTTTTTTATTTTTAATAATTAAAGTTTGGTAGATTTTAAATATGCTTTAAAAAATCAATTTTTACTTTTAAATTTGTTGTCACTTTATATTAATTTTTGGTTCAAAACTTTCAATTTGTAATTTTGTCCATTTACTACTAATTTTTAGCTAAAATAAAATGTAAAAAATTCGTAATTTTTACTAATTTATATAATTGCATAATTGAAATTTGATTAATTTTTAAAAAATTTTTGTGAAAATTCACCATTTTTAACGAAAAAAAAAGTAACATCATTTTTTTTTTTTTTTTTTTTTAGTCTTACCAAATGAATGATATTCTACGAAAATAAAAATTTGTTAATTAGAGAGTAAAAATGGTATCATTTATAGTTCTTTCGTGATTGATTGTTCAAGACATAATAAATAGCGTGCATGCCTTGAAAGTTCGTGTATTGTATTCTAAGTCAACAATCAAATCGATCTCCTTACCCGATAGTTATATGTAATAAGTTGTTGTTGTCGTCTTTTGCTTACATTCCAATATAATACCAATTTCAATTACTCATCTTGCTTTCAAAACTCTCTCTCAAAATCTCTCTGCCTCTATTTTCTAAAACTTTCTTTTTGAACCGGGGCCAATGGAGTATATGTCATTTAGCTGTGGCGACGCGAGAATGAATAGGCTTAACTCACTTGTTGCTGAGAAGTGAGTGTCACACAATCGCAAGTCCTCAAAATGCGATTGTGACAGGTCGTGTACGGTATTCTAAGTCAACAATCAAATCGATAAAGAGCGAGGAGTTTCCAGACCGATAATTAACTACAAATCCTTAAATAAAGTTTTAGGATGGATTAGGTATTCAAACTCAAGCCGGATTTAATGGAAAGAATTTTAAGACTCAATTTTTATTCCAAATTTTGATATGAAACCGGGATATTGGCAAATTTTAAATTTTTGAGAAAGACAAATACAAAACTCTTTAAGATGTCACATCATTTGAGTTACAATGTCAAAAAATAATGAATGATGTTTTCAATTCTTATCAAAATTTCTAAATTGTCTATTATACGAACGTGTTGATATTTCAAAAACTATTAATCAATACTTCAAAGATCTCCAAACGTTTCTCAGCGTGGTCAAAGGAAAAGTGTTAGTCATGTCAATGCCGAACATCAAAATTTTTCAAACTTAAATCCGTTTTTTTTGGATTTGAGATTCGGGCCTCGTACCATGAATTGTAACTTGTACCATGAATTGCAACTTGAGTTTATCTTGCGTTAATTTGAACAACATTTATTTTCAAGAGTAACGATCTAGGTCCACTACTAGCAGATATTGTTCTCTTTGAGTTTTTTCTTTAAAACACGTCTGCTAGAGAGAAATTTCCACACCTTTATAAATGGTGTTTTGTTATCCTCCCCAACCAATATGGGACTTCACATCACATCTTCATTGAAGTACGTATTGCATGATTGAATGTCTTGGTTCATATCAAATATTATGAAACACCTGAGATTTGATTTAATAACCTTGTTAAAAAACAAGACCGTTAGACGATTAATAATAAACCCAAGAGAAAGTTTTGGAATAGATGACCTTGATAATCAAGAGTAAAGAAAACTCGTTTATAAACTCGTGATTTATATCACTCCACAAGAGTTTTGATCCACACCACTTGAATGATGGTAACATGCAAGTTCTAAAACACAAGAATTTGCAAAGTGAAAAACTTAGCTCTCAACAAAGCTAAAATAGAAACTATATTCTTTTCAATTCAAAATGTGATATCTACCTGGAAAGAAAACAGACTTTATATACCGTCTTTGACAAACTTAATCTATGTGAGTCAATTCTCCTAGTAACCTCCGTATTAAAATGACTAGTTAACATACGAATATAGTAATTTATGTGAGTTACAATATACCGTTAACTTTAATACAATAAATGAAATGTGTCAAGGCACTCCATGTGTTAGGCTCAATAAATTCAACTATGAGTTTATTAAATGAGTTAAAATGCATTTTATTTATTTCTATCTTGAAGCTCAACTTTGTACAACATGCAGGGAAAGACTCCAACGTCTTCAAGAACTTTCTTTAACAAGCTCATCGAAATATAAGTGACTAAAGCTCATTGTAGCTTCTTGGCTTCCGTTCTTATAATTGAACCTTGAGATATGACAATTCTTTGGCATTGGTTCATATTAGATTTTTCGTTTTTCAAAATATCATATCTATTTGCAGACCTCTCTACGAGAGACTTTGCAAAAAGATCCAAAGTCGTGGTCGATAAAGCATACCTCTGTAGTCCAAAAAATCAAATCATTAGTCAAATCAATCTTATGTTTGAGTCTTATCGATCCTAAAGCAAATCTTAGTAGAATCGGATACTATCAATTCCTTTTATACGCAAAATTTTGAAATCTAATAAAGATTCTTCCCATTTCTTTTTCTAAAATAAATTTTGATCGGTTAGAATCCATTTTTTATTTTTTTGTATATAGAGTATCGTTGCAAGTATTTATTTATTTTTGTTACTGTTGAGTAGTTTTTTTTGTTACGGTTTCAAATTCCTAAATGAAATATGATAATTGATTCTTTTTTATCTTTCGACTGTTCAAAGATTACTCTATATCCTATATGGGATGCGTTGAATTTCACTATTAGATCTGATTTTGGGTCAATAAGACTCAAATAAAAGATTGATCTGAGTAATAATTTGATTTTTTTGATCTTGGATAGTGACACGTCCAACCCATTTCTTTTTATCACATAAAGAATAAGGGTATACATTCAACTCGACAACTCGGACCAACCCAACCCAAACTATAAGGGTTGAGTTGGATTGAATTAACATTTTAGGTAGGGTTTGGTTCATTTTTCTGAACCCGAATTGAATCGGTTCGGTTTCGGGTTCGTGGGACAAAACCTTTGGATTGAGAATGGGTATGCCAAAGTTGTACGTTGGCCGGTCTAAGGAGTCTCATGCCCGTGTTTGACGCTTTATATATATACACGTGTTTCTTTTTATTATTTTGTTTAATTTCTTTTATATTATTTTATTATTTTTAATTTCTTTGTTTAGTTTATATATATATTTAAAATATATATATATAATTTTTAAGCATATTTTAAATTTTATTGGGTTTATTATCTATTTGTTGCAACATCATTATATCACCATTTATATATATTTTTATCACAATTTATATATATTTTTTTTTCTAATAGCGTAGGACTCTCTAAAGTCGCGTATAAGTAAGCATATTTCAATTAAAATATTTTTATATATTTTTTATTTTTGTTATATACGATACCTTTAAACTAATCATTTTTGTTGTTTATTTACTTTCATGATCTATCCTTATATTTTTTTTATTCTAACCGGTTCTCCAGAAATATTGGTATTTAGTTGTCTTTAACTTTATGACAAGGTTGAACGATTTTCGATCCTTGTTTTTTTTTTGTGAATTTGTGTGTTTTTTTTTTTTTTTTTTGTAAATAATTATAAATTGATTTGTGTTTGTTTGTAAATTTTTAATATATTTTAAGATTGTATCGGAATATTTATAAATTGTGAATAAATAAAACTTAAAAAAAAATTGACAACCCAACCCGAAAACAGGATGTTGTGTTGTGTTGGAAAAGTTTTGGATTGGATTACCAAACCAACCAACCCGAACTCTTGGGTTGGGTTAAAAAAATACCTCAACCCAATCCAATCCGAATCATGTACAACCGTGATAAAGAAACATTTAGAGATGCTAGAAGTGTTTTTTTTAATCAACATGGCATAACATTCTATTCATATTATTCAAGGTATAAGAATTACGAACTTAAATCTAGAGGTGTGAGCACTTTAATTTTAAAATCATGAACTTGAAGACTTTGAGAGCGTGCCACTTTTAAAATTGTATTAAGAAAATTCTTCTTGTGAACGAAGTCTAACTGTCACAGAGGTTGACTTTCGATTTTCCTTCGTCGTTTTATTCTTTTAGGCTAGCAACTTCTTGTCATAGTTTGAAAACTCACGACAAAGCCCATAAAACAGACAATCACACTTTGATAGCAGCGGATTTGCGATTGTGCAGCACTCACTTTCTAGCAACAAGTGAGTTAAGTCTATTCGTTCTTGCGTCGCCTATGACCAATCGATGTATGTTCCAGCCTCTGGCCCCGATTTAAAAAGAAAGTTTTAGAAAATGGGGGCAGAGAGATTTCGAAGAAAGTTTTGAAAGCAAGATTTGAAAAATTAAAATTGGTGTTATATGAGAATGTAAGCAAAAGGCAACAACAACGACTTACTGCATATGATTATCGGGTATAGAGAAGTTGACGACTGGCCTCACCAAAAATTTGAACACGATAGGAAAAGGAAGAAGAATTTTTTATAAGTGTTCAGCTTGCCAAATTTAAAGGCAATAAGGCATGTTGCAAAAGCTCCTCCTCTCAACAAAAGGAGCTAATACTGCCTTTGTAGCTTCCTTTGAAACAACACTAAATCAAACAAATTAGTACTTTTAACAGAGGTGAGCTCTTCTCATGTAACAGCAGACTAGTTTGAACCTGTCCAGCCATTCCATCTACATTACTCCAATACAGCCATTCCATCTCCATTTTCAAGAGATATGAGGAAGATATTGTGAGATCCCACATCGGTTAGGAAGGAAAACGAAACATTCTATATAAAAATGTGAAAACATCTTCCTAACAGACACGTTTTTTAAAAATCTTGAGGAGAAGTCCAAAAGGGAAGCGCAAAAAAGACAATATTTGCTAGCGATGAGCTTGCGATGTTACAAATAGTATCAGAGTCCGACATCATGTGAGTGATGAGGCTGAGCTCCAAAGGTGTGTGTACATGAGGTGGTGTGCCACATCGAGAAGAAAACGAGTACCACCGAAGATGCTGGCCTCGAAAGGGGTGGATTGTGGGACCCCACATTGATTGGGAAGGAGAGTGAAACATTCTTTATAAAGGTGTAAAAACTTTTCCCTAGCATCCGCGTTTTAAAAACCTTAAGGGGAAACCCAAAAGGGAAAACCAAAAGACGACAATCGGTGGACTTTAGTTTTAAAAACCTTGAGGGGAAACCCGAAAGAGAAAACCCAAAGAGGTCAATATCTGCTAAAAGTTGGCTCTTTACAAGGGTGTAGGACATTTCCCTAATATCCACATTTTGTGAGGAGAAGCCCAAAAAAGAAAATCTAAAGATAACAATATCTACTAACAGGGAAAGTCCAAAGAAGCCCAAAGAGGATAGATAGTCCAAAAGGACAATATCTGGATGTTACATATATTTTCCTTTTATATTCCTTTTATATTGATGTTGAGCCTTTTAATGGAAATAACGGTCGATTTTAGTCCTATAACAGTCCAAGACATTCAGTGAATGAAATCAGTAATGACAAAATATTTCTGGCCGAAGGAATTCCAGATACACAAAAAAGTGAGTGAATGTTGTATAAAGTTGATCGCAATAATATCTATGGAGACTATTCAATAAATAAGAAAAAGGGAATAAACAAAACCACTCTTCGCATTGTACTCGCATCGGTCCAACGATCTCTGAGAAGGATAAGATACACAGCTACAAACTACCAGCAAAAGATATCAAAGCTAAAAAAGCTTCACCTTTGGGATTAGTCTTCTTTAGTCTGTGAAAGTCGTGCTCGATTTCGAAGCTCAGCTCTTTTCCACCTGACTACGAGATAGCACAAGGTAAAAAGTGTGTTTATCTGCCATACAGAAATGAGAGTTCAGTTAAGTGTTCTTGACGTGGAAAACTAGACAATAAACAAATGACAGAGAAATAATCCTTCAATGTGATGGGGCAATTGGATAGTATGGGGTTGTTCATCCGGGACATGAGGAAAAGAAGTAATAACGAGTACTTGCCAGAATTATCATTGAAATTACGAGCAGTGGCCCAGACCAGAGTGTTGAAAGGAAAACTCCATTTGGATCAAAATAGTTCTGGGTGGCAAAATTCTTCCAGTTTTTGCTCAAGATTCTATTGATTCTTTCAGCAAAATATACACCAGCTACTGCATTACAAATACAAGTATGTAAGTACTCCAAATAAGGATTTCTTGTACTTGAAATGAAGAACAATTGGAGTTGAGAAATCCATGAAAAAAAATGTGCATATAGACTTGCAAAATATGATTGTGAACATAGGAAAATGTACAACAAACATGAAAGGGTTTTTGTAGAATGCTGTAATAGCCTAAACCCACCGAGAAATCCATGAAAAAAAATGTGCATATAGACTTGCAAAATATGATTGTGAACATAGAAAAATGTATAACAAACATGAAAGGGTTTTTAAGGGTTTTTGTAGAATGCTATAATAGCCTAAACCCACCGAGAAATCTATGAAAAAACATGTGCATATAAACTTGCAAAATATGATTGTGAACATAGGAAAATGTATAACAAACATGAAAGGGGTTTTAAGGGTTTTTGTAGAATGCAATAACAGCCTAAACCCACTGCTAGCAGATATTACTATTTTTGGAATTTCCCTTTCAAGCTTTCTCTCAACGTTTTTTAAAACGTGTCTGCTAGGGAGAAGTTTCCACACCCTTATAAATAATGTTTCGTTCTCCTCCCCAACCAATGTGGGATCTCACAATAAAAAGAAAATGAACATTTTTTAGGACAATCTTTGCTTGCAATGGGTTTGGGACGTTACAAATGGCATCAGAGCCAGACATCGGGCGGTGTGCCGGCGAGGATGTTGAGCCCCAAAGGGGGTGTACACCAAATGATATGCCAGCGAGGAAGCTGAACCCTGAAGGGGGTGGACACGAGGCGATGTGCCAGCAAGGACGTTGGGCCCTGAAGGGGGGTGGATTAGGGAGTCCCACATCGATTGGAGAAGGGAACGAGTGGTAGCGAAGACGTTGGGCCCCGAAGGGGGGTGGATTGTGAGATCCCACTTTGGTTGAGAGGAGAATGAAGCATTTTTTTATAAGGATGTGGAAACCTCTCCCTAGCATACGCATTTTAAAAACCTTGAGAGAAATCTCGAAAGGAAAAACCCAAAGAGGATAACATCTGCAAGTGGTGGGTTTGAGCCGTTACAAATGCAAAAAGGGTATTCTCCTAGAATGAAAGGACCAGCAATTAAGAAATACATGAATACGTACACATCAACATGCAAAATGTGAATATGGATTGTATCCACAGTCATGAATACAAGCATCAAAAAAGCTTTATGGTTGGAAATCATAAACATCGATCACCGACTTTAATTCCAATCTGCAAATGTAATTATCTATGATTGCAGCCTTGATGCAGCAAATCATTTGCAAAAGGATATTTGAACCTCAGAATTCATATCTGAGCGTAGTGAAGTTTTCAAACCTAGATTCCTAGACTAGAACTCACTATTTTGCCAGTACAGTGGATGCAATATGAACAGCAATCAAACATCTCAATATTGCACATCCATGAACAATGCTAATACATTTCAGAAAGATATAAATGAATAATGAGCAAATAAAAGAAAAAATCATACGTGCAAGAAGAAACAAGAACATCTGAAAGTTCGTGTGCTTCCTGGTAAAGATGGTAATTATCAGCAACAATCCATGAAAACCTAATAACCCCATCAACCAAGGTTCCTGCAAAATTAAACAAAAA
The DNA here is from genome assembly GCF_002738345.1 of Cucurbita maxima. Lineage (NCBI taxonomy): Eukaryota > Viridiplantae > Streptophyta > Magnoliopsida > Cucurbitales > Cucurbitaceae > Cucurbita > Cucurbita maxima. The sequence goes on along the minus strand of NW_019272020.1, from coordinate 5,963,867 downwards.
AATACATAAAAATAATATTTAAATTCACACATCAGATCCAATGAGAGTTCTGAACGGATTTTGATTGAATTTTACCTTCCAGTCAATGGCGTGGAAGAAACCGATAAAATTATCAACAGCTGGACGAAGACCAGATCGGAGTTCGGAGGAAAGTTTCTGAACCAGATCCGCCATTTGATCCATATGTTCTTCCATTGCAGATCTCAGCTCCTCCATTGATAGAAATCAAATTGAAGAGTCAAATGCGATTATGGAGTGCACACTTCTCTCTCAGCTGTGAGGACTGTAAATTTCGTCTCCTCGATCTTCGGTTATCGTTCAAACCCAAAGCCTCGAGCTCGACCTGAAATCACGGCATGAAACGACGGCGTTCAACGCCTAAATTTATCTCCGTTGCCCAATTTTGAGCATTATTAATATTTATTTTAAAAAATATATACTTTTAAATTTTCAAAATATTCTTAAAAAAAATTGACGGAGATTTTTTTTTTTTTTTTTTAATTTAAGAATATTATTAAATTTTTTGAAATTTTATATATGTTAGCCATATATAAATAAATAAATAAAATGAAAAGTCCAAACAAACTCTCGAATCAATTACCTAATAGTTCATTAGGTTTAGTCTAATAGTTCGTCATTCGGTTCGGTCGAATCGATTGACCGAGACAAACCCGTGTCTTTATTATAACATACTAATGACATTTAAAAGTTTTTTTTAGAAACGTGCAAAAGTCAACATCTTGACAAAACTGTGTCATAAAAAGTATAACTATACGCAACGTAACTTTGGATCTATTCATACGGCTCTAATTCCTCACAGTTTGAGTTCGTCATCATAATAATCACATAGCTCTGCTACCATCTGAAAAATAATTGTAGTAAGAATGAGTATGAACATACTGCTCTAACTTTTCTTTAACCCAAGTCTGTAAAATGTACTTAAGACTGTCTTATCTAGTTTGCTGAACCTTTGAGCTCAATGTTAAGGTTAAATGTTGCTTTACTTAACGGTAATTTGTATGAATGTGTTTTGATTCTGATCCTAACTCTAATCTACTATTATGCATTGTGTAGTCTATTTACTGTTACCGATCAATTAAGGGGGTGGTCAGTCTAGCCCTAGTGATATCACGACGCGAAGATGACTTGTGGTCTACCTATGGTCCTTTCCCTACTTCGATAATTTCACAACTAAGAAGTAGTCGGGAACTTCATTTTTTTCCCTTTGTTTACTGCTTCCCGTCCTTACTTTATTTTGAATATTTCATGTATTTTTTAGTCAATTGGCTCGGGAATGATCCGACTTTCCGTACACATACTGACGACAGACATCACTAAACGCTAAAAATTTGCATCTTAAAGTATATGAAAATTTAAAAGATACTTCTATACAATCATATTATCGGGTTTAAAAATGCATCTGATTTATTTTATTTCAATAAATAAATTAACTCCATTATTATTTGAGAAAAAATATTCAAATAAATATTTAACCAATAAAAAAAAATTGAAAAGTTTTTCCAATAAATATATTTTTGCAAAAAATAAAAAGGCGAACAAATTTATTTTCTTTTATTTGGTAAATCTTTTATTTCGAAAATCAAGAGCCGCGTGGAGTTGGTTTAGCTGGCCGGCCGGCCGGCGAGGGAGTACCGTGAACAATGGCGACTGTGGTGCCGCATTCCTTAACCCTCAGATTTTGTTCTCGCACTGCGTTAAATGGCCGAATCGCCTCTCACTTTCCCCGTTCTTTGATCTCCTCTTTCAATCCTCGTCTTCGTCTTTCATTTTCCATGGCTGCGTCAACGGAGTCCACTTCTCAGGTACCTCTTTATCTCCTTTTTTGCAGCCATCGATTCGATGTTTAATTTCTAGTTTCTTGTTGATTTCATTTGTGCGGGAACAATTTTGAAACTTAGGAAAGATATTTACTGTCTTTTACTCTTTTCTTTTTCTATGATTAGATTGTAGCGTCTGGCGATGCTAACAGCGAAGAAATTGATGTCTCGAAGTTGATTCAAGCTCATCAGGTATTTATTTCTCTTGATATTATGTTTCGTTAGTGCAAAGATTGGCGCTCTGGTAGTTTGGTTATGATTATATTTTCATTCTCGAGATTTTATGATTGAATAGAGTTGTTTGATGTGTTTTGTGTATTTATCAAGTTCTTGCTGAATGTGAATCAATGTTTTAGGAAAAAGCGGCTCGGCTTTCGCTTTCACCAGCTGAAGAGATTCGAACACTAATGGATCAGAGAGTGCGCGGCATGCTCTCCACCTTTTCCCGGGTTTTCACTCTCTTTTGATGTTTAGTCCTGTTATCGCCATTGGAATTTGCTGCATAACTGTTTATCACAGAAAACTCACACTCCTAGCGTACATTGAAATCTGATTTCTTTTTAGTCACTTACATTTGATTGGCTTCTTATTCCTAAGTAATAAGGTCTGCTCCTGTGCAGAGATTTGAAGGTTATCCGTCTGGATCTTTTGTTGATTTTGCATGCGATGCTGATGGTACTCCTATACTTGCTGTGAGCAGCCTAGCAGAGCACGCTAAGGTATCATTCATCCTTATGCACCCATTGAGAAGTTAGGTATTATGTGCAATTCATATACTAAATTGGATTTTATGTGTTTAAGTAATCGTTAATTGTTATAAATTTGGTCTTTCTTTTCTGTGCAGAACTTGGCTACTAATTCAAAGTGCTCGTTGCTTGTAGCAAAAGAACCCGAGGATAGGGGAACTTTAGTGGTCACTCTTCATGGTGATGCTGTGGCTGTAAGATATATAGTTACCATTTATTTCTTCTTTCAATTGCATACTATCAACAGAAACGCATAGATATGTATCTTGTTCTTGTGTCTTACAGATAAGTGTTATTTTTGGTTGATGCTATGGCATGTCGATCTAAATAATGTTCTTGTTCACTGTTTAGGTTCCTGAAGAAGATAGACCTGCTGTTCGTGCTGCATATTTGTCCAAACATCCAAATGCATTTTGGGTAGCTAATACTAATATCCAGAATACTTATGTTTTTCATCAGATGTTTCTTCCAGTTTACACGTAAAAGATGAATAAATTACTTCCAACCTATGTTAAGGTTGACTTTGGCGACTTCCAATTTGTGTACATCAAACCAAAAATAATACGATATGTGACTGGAGTCGCAACAGCTTCTTTGCGTTCAGGAGGTTTGTGTACATAGTCTTCCCTTTTTAATTTGTTTTGCACATAAAGCTTTGGCATATATTTTTCATTCAAAACAAAGAAGAGAACTTGAAGCTGGTTTCACTCGGTGCTTAACTCCTAAATGTCTTATTGCTTTATATAAGTCGTGTTCTTGTCACACTGACATCTAACTTTTCCACCTTTTTAATCCAAGAACTAAGCGATGAAGAGTACAAGGCAGCACGAGTTGATCCGGTAGCTCAATTTTCAAAGCCTGTAACGGTGATAGCATCATCTCAAGATCTTGCTTGTTACTCAAGTTTTTAGCTTCGAATTACATATTTTCTGAATCAGATTCTGTATTTTTTTTTTAGTCTCACATGAATAGGGATCATGCTGAAGATACAAAGAACATTGTGAGACACTGGACATCTATTCCGGTAAAATTAATATGATCTAGATATATGTTTTTGTTTAATTCACCTTTATTGGGACGATGTAATATTTGGTTAGTTTAATTTTTTTATCAGATTCTAGACTGTGTGATCAGGGGTTGGTGACTGGGTCTAAAATAGACTTAGCACTCTAGAGTAATGTTAGACCCCAAATTACCAAGGTTTTAGACGTTTCAATTTTAGTAAGGTGTTAGACCCCAATATACTTGTATATCAGTTTTAAGGTTTTAGACGTTTCAATTTTTAGTAAGAGAAGCGTAGCTACAAAATAAGTAATGATTTTCTTCTCTTTTTAGAGTTCATAGGAGGACAAAATATAGTTTTCTAAGGGAAAGAGAGAAAGAAAGAGACGACGTCCCACCATGTTCTTGTTCTGATGTGTTTGCAGTATATAATTAATGTGTACATGTGATGATGAACTATCCATATGAGACCGTACTACTATTCCATCTGCAGGTTGATTCTGCTATCATGCTGGATTTGGATAGCCTTGGTTTTAATGTTGAGGTATTGATGCTACAAATTAAGTTATTTTTAAACCTTTTTGCTTTGTATTGTTTCACAAAAAGATATTATCCTTCAAGTTCTCTGATCATTTGCTAAAATATAGCAGAACATGATATTGTGGACCATTAATCTTGACTGGAAGAAATGACAATATAGATAATTGGACGCAGGAATTCTGGCCTTTATGCTTTGTTATATTTATCGAATTGTGTCAAATCTATCGAGCTATATTAAATCAATATTTGCCGATAATATATTTCAACAGAAGGTGTTTTGATTTCAGTTCTAGTTTCTAAAGGCCATATCCTGTTTTGCTTGTATGATTTCATCTTTTGTTCATTTAGGCTGGTTATCAGGGGAGTTCATTTAAGCTTCGCATACCGTTTCCAAGACGAGCAGAAAATAGAAAGTGAGACTTCTTATCCTTGAATTGTCAGTGCTGAGGCAAAAAGTTGTCTGTTGCGTGCTTTTTTGTGCAGTTGTATGGTTCTCTGCATCCTTGAATTTACTATTTTTTAGATCAATTGCTTCTATAGAAATAATTGTTCCTTAAACTTTAGGGATGATTCAATTTCCTTACAATTTTATCTGGTTAAATCCTGAACTCAATTAAGAAATTGAAAGCCTCCTCAAGGCCAAGTTAGAAAATTAACTAAAAATCAAACAACCAATTAGCGCCATAATGGCCATACCTAATATAATAAAATGAAGGCACAATTCTTGTTCACAACCATAATACTAGCACCTTGGCAGTCACAGATTACGAGAATCCTATCATCTAGCCATATACAAGGATAAAATTCAACTAAGGTTTTAGTTTCACCATGTATTCAAGTTCAGACTTTCATTTGGTGAAATTAAAATTTTGAAGTTGGAATTGGCTCACCCATTAGGAAATTGGATATGTTTTGTGTTGATTTAATGGTTGTGAGCATTGTATCAATATATGGAATTTCTTTGTCCATGTCACATTGCATAAAAGGCTATAATTACAAAATACATACAATATGCTGGAAGAAACATTATGAAGAGCATAAGTTTCTGAGAACGGTAATGCAATCAATGGTTGTTGAATCAATAAATTATGACTAAATCTTAAATATCTAAATCGAGAGTGCACTTTTGTGTAGAGATATATCTTTTCATCTATATTTTGACTTTCTTTTTTATTTATTTATTTATTTTTACCATTCTTGTATTTTGTAATGATATCATCTTTTCCCTTGAAGTCCTGGTCATGTTGTGAAGGTTTATCTTGACTTCTAAGGCACCATTTGTTAACTATTTTGTTTTGGGTTTTTAAGAATTAAGTTTATAACCACTCATTGATAAGTTTTTTTTTGTTTTGTTACCCCCTTTTTACCTGTGTTTTCAAGAACTAAACACAGTTAGCTATTTGGTTTTTGTTTTAAGATTTACCGAAGAATTCAAGTGTTTCTTCAACAAAAGTGAAAATCATAGTCCAGAAATTAGGAAGAAACAAACATAAATTTCAAAATTATAAGATAAAAAATGAAATCGTTATCAACAAGGCTTGATTATTTGTGGATATAATAGGATTGTTATTTGAAAATTTTCGTGCACTTCTCATCGTTATGAATACTTAAGCATTTCTACTAACTTTATTTTATTCCACATTTTTAGGGATGTAAAGACTCTTGTGGTGGAAATGCTAGAAGCTGCTAAGCCTCAAGCTTAACCATCGTCACAGGAAGATGTCCACTATGCGTTCTCTGTCTAATGCTTATATTAAACTTGTCACAACTTTTCTGAGCTTTCTCTTGACATCTTTAAGCCTTAACAATACCTCTCATAAAGTAGTTTTAAGTTATACATGGCATCTGAAAAACAACCCATACATGCAGAATTTGATTACAAATTTAAATGATCACCTGTAAATTCACTTTATTTTTTGTGAATGAAATGGCAGGGTAGATTTGTTGAGGGGCCATGATGATCATCAAACGTGATAAACATGTAAGGATTCTCCAGCCCCCTTTTTTTTTTTTGTTCAGTCATTTGTTTGATACACCTTTTTTACTCAAATTTGAGTTCTGATTTAAAGTTGAGCAATTAGATTAATTGAAAGATATTTGGCTTTCAAAACTGATTAGGTTGAATTTCAAAACTTAAGTGTTTAAGTTTTAATTTTATATCTTATAAGTCTCTAAACTTAGTTTTATATGATTTTTTTTATTTTTGGTCTAACATATTGTTGACATGTTATACTCAAGATATGCAAATTAAAAATTTATTGTTTCATTCGACAAAAAGTTAATTTGATATCAATTAATTAGTAAACTTTTAACATTTTTTGAAATGTATCGAGATTTATTAAACATTTTTAAAGACTTAAATGTAAAGTTTAAAATAAACGAATCTATTTTGAAATTTGGGATTCGGTCCGGTTTACTTTATTAAAGTTGAATAAACTTGAATATGTCAAATTCAAACCATGAGGCTGCATGCATTTTCATTCTAGTTATTGAGATATTATTATATCAAGTTGTTTAGAGAGTGCTATCTTTGCATCACTAGTTATTCTTTAATCATCTACTTGTGTTTTTTCTTATATTCAACTTCAAAGTTCATGATTATTGGAGTCATCTTAAAATCTCGGTACGAATTGAATTGTTTTGGGGAATTTATTCTACCTCGAGAGGGAGAAAATGCTCATAAACTTTGCATACATTATAAGTTTAGTACCTGAATTATGAGATTAATGTTTCTTTGATTCATGAACTTTCAAAAGTGTGTAATTGATCCTATACTTTTGAAAGTGTCTCAATTTTGTGCATGATTATAAGTTTAGTATTTGAATTTTGAGATTAAATTTATTTGGTTCGTAAACTTTTAGAAGTGTTTAATTGTTCTTACCATTTCAAAAGTGTCTTATGTCTATCTAGTATCTGAATTTTGAGATTAATACTTATTTAGATCATTAAAACTTTCAAAAACCTCTTAAATTTTTAAATTTTTTGATCTTGTGTCGGAATAAGTTCTTGACAATTTTATTGATAATTTATATATAAATTATTATTTATTTATTATTATTTTTTTTTTTTGTTGAATGGATTCCTAATTTTTAATTTTATTCTAATATATCTGTTATTTTTTTTTTTTAAATATTAAGTTCAGTAAAAATTATAAATCATACAATCTATGGGGACATTTTTATGGGTATAATTTATATGAATATATACATATTCAACATAATAAAAATGCATTACCAGTTGTTAATAATTAATTATAGCTAATCAATATCTATCTTAATCAGCATATGATATAATTATAGGTACGGCAATAGCTTAATGTATCAAAAGTCTACGTCAATTCTATAATTTAACAATTATGATATATTTCATAATAAAAAATAATAATTATAATATATAATAGACTAAATTAATAAAAATACGTTGTCTTTTAAGAAATTCAAAAATATATTTTTATTTAAATTTTAATAAATTAAAAATTCTTATTGTCAATAGATATTTTATAGATTATTTCTATATTTTTTAATGTTATTTTTTAAATTTTATACGTATTTTTGAAATGTGGTATTAATGGTTCCTGCTTAATTTAATTTAAAAAATTAAGATATTTTTTAAGTTTTTTTTTTTTAAATCGAGAGTTACTTTTGAAATTTATTGAATACGTAGATATTTTTAATAATGGTTTCCATTTAAAATTAATTTTTAATTTTTAAATTTTTTTTTTCATATTTTGTATACAAGTATTATTCAAACTTTAAAATTTAAGAATATATTTTATTTTACCAATAAAATAAAATAAAGTAGCTTCATACCATCCACTAGAGCCATAGGATAATATTTTCTAAAAAAATTCATAGGATTAATACTTTTTAAAAAAGTGATAAACATTTTATAAAAGCCTTTAATTTATAATACTTCAGGATGAGAAATTTAACTTCCATTCATTACTATCATTATTACTATGGTAATTTTCAATTTTTACCCTTCTCAATTTTCACTTTAAAATTTTAATTTTTATTAAATCTAATTTAATTTTATTAATTTACTTACCTTAAAATAGATATTAGCCTACCGAAAAATTCATATGTTATATTTGAATTTACGCTACTTTAAACTCAAGATTCTGGGATAGTTTAAATCTGTTTGGATTTAGAAGTTATGGACCCTTCTTTATAAAAGTAACTTTTTACTGTATGAACTCATTTCGGTACTAAGAGTCGACTTCAACTTCCACATACAAAGACATTCTACCTAGTAACGGGAATACGACAGATCCTGCTTGAAAGAAATAGAAGATATCGTTGTTAAATAGTCGAAAATATTGCACGATAGTTTATGCTGTTAAACCAACTCTCCTACGAGCTCCCGAGAGTCCATTCATCTGACCGTAAATTAGAGCCACTTTTGATTCTTCAATATTTTCTTCATTAATTGCTCCAAATTCTTTCATTTCCTTTCCGAAGTATATTTACATACTACTTTTCAAATACATATACTGACCTACATGAGCTTTGATTAGGAGAGTTCAAATTGTAATTTTTTTAAAAAAATTTATGATTAAAATTGTTACCCAAAAGTTTAGGAATAAACATTCCATTTTACTCCAAATTACTATGATGAATTTTCTATAGAAGGGTAATATAGTAATTTCATAGGTTGCGAACTTTCTAGACTAAGGCCCGGCCCAGCCCATCTAGGATCCAGACCCGATTCGAAAAGCCCAAATCGGACCATACATAGAAACCCTAAACCAAACGTGTCGCCATTAAATTGTTCCCGCCCCCGTTCATACACATCGTGTCCCGCCCCCGTTCATACACATCGTGGATTCACTGCAAAATTTCTTAGCAATGAATTAATTCTCTCTGTTTTTCTCTCACATTTTGTGTTCGTCGCCTGTTTCTGCAAGATCATTCTTCTAATTTTACTAATGGTTTTCGCTTCTTCGTTTTGGGAGAGAAAATGATAATGGAAATGGATTCCGTTTCATCAAATCAGCCTTCGAATAACTAGAAGGTGCGAATTATTATCAACACCGTCTGGTTCAGACAAAGGCTTACATCAATCGATCGGAATTAATATTATTCCGTTTCCGAATCTGTTTGAGGGAGTCGAACGCTTTTTCTTTCGTTCCTCTCCTAGATAGCTTCGGACATATCTCTTCCTACCCCAATATCTTTTGAATCTGCGTCTTTTTAGCTCTTTTGGTAACGAATTTGATGTGAATTCTCTTAGCTTTTTGCGAATCTAAGCTATCTGAATTGGATGTTCTTTTTTTTTTTTTTAGGTGAATGTAATCTATCTGTTGCGAATGCTTAAAACCGAATAGTGATTAAATAAAGCTTTGTAGATTAGTGATAATGGTATTCTGTAGTTGGATTTGTCCTAAGAATTTGATAGTCTTTGCGTATATGATTGTGATATATGGAGTTGATTACGTAAATGGTTTGCGTTGTTTGATACATTGGAGTTTCGTCAGCAATATAATTGGCCAAGCTTTGTTATGTTGTCAAGTTGTAGTCTTGGTTAGATATTTTGTGACTGGTTCAAAACCCACCACGGATCTTTCACTATTTGAAGTGGGTCATAATTCATGAATCTCTTTCCCTTCCATTGTATTCCAGATTTCTTGAATTATTTGATCTGATGTATTTAGTATTATTGTTCCCTATTCATATCTAGAAAAATGAATAGAGAGAGGACTCTTTTAGATTTTTCTTGCTCTATTGTTCAGTGGGTCAGTCTCTCAATTCAATTCCAATATTTTGCCTAGCATTTCACCTCAGTGGTTCAGTATTATTGGTTGTACGGGATTCTTGCCCCTCGACGACTCATAACCAAGATGAGTAAATGGGTAACAGTAGCAACATCTTTCTTGCCCATATACCTAAACTCAAACTCGGTCATAACTCAATTTTCTTTCCCAGGGCAAGTTTTCTTATATTCAAGAAATCTCCGGTCTCTGTATGAGAAATTGATGCTTTAAATACTGGAAATTGGTCCTACGATTGTGGTTTTTCCTGCTGAGATCGTCAGGAAACAAAGGATTTCAGAGAATTTTTATGGTAAACTCAGATTCAAGGCACATTTATTATAGTAGTACAAAAGTTATAAACCGTGTTTACAGGAATCACTGTATATGGACTAAAATGGTGTTCTAAGCAATAAATATTGTACTACTTTTCCAGAATGACCATAATGGAAGACACAACAAAACCATACAAGCCCGTAAAGTTCTTAGTTGAACAACACTCAGTATTTTCAGACACAGTAGGAAATCATCCAATTTCATCCAAGTAGCATTCCTAAACTATTTTTTGTTCTTAAAAGGTATAATCTTTATGTACAGACATGTTTAACTTTGAATAAATTGATAGAACTAGGTCTTGACTCTTCCTTGAGGAAAGACTCTGAACTCTTGGATTCCTTAGAGCCCATCGTAGTGGCCACCACAGGTTATGTGAGCCCATATCTGTGGACGTCCTCTTGTTGCTGTGATCGCTTCATTTAATCTAGTAGCCTGCTGAACTGCCTGCTTTAATTTCTGCAATCAAATGCAATGAAATAAGCTCTTCTGCAGTTTATGGGATAACATTTTCACTGAAATTCCTAAGAAAATTTTGCTTATTCTATTACTGTGTGAGGTAAAAGTTTCATAGAAGTTTTGAATTGCGGACCTTATCATGGGTATAGATCTGGATTCTTAGCTTATGTTGGCTGCCTCCATGAAACAGAATACAAATAGTGGCAGCTGCAACACCGAAGGAGCAAATGGCACCAATCCCATTTAAGCTCCACTTGAATATGTTTAGCCCACCGTTGGATCCATCCCAATTCATCTCGTCTTTGTTGCTTTTCTGGCTCATCAAATTCATTCTGGGCGAGTTGGTCATGTTGTTCTCTGTACCCTCGCCCCCATCATCAAATTGATAATGCCCAACATCAATTTGAGACTTTGTTCCCTTGTTACTAGATCTGGGTGAGTCTATTTTCATGTCGACGAATTCATTTTCCTTCATTTTCTTGAAGAAAACTTGAGTAACAGGATCTTGATCGGTGGCTTCCACACCTCCTTTCTGATCCTTCTCACTCATGGATGATGGCACAACACCGATCACCATGGGCTCCTTGTCTTTTTCTCTCAGTGCCATTAAATCATCTGGGACTTTGATAATTGGGGAGTCCAGTTGAATATGAACAGGAATCGGCTGTTTAGGCAAGAACCCTGAAGAACTCCTTGGCGGTTGGGTGATATGCTTAGAATCCATTGATGGGCACAGGAAGTAGTTCATGTCGAACACAATATTGGCATCAGAAGCCGAACTTCTGTTGGCCGAGACGATCTTCGTCTTCCGATCATCTTTGTAATCAAGCAACCCATCATCAGATAGGATTTCCCAGTCATGGAGATCCATTTTTTCTTTTTGTTTCTTCTCTTCCTTCCACAACAGGGGGGGGGAGTTTACACGGAAGAAGAATCAAAATTTCAAAGCCTCCGGTGTCTTGTAGCTCTTGGACAGGGGACTGCCAAAAGCAAAGAACTTGATATTGCTTTGAGTGCTTATCCCTTTTATTTCTCCCAAATAGTAATGACAAAAGGGTTGATGGGTGAGTTAGGGACCCACCAAGAACTCAAATGATAAACCTTCTTGGATTCTAGCTTCTTATGTTCTTCATTTGTGAATATATTTTTGATTCAATTCAGAGGAAGAAAGATGAATTGTTGACCATTGGAGGTGAATTTTGAGAAGAGGTGATTCTAAGAAGCCACAGCCTCAGAGGAATGGAGCCAAAACAATTAAAAAAGGGTGTCGGTTGCTTGCTGGGATTGTCTAGAAACCATAAGCAAAATAGATAAGTTTCAGTTTCAATCACTTTTTTTTTATTGAATATAATTTTTTATGACAAGGAAGAGGAAAGTTGGAGGTTTTGTGTAAATGCAGCTGTCCATAGCTCTAAGGCTAAGGCCTAAGAATCTTCTCATTCACATTACCTTTATTGATTGCTTTTTTTCTTCTCTCTTTTATTCTTTTATCTCTTCTCTTTACACTACCTTTGATAGTTTAATAGTTTTTTTAGGTTACCTCTATATTTAGTATTGAATTTTTTATTTGGTTTTTAAACTTTTGAAATTAGAAACGTCAATGGGATGAGTTTGGAAATGGTGTTCGTGCTTCTTTGCTTCCTATTTTAACTTAATTCCCTAAAAAAATTTCGCTTATTGGTTAGAGCAAGGTAAGATTGATTCTCTACCGGGATTTAGCAAGAACTCTCTCCGTTGTGAGGCGGACGATGATATGTAATGGGCTAAAGTAGATAATATCTACTAGCGTTGTTTTTGAGCTGTTATAGATAATATCAAAGTTAGTCTCCAATGATACGAATGTGCTTGAGCTGTTATAGATGTTGTCAGTCACTGGAGGGTGTGGCTTGAGCTGTTATAGATGATATTAGAGTCAGTCACTAGACAATGCGGATGTCCTTGAGCTGATTAGATGATATCAGAGTCAGTCACTAGACAATGTGAGTGTCCATGAGTTGTTATAGATGATATCAGAGTTACTCACTAGACAATGCGGGTGTCCTTGAGCTGTTATAGATGATATCAGAGTTAGTCACTAGACAATGCAGGTGTCCTTGAGCTGTTATAGATGATATCAGAGTTAGTCACTAGACAATGCGGGTGTCTTTGAGCTGTTGTAGATGGTATCAGAGTCAGTCACTAGACAATGTGGGTGTCGGGTGTCCTTGAGCTGTTGTTACAAATGATATTAGAGTCAGTCAACTGGTCATGAGCCCAATGAATTTTTTTCCTCTTTTTTATATAAATGAATCTCGCCTCTATTTGGCTAACAAGAAAAATCTTTTCTCTTTCCCCACTCTTTCTCCTCTTTTTTACATTTTTCTTTTTAAATATAGTTTTTTTTGTTATAAGCTTATTTCTTAAATTTAAAAATTGATGTCTTATATATATTTTTTTTTCAAAAATGTAATTATAAAAATAATTGCAACATGTTGTATGTTAATTATTGATGTGGTAAGGTCTGTGGCTAACATATTATAATTCTAAAATAATTACGTAAATTTTATAATATTTATTATTACAAATTTATTAATAAATGTTTAGTTATGACTATGGTTATTTCTATGGGTTACTTGTGCAACAAAAATAAATAAATAAATAAAATAAAATAAAATAAAATAAAATAAAAAAGGTCTATTGTTTGTCCATATATTATATTACTAAGTCAATTTGAATAACTTCTAAATTTAATGGGAAACACATTTTAAATCACTAAACACCCTTTGAATTGTTCTTACTTTCATTTAAAATAATAATAATTCCCAAATTTACTCCATTATTAATCATTTTTAGTATTTTCAAACTTTCATATTTCCCGTAAATTTGAGTTTGTTAATATTTCGTTCCCTGATGAAAAAGAAATCCAATCTCGATCTCTGAAAGCATTTTCCTTCCCCTCCCTTTGTCGAGCCTTTAATGGTTGGGGGAAGCATTTCCTTATCTGAACTTGGCGGGCATTCTTTACTAGCCTGATTCAAAGAAAGAGGGGTGTGAACATAGGCGATGATTTTCAGGTCTTAGGTCATGCGTTCAATACAAAAGAAAGCTGCAGGGATGACAAAAGGAGGTTTCCTGTCTTGCACTGAAAAAGAAATACGGATTTCTAGTTATCAATGATATTCCACATGATCGAGAAAATTGGATAAATCCCGTGAATCCAAAAATAATAATAATAAAAAAAATTATGTGGATCATGTGGAAAAGAATAAAAATATATATTTATAAATATCTTTTAAAAAAATTAAAAAAAAAACATTTTAATTAATCAGTATATGGACAGCTATCTCTCGAGCACAGGTTTAGGTTCGGCCTCAATGGAAAAATAAAACGGAGCACCTAACAACGTATCTGTTAACAAACCCGCTTGTAATTGCAACAAAATTTAATGGCAATGGTCGCAAAGTCAAAGCTCCCAAAATACAAACACTACTTGATTAAGCTTTTGGCATTTGGCCTCTTGTACACAAAATATCTTCAGTCACATTCATAAGCTTTCTAAACAATGGGACCGATAACAATGGGACCGATTTCGACAACGATATTGTTATGATCCGACTGACTATGAACTGACCCGTCATTTAACAAACAAAGTAGCTAACTTGGATTTAGACGATTTAGACATGTTTCGATCGTGTGTAATGTGTAATCATACCATATAATAATAGATAATTTGTACATGCCTTCACAAGAGGAGGCAAAATAGCCTACCCACTACACTCTACTACCTCTAATTGCAAGAAAAATACGTGTTTGACAAGAGAGTAAGACGATTCTAACATCAAAAGTTTCGTTTTTTTTTTTTTTGTTTTTACAAGGTTTTGGGTGAACTTATGTCGATCTCGAAGACGAGGATTCACCCAACGAGACAGATGCCAAAGACGATGCCCAAACACGAGCGTTCCTTGCTCCCTTGTGGAAGTTCTTCGTCTTGTATAGCCTTAGCTTGGCCCACGCCCTTCTAATATCGAGCATGTGAAGGATGCGTCCTATTAGTTGTCGAGTTTCGCCAAATATTTCCAAGTTCAGGTGGGGTATGTAAGATCTGCATAGATTGTTTAAGTGATACAACAAATGTGGTAATTTATAGATTGCTAGACGGAGACAGATGAAAACGAAAGAGAATATCAATAACGGTTCGTCTTCGATATGTTGTCGTTGGATAACTGGCTTTCCAATTCTCTCTATTGTAGCTAAGTCACGGTCGCTATAGTACGGTATCGGTTTTAATCCTGACATAACCAAACATGACTCGCTTTAGCAAGAGCACACACACCCACCATATATGAAAACACGAGAACCTTACCTGTTATTCGGCTATAAAAACGAACAAGGGAAAGTATATCTTTTTGACCGTGATATCGAACACGTGATGTACCGTTCACCAGCAATATAGATGGAAAGCTGTGGATTCCATATTTTGAGAGTACACTATAACATGTAAAGGTAAATGTTTAAGTAAAGATACTGTGAAGCCAAGTTATTATAATTCATTGCTCGAAACCCTGAGCTATTACAAGGAGTCGAGCAAAAGAAAATTCAAGAGACTTTTACATTGCATCTTCAAAAACTTAGCTAAAGAAAAATTTTGAACCCCGGTTTCTTAATAATGTTATTTAAACGAGTCAAGAAGATAATAGTGTGAAAATAACACTCGGAAAAGTCGGGCCCAACGTCGTTGCTGGCACTCGTTCCCTCTCCAATCTATGTGGGATCTCACAATCCACCCCTCTTCAGGGCCCAGTGTCCTCGGTAGCACACCGCCCAGTGTTTGGCTTTGATATCATTTGTAATGACCCAAGCTTACTGTTAGCAAATATTGTCCTTTTTGGGCTTTCTTTTTCGGGCATCACTCAAGGTTTTCAAAACGTGTATGCTAGGGAGAGGTTTCTACACTCTTATAAAGAATGTTTTGTTCCCTTCTCCAACGGATGTGGGATCTCACAATCCACCCCCCTTTGGGACCCAACATCCTCGCAGGCACTCGTCCCCATCTCCAATCGATGTGGGATCTCATAGTTATCATCAAATTTTTCAAAACGACTCAAGCACAATTATGACAATCGTTCATCGAAATGAGATGAATGCATTCAGCACAGAAAAACAGAGCACAAGAACAGAATTTACAATGAGAAAGAAAGTCACAGACTACTTACTTTGGTAGCGTAGAAGATTGCTCAACCAGCACGTGTTCGATTTGAGGAAACATGAAACTGAGAGCTTCAAATGTGTGTCGTAAACGGAGAGAAAACGGGCACCACGAAGCATAGAAGAGCACGGAGGTGTAGCCGATCGTCTCGTAATTAGTCAACGTCCCATCGATATAATTCCCATCAACCTATAAACCAGAAGAGGGAAAAAGAAATCAATATGAGAAGAAACAAATATGAGGCAAAGGGGTTCACAAACTTCTTAGCAAAATGTTAGTAATATGACACTCAGCACTGCCCATTTAGTTCGATCTAAACAAAAGCTACCCAAAATAGTTTCAAAACGGGCGAAACTACATGCAAAATGATTCTTCGAGTTCAAGCAGGTGAGAGATTCGAACCTCTTATCGAGATCAAAGGTACGTGCATCCTCAGTACGAGCACGGGGAGGCCCCAAATTTGATATTCATTCACTTTAAATATGCAAACTCCGACGCTAAGTAGAACAACCTAAACTAATCTAACCTAACCCAACTTAACCTGTCTTCAAATACATAATTCGAAATTGAAACTCGAATCGTTCAAATTAGATTAGGTCTTTGTATTGACTACAAACACGGGAATGCCCCAAATTTGATATTCATTCACTTTAAATATGCGAACTCCGACACTCATGGAACAACCTAAACTAACCTAATCTAACCCAATTCAACCCGTCTTCAAATACATAATTCGAAATAGAAACCTCGAATCGTTCAAATCAAATTAAGTCTTTGTATTGAAATCAAAATTCAACCCAACTCGACCCTTATCTGTTCAAAGTTCGAATGAAAAACTCTAGTCATTTCGATCGACTCTCGGGCTAAAAGAACACTAATCATACCGATTCAAGATCAATCCATCCCATTTGATTTTCAGTTAACACTTGAAAATTTCACAATCAAAAGAGAAAAGAACAAATCTGCATAGATTTCTTCATGTCCCTTCACCTTCATGTTCATCATGTTCATCAATATGGAAAACCAAACACCCAAATCTCCAAGATTTCCAAAGCTAAAAACATAAGAACAACAAGGGAATCCAAACAAAGATTCACAAACATCAACAGCCTCCACAAAAGTTGGAATTCCGACAAGAAAAAAAAAAAAACACGACAAAAAACAGGAAAATCAACACAAAACCAAGAAGATAACAGCTAAAATCATACCTGTAACGGCGAGCTGGAAATCTCAGAGAAAGGGCATTGAGATCGAACACCATAGAGAAAGAAATCAGATTCTTTAGGGCAAAATGAAGATCGGGAAAGGGATTTTGAGGACACAAACCCTAAAGAACAAAGGGCAAGAACATAGACAAAAAGGGAAAAAACAGCCATGTTTGGAGAAGAACACACGAAGAACACGAAGAACACGAAGAACAAGAAGAACAAAGAGGGTATTATAGATTAAACAAAACTCGTGATAAATCCGAAAGGAAAAAGTGAAAGAACAGACAAACAGCCCCAAAAAAGTGGGGTTAAAGATTTGTAATGTTACTAAAAAAAGGGGGTATATTTGGATCTTCTTTATCTAGATCATACGGTGCCCGTGGCAGCGGTGGCAGCGGCGGCGGCAGCGGTGGAGGGTTTTGTTGAAAATTCAACCGGCGTTGTTTCGATCTCCGTTTTATGGGTTATTTTGGGGGGTTTCTGTTCTTCAAATGTTCCAAATAAAGGCACGATTTTGAAGAAAGTCAAACCAAATCACCCATTACAGTAGCTCGCTCCTCGAACACATCCATCCAGCTGAGACTTCGCTGATTAATCTTAAAATATCCGAAAGGATTGGAACCCAATTGAGATTATGCTTTGTTTATGTCTTCCTATGAATGTGGAGTGATTTCTTGAAAGAATTTGATTGGAAAATGAAGAACTTTATTCGTTTTGGGCTTATGATTCATTGATTGTGATGGGATTTTGATAAGAATCTTGTTGAATTAAGGTGTGTCAATTAATACATTATTGATTGCATATAAAAAGCTTTGCCTAGGAATGTTTTATTATTTTCTTATTAAATATCAAATATTTAGGTTAAATTATTTTTTGTCGGAAGATTTTAACTCAATCCGAAATTGGGTTCGGGTTGAGCTAAACAAAAAAGAAAAAAAAGGGAAGGAAGAGGATCACTATGTGAGTAAAGAAAGATGATCACTTGCAATAGGGAAAAGATGTAGAAGCCAGTGCAACTGACGAGAGTGGCGATGCAAGACGACTGGCGAATGACAATGACAAGTACTCGAGAAGGAAGTAGGAAATGTCATGTCTTTGTTGACTGGGAAGAAGTACTTACTGATGTCTTATGAGGACAATCTCACTGTGTTGTGCAAGGAAGAAGAGTACAAGCAGGTATTGTGTAGTGTACTTACTCTACTAGGAGGCTCGAGAAGCAATCGGGTTGGCCTTATAAATACTATACGTGCTGGGTTGTTGTCCAAGGCAGAAGACTGTAGGTTGGGCCTGGTCTCAACTTAGTATCTTTTTTCTTTTTTTAATGTAATCGGATTAGGTCGGGTTGATCCAGTCCTTTGTACATTGTACTTGTACTCAAGCTGGATCAGATTGGGTCCTAAAAAACCAATCCAACCCAACCTGAAATTCTATCTAGCCTAACCCAACCCTTATAATTTAGGTTAGGTTGGTTCGAGTGGTTGAGTTCAATGTATACCCCTACTAAATAAAATCGAGTATTCTTTCTTGTTATATAAATTTATTCATAAAAAATTATTTAAATTATAAGAATTAATTTGTTATCATATTTATATTTATATTAATAAATAAATAATAAATTACCGCCATTAAAATTAACTCTAACGTTGTCCAACAAAAATCAATCTTAACTCAAACATGTTACATTACACATTTTTGAATTAGAGGTGCCCATTTCCTTCCTAAGGTCGGGATCTGCGTAGATTCACTCTGAATGAGGTGGAAAATCTCTGTTTAAACGAAAAATTGGAGTAGTGGAACGGGACAGAGAGTATAATTCTCCATCCCCATCTCCACCCATGAACAAATGATATGATATTGTACACTTTGAGCATAAGCTCTCATGGGTTTGCTTTGGACTTTCCAAAAAGACCTCATACTAATGAAGAGAGTATTCTTTGATTATAAACTCATGATCATTCCCTAAATTAGCCGATGTGGAACTTTCATCATCCAACACCTCTCCTCGAAAGACGACTCATTTGGAGTCTTAGTCATTTTTTACTGCCTTCGAGGAGGCTCGACTCCTTTTCTTTTGGAGTTCTTTGTTCAACATTTGAGGATTTACCAATCTATTGGCACGATTAAGTTTAGGGCATGGCTCTAATACCATGTTAGACGAACACGACTCTCCACAATGGTATGATATTGTCCACTTTGAGCATAAACACTTATGGCTTTCCTTTGGACTTCTAAGTCGTAGTCAACAATCATGTTGGTAGGTGGGTTAGTGACTTCAAACCATATTAAAAGGCTTATAATATGGGTTGGTTGGGGTAATGAAATGAAACAAAAGGGTTGGACCCATCAAAGATGATTACGAAACGATTCTCTAATTAGTTGTAAAGAGTATCGGTATTTATAAAGAGGTGGCGTTTCTCTATTGGATTTACTAAGTCAAAATGGGATTAAACGATTTAAAACTTCTGACAAGATGGATCATTTTTATACTGATAAGTTAAGACGAACATAGTGGCATCAGTTAAGGCTTCTATGATTCTTGATTTCTAAGTGGCATTATTAAATCTGTTTTCGAGGTTTCAACCTTCAATGCTCTTAGATATGTGAGTCTTTTCTCGATCAGACCGAATTAAACCTCCTTTTGAGTAAGAATAATGATTAGTTTTTCTTTCTCCCAATCTCCGAGCAGACAACCCTTGGAGAGACCATCCCGAGACAGGGTGAGGAGTCCCCATTTAAATAGAAAATGGGAAGGGAATAGAGATAGGTTGGTCTCTATTAGTTAAATGGGGCTCGAGACGAGGATTATTTCATGTCTCATCCTCGAACCGGATAAGAAATTCACATTCAAATAGAAAATGAGAAGGGAATGAAGAGAGATTTCTCTCTATTAACTAAATGGGGTCAGAGACGAGAATTATATCCCATACACGTCTCCGTCCCTCGTCCCCCGTCCCCACTTCCGACTCTTGCCAAATCTTCGCCCCTCCCTGCTTAAAATTTTATAAATAAATAATTTGCGAATCTTGTTTTGGAAAATTCCCGTCACAATTTCTATAAAAATAATGTGCGAGAGAATTGTGATTGAAATATGAGGCGAAGACGGAAAGACCCTATCTCGCTCCACCCACTGGACATCTCTAATTAAAGTACAATCGAGGGAACAACTCGCTGAATAAGAATCAACAAACAAGCAATCTCCCAACGTATCTGTAATGGAAACTTGTCTATTTTCTCAAGAATATTCCAAAACCAAAGTGTAGAAGCTGTCACACCATCTCGACTTGCATCCCCCGAACTTCTATGGTCCTTCAACGGATTAAAATAGGGCCTAACAGAGAGTCCAAACCCGTTTATTCTTTCACTAAACCCTATGCAAAATTGGATTTAAAAAAAAAAAAAAACAACTCGACAATCCAATTCAACTCAATCTAGAAAATAGAAGGTTGATTCGGGTTGTAACATCTATTCAAATTGTTCGATCACCCACCCAATCCAATCCAACCCAGCTCGTGTATACCCTTTCGGATTGTTGTACAAATTAACAGAACAACGAGCCGAGCGGAGGAAGATCCCAAATGGATTCAGAGGCCTCATGAACAGCCTCCATATACTCATGAACTCCATTCATAGCATACAAACAACCTGAAATTTGCCTCTCAACTTTCATCCTCTCAAAATCACAAAACTCCAAATCATCTGAATTCCAAAACCCATCAACAAATCGACAAGAATCCGAAGAACAACACGAACCCATCTCTGTTTTCTCCGAGCAATTCGTCATGTCTGGTTTATAATCTCCGTCCAACATCCGACCATCCTGAATTGTTGGAGCAGGGACGGCGGCGGCGGAGGCGGCGGCGGGATTTTCGAGGGACTTTTTGCTGTTTAAAAGGGTGCGGATTCTAGAGGCGATTGGAGAATTAGTGGAGATTTGTGGGATGAAGAAATTAGTTCTTGTGTTCGAACCTCGGAGAAGACAGGCGGCTTCATCGTAGGCACGAGCGGCTTCCTCGGCGGTCTCGAATGTTCCTAGCCACATTCGGATTTTCTTTGTCGTGTCTTTGATTTCCGCCACCCATCTGCCCGACGGCCGCTGCCGGACTCCGACGAACTTGTTGCCGTTGTTCCCTCTGGTTTTGCCTTTAAATTTGCTTGTTTTGACCACTGGTACAGCGGCTCCGCCGTGGGTCTCCGGCGACTGGAAGTGAATTTCCATTGAAGAAGAAGAATATTTGTTTGAAATTGGGAAATGGGGATTTATGTGAAATCGAGATTAAAAGATTTGACTTTTAATTTTAATTTTTTTTTTTTTAATTTTTGGAATTCAAAATTAGACTTTGAATTTTAAAAAGTTATTTATTTATTTTGTAAGAAGGGAAAATCAAATTGGGTTGACTAAGGCTTCTAGAAGGTATTTTATACCGAGTTGGTAAAAACGTAAGTGTTCGGTAATAAAATGATGTTTGGTTTACGTTTTGTTCAAGTTAAATAATATGATTTCTATGATATTGTCCACTTTGAGCATAAGCTCTCATAGCTTTGCTTTGGGCTTCCCAAAAGGCCTCATAAAGGCCTCATATCAATCGAGTTAGTATTTATCACTTATAAACACATGATCATTTCCTAAATTAGCTGATGTGGGACTTTCATCATCCAACAGATTCAACCGATAAAAATTGGTCAAATTGATTGATGAGAATGCAAATAGTTTATGTCCATTGAAGACTCGTCCTAAACGGGTGAAAATTCTCATTTAAAGGTGGAATAGTGAAAGGAAGAGATTTATCCTCGTTACTTAAATTAGGTCAAAGACGGGATCACACACGCACGCATATATATATAAATTTGAGTTCGTAAAAATCATACAGAACATCATATTATATCTTTGTTTATGAAATATTATTGAATTTATTAGATGTTTTAAAATTTTTAAATTATTAATTAAAAGTTTTTAAAACAAATATTTTATATATATATATATATTTCGTAGAAATAAAAATTGAAATAGGAGACGGGTACGGAATTAGGATTTCCCATTTCGCCCTTGGACAACTCTAGAATTTTGCATACAACTCATATATTCACCAAAATAATTTCACAAAGTGATGTAAACACCAAATGACTTTTATGGTCGGAGAGTCAAAGATTGACCAAGAATAATAATACAAGGGCAAGAAAGTAATTACACAGTTTCTCTCTCCTGACCTGAAACCAAGTCAAGCATTAGAGAGAGAAAGTCATGGATGCACAAAATGCTGCCATTTGGATGCCTAAGAATGAAATTTCAAAATATCTCTATAATATAATATAATATAAAATAAAATAAAAATTAATAATGAGAATAAGGATAAAGAAAATGGTACTACTTTCTTTTTATTATTACTATCGTATTAATCCATTTAATTAGATCCACGTTGAGGTTCTCTATGAAATGAGACATGGAACGGAACCACTACGAAGAAGTCCGAGAGTTACGAAGGAAACCTCGAGCTCATATTGGTCATGAATTGAGAACGAGAATTAAACCCTCTGAAACCTAATTGACTATGGTTCCTCAGTAGCTCAGTGGTAGAGTAGTCGACTATTAACTGATTGGTAGTAGGTTTGAATCCTATTTGGAGAGATTAGATTTAATCGAACTTTAGGCTATAAATTAGTTTTCTCGGGACTATAGATATAATAATTATTAAAAATAATTGAAAGAATTTATAAATTACCCATTTTTTTTAAAGTTAATATATGATATTACAATATGCCTAGCTTCCACTTTATTTAACATAAATATTTGAAATTTATTTATAATTAATGGAGTTGTTAAATAGATATTTTTGGAAGCTTTTGAAGCACCTATCAATCCTCGTTTGAAATGTTGGATTAAAAAAAAACCTCAAAATTAGAAAAGGGTAGAATCGTCATTTGAATTAATTTAATTTTGAGTCAAATCAATAGAGATGTTCATGGGGCGAGGCAGGTCCCATGTGTACGTAGTTATTCTTGTTCTTAGCCGTCATTCGGCTTGAGATAGAGAAGGTTGAACCAAAGTGAGTCATTCCAAGCTAAACGAAAGAATAGCACGTTTGTGATCTCGCAGTAGTACCTTCCTTTCTCTCTACTCACTCGTTCTCCATTTAAATTTCATATCACATTATGGGCAAGTCCCCGTCCCCGTCCCCGTCCCCGCTCACCATTATGTATTTAAATTGGGATTCCATATCCCATTGTGAGCGGGTCTCCACTCCCCCATTCTTCGTTTAAATAGAGATTCTACCTCTTATTCCGGGCAAGTCTCCACAAAACACATTGTAATAACCTAATAAGCAATTAATATAAAAAAAATTAGGTACAAAAACCAAGACATTGTGGCAAACAAATAATTTCTTAAATTTTTAGAGCTCAAAGACGTGACGCTTCGACCTCACTCTTCTCCAAAACTTCAAAGCCTCAAATAACAAATAACCACTCGACATTGTTTTGCTTGCTGCTTCACTCTTTTCCTTGAGAGTAGGAACTGGTTCACCAATGATTTCGTACTATACACAAACTATATATCAACTCTATAACGTAGCGCTCAGACCGTGCAAAATCGATGCTTTAAACAAGCGCACAAAAAATAAAATATTAAATAAATTACGGGACGATAAAAACACTCGACGCCAGTGCAGGAGCAGCAGCAGCTTTCTTCAAGGGATGACCACCACTGTGCTTGAGCAATGCAAAAAGGGATGACATTGTTGGGGTAAAATGCTTCCAAAAATACCAGAAAACACACACAGCCAACCCATTCAAGAGATGTAACCAACCAATTCAGGATTCGACACAACAATCTGGAACAAAGAATGACCTGTCTTGGCAATCCAAATTACACTAGGATGAGAGGATTGATTGAAGTGCAAGCTGCTGTTGTGGTTGCAAAGACGACCAGGTCGATGCTAGCGTGGAGGGTGGTAGAGTTTGCTGAAGCTGCCTCAAAAGGTTTACCATTCTACTTGCAGTTTGCTCCGTCGCAAGATCCTTACCCGCGCATAGAACCTAAATCAACAGCGCCCCAAGAATTGAGAAATCAAAGCATACAAAACATTCGTGTACTCGGGCAATTACTTTCACCATATTTTAAGATATAGCATACATATATACATACCTCAGCAAAAATGGAAACGATTTTGGGAAGATATTGATTGTTGGGACCTAAGAGTTCTTTATCGGACCTGTTAATTAAATGGAGGAAAACATCAGGCAATGAATTAGGCGAATAAAATTGAATGCTACAATGTCTTGTGGAAGCAAGACTTCTACCTTTCAACCATTGAACAGAGCTGATCGTGCACTATCTTTGCCTCAATTAAATCACCCTTGATAGGCAAGCAGCCTAGCCAAGCAGGAACCAACTGCCAAATAAGACACAGAAATAAGTGTACAAACTACTTATACAAATGCCGTAAAAGCGTTGTAGTTCAAAACAGGATCCATTGATGCAATAAATAGAATACGAGTTTCGAACTTGGCATGTTTTATGACAAACGAGAACACAACGAAAAGCCTAAACTTGAGGTATTTCGGTTGAGCAATCGATCCATTGGATAGCTTCGCAGAGTTTGGGGTAAATATAAACGTGTTCTTTTGAGTTACAACCTAGACAGACAATCCAGATTATGGTGTTTTGCATATTTCACAGAAATGCACGAATATAAACTGAAAAAACACCATCATAAAATCTCTATCTAAACATTTACGCTAAATGAAAAGAAAGAGCGAGTTCATTTGAAATGAATATGAATGAATTTAGTTTAAAAACTATGAAAGAGATGCTGACTGAAGACAGACACAAACCTGAGATCCATTTATGCTATCTCTGTGGAACTGACATATCTTTCCAAGAGCTGAAACAGCATTGTCATATGCCATGATGTTTTCAGAATGTTGTGCATTAGGGTGCCGTATCACAACATCCAACCTGGAAAGGGCCTCTGCACAAAAGAAAGAAAAGACAACAAGTTCATCCACCATTTAAAATGAAGGGAACTCGACAACTCAAAAGACGACGGAGGTCCTAATGAAGCCAACCTTGAACAAGTGGTTTGAACACAGATCCACCAAACTCGGCACAGACACCAATACCATAAACAGCGGCCTGTAAATAGAGTACTGGCTGAATTAGATAAAGCTTGTCAGGTAATAAGAAAATCATCGCTTACGGTTATTCAAAGGCAGAACAAACCTGACGGACATCAGGATTCTCATCATTGCAAGCCTCCAACAAGAAAGGAAGGTAGGTATCATAATACCTGATTCACATTTGAAAAATTAAGATAAAATGCTCATAAGAGAGTAAATTACGAGGAAATGATTACCTGAGGGCCGCTTCACGGCAATGCTCAACAAGATCATCAAAAATACATATTGCTATCCTCCTCTCCTCTGCTGTTCTATCCTTACCCTGCAAACCGAATATCTTGAATATTAGAGGTTAAGTACTTTCAGATACACTTCAAAAAATAAATTTGTTTCCACAACCCAATATGTCCGAGTTGCAAATCAAAAGAACACAACATTCACTTTTGAGGTCTAGCTATAAACAGTGAATGATGAAGTTGACGGAATAAATGGGAGAAGCCTCACCTGATATATAACATATTTTGGAATCGCCAACTCAAAAACAAACTATGTCATTTTTATCAAGTGATGTGATTGACTACTTTGTGCCCACAACTTGACATCTTTGTAATATATAAAAACAGAAGTCTTTGAACAAAAATCGTAAAGAATGAAAAACTCGTGTATATTCAGAATGGTGGCTATTTTTTAATATCAAAGTTATGAAACGTTATAGAAAGATGAAAGTTTTCAAGAAACTTACCCACATAGGTGTCAAATAAGATGAAAGCTCATCAAACATAGGCAAGAATGAGGCCTTGAAAGTCTTGATCAAAGTTCCCAAACAATCACCAACCTGATCAAAATACAAAAATGAGGTATACGACCTTATTCTCAAACTGATCCTCAAATAGACCTCAAAAAACTACTAAGTAGCATAAGATGGCATATCCATCACAATGAGTTACCTGATCGAAAACTTCTTCCTCTTGCTCATTTTCTTCGTCCAGCAATTCTCTCTCATCTGCATCAAAATCTTCTGCTTTTGTCCTCTCCATTCTTTCATGCTTTCTTGTTGAACTAGCAGTGATGACATGTTTGATCTCATCCACGATGCACCTTACTTGGCTTTCATCAAGAAGTGGTCCAGAGATCTAACAGAATAAAAAGGTTATATTTAGTTCAGCAATGCATATGATTCATACTTCGGGGTGAAACAAGCTAACTTCAGCTGAGTATCTTCCAAATCCCTCCAACTACCACCAGAAAAGGCAGAAAGGAGAAAAGAAATAAATGAAGTAAGAAAAGAAACAAGACCAATGAAAGAAAGAAAGAAAGAAAAACTCAACAACATGGTATAGTTAAATTGAATTCTTAGGGTATAGATTAGCATTTCCTTGCTCAATGAGAATTGGGAAAATAGAACACAAAGACCTATTTAATGGATATACATAAGCGTTGTAATCAAATTGGAGTGACATATCACATATGTATGGGGTGGCTATGAACTGTAAAGGTTTATAGATTTTGTTAGTTTTTTAGACTCAATGACTCATATTGGAGTTCCTAAAGTATTAATTTTCTTAGTGAACAACTCGAATTCCTAAGCTAGAGGAGGGAAAAGATTAAGGCTGCAGAAGCACCGAACTAGTTTCGTAACAGATATAGAAAGATTGATCATTGACTCACATGATTCTCACTCCTGCACACATTATTTCATTTTTACAAAATATATTTGACAACTATATTTGTTTAGCGATGAAGATATACATCTCAACTTCATCATACTAACCTGTATGCATTCATTCAATGCATCCAACATACTGGCACATATCTCCACCTCAGGCTCCTGTAAACCATTTGCGGAAAAAAAAACATAACTTAGCATTCCTCACTCTCGAGTACATAAGAGCACTAAATAACAAAAGGTGGATTTCAATTTGAAAGTATAAAGATCTATCCCTGCAGGAACAAATCTAATCAATAAGAACCTTGTGTAATGCCTCCACCAAAGCTGGTACAATGTAATCTGACAGCTGCTTTACGTAGGATTCATCACGACCTTGAGATTGCCCTTTCTCAACAGCCAATTTTGCTGATCGCAGGAGCTCCGGCATGGCTTTATAAATAATAATCAACAAGTGTAAAGAAGGTAATTTAAATAAAACTCTTCCAATGAATTTGAAGTAGAACAAACGCATATAGAATAAAAAGAACAAACTACCTACCTGAAACAGCAGCCCTTCTAACTTCTTCGTGGAAATAAAATTTAAGGAGTGGAACTAGAGTGGGAGCAACCTATGTAATATAGAAGAATCATTAGTACAGCAGTAAACAACAGGCTACATTAGAAGATCGAAAGTGTAATTCATTAAAGCAACCTGATCAATCCAGACAAAAAATCCTTCTTTTAGTTCATCAGCATAGCAACATAGCATGTTGCAAGCAGTGGCTTTTTCCTCCAAAACACTAGTCTTGATGCCAATCCTTTTGTCACCGAGAGTTATTGTTTCAATGCTGAAATAAAGACAATCAACTTTTATTTTTTTTTTATAAAGAAACGCCTTGATCAAAGAACTAACTGAAAACTGGTGAAAATTTGAACACACCCAAAAGAAAAGTAGCACAAAATATGACATTACATTAAACATGCTAGTTAACATAAGATAACAAGTATGCTTCCACAATGTCTTGGATGTATTCCATTTTTTAAAAAAATAAACGAGAAAAAAGGAACCTAAAACATGGATGAATACTGCAGGGTACACTCACTAGAATTTAAATTGATTTCATTCCTATTAAAACCTAAACAAAAAGTCAAAAACCGAACCTATCATCATCATCATCAATATCAGCATCTGAATCAGCAGATGTGATCGTCACATCAGGCTTCAGTTGAGCAGATTGAAGCAAAGGTGGCATCACAACACTCATGTAAGGAAGAAAATCCTGTCCCAGGCATTTGCAGAGTCTAGCCCATGCCTGCAAAAGAGGTAAGCAATTATTGTTTATCTTTTTGGACCAATAAATTTAAACCAAATTCATACAACAAATCGAATTAGAGATAAAAGGTTTACTTGCAACATGTAGCTGGTTGTAGGATCGTCTGCTTCCATTGGAGACCCTTGTAGTGACAACAAAACATCCATGACCTTCAAAATGGCATAGATGATAAAATGTTCAAGTCCACTATGTATGCAGAAACATTGATTGGAACAACCATTTGATTTAAAAGACAACAACAACAACATTCACGATAACAAAATTCACTTAAGATAACACAAGGCTAAATAGAGTAAGCAAACAACGGATAAATATTATCGAAAATAACCTGCTTGGCATCATCCTTAAACTTGTCTTTTCCAACAGCCATGCCAACCAAACTGATACACTCCATGGATTTGGCACGAAGCATACGATTGGATTTGTCACTTGCATTTACAAGAATAGCTTTTAAATAAGGCATTACAGCATCATAATACTTCTGGAAGTGCTCCTGTCCAAGTAAAAAATAAAGCTTGACATACCCACAACAAAAGAGCGACAAAATATTTAAAAAAGATTTAAGAGTAAACAAACCTGAGAAGAATCAGCAACGGATGCAAGAGCTGTCAACGCACCCTCCTGAACCATCTGCTTTCCATTCTGAGATGCAGACAAATGATTGGCACATTAACAAAAAGTATATGAAATACTAAAATCACACCATATTTGCAACAAATGCAACTACACATAAAAAATACTTTTTAAAGAAAGAACTTGAGATGCATCACCATTATACCTCAAAAACAAACAAATAACATTTCTCAGAAGCAGGAAAAGGAAATTTCAATCAAATGATTTATTTGAAGTAACAAGTAGTGAAATGTTGATCTTATAAATTGAAAGTAAGCTTCCTCCATTAGTAGAATACCTGCAGTAGTACAAGGAGTTTGCTCACTATTCCATCTAAGTAAGGCGTCAAAATATCTGGGGTGCAATTTTCACTGAAATTGAGGACTGCTGAGGCAGCATGTGCCTGTAAGATTAAAGAGAGAAAAATAGAGCAATGTTAACTCAGAGGAAAAGTAATATACTGTGCACTGTTTTCAAAAGAAAAAAGCAAGAAAAATTCCATTGAAGGACTGCTAATTCAAATAAAATGAAACAGCCAAAGGAACAAAACGTCGCATATATCCATCACTTAACCTAGTTAAAAAGATTAATTTTCTAATCGACTTCATAAAAAAAACAGAATGTAGCTCATCATGTAGTGGTGACAAGTTTCAACATAAGAAAATGTTATCTGACCACATAGAACAACAAAAGATAAAATATTCGTAGAACAAATGACTAACCGGCTGCAGCAATTCATAAGGATAGAGTATACAAACCTGTACTCGTGGATTTTGAAAATCATCCATAGCTCCAGCTAGAGCAGGCACAACTAGATGGTGAAATTTAGCTTGCAAATCTGGGCCAAGATCAGTAGACAACTGGCCAATCGCATTAATGGCTGCCCATCGTACACGTGGATGCGGATGTTGGAATGAATTCAAAACCATAGAGAGTACTTGCTCAAGATTCTTTATCATTACCTGCACAAATAGAGAGAACTATGTGGTTAGATGACAAACTAATGCACCTAGTAGCAAGACAAACAATCAAAGCTCTAAGATCACCAGATTGTAAGTAATCAACGACAAATAATAGCCCAGATGATGATAGATAGATACAATAATATAACATATAGTCCTCAAGTGTTCGAAATTTAATTGATAATTTGCAACTTAATCTATCCAATAACACCACAACACCTTAAACATATAACAATGAAATAAAGCTAGTATAATAAATGCAAACTTTAGGCAATCTAAAAGGTAAAGCAAAGGAAAAGATGAAAATTCAAAGCAAGGGCTAAAACCTTTGAGCAACCCTCTGCAATTTGTGACATTGCAATAAGTGCAGCATGGTGCTTCTGCCATTCAGGTGCAGCGAGGAAGACTGGAAACAGATCAGAGGCAACAGGAACAATAGAATTTCCACCCAATGAAATAGAAAGTCTATCCAAACACTCTTGCCCGAACCCATAATTATCGGTCTCGCCTGCATCCTCGTCCTCAGTATCTGCAGTATGCCAAGCAGGATCGTCCTCGATATCCAACAACATATTCATGAGTATCCCAAACAATCTACTTATAAACTGCGGCAACTTCCTCATCATCCCAGGAGCTCGCTCTCGAGCCTCGGCAAGCGTTATAACGAACTCAATTGCTAAATGTCTAGTGGATTCTTCAAGGGAATCCGCCTCTGCAATCTGCAACATGGAACCAACCACATCAACCAATTGCCTCCTCAAGAATCTGGGCTCAGTCCCTGCCAATTCAATCAACAACTCAAGCGCATCTTTGGCAGTGGCTTCTTGGCCTGAATTCAAAGCCTCAGTCAATGTCTGCATCATCAAGGGTAATAGATTCTGAAACTTGTCCCTATCAGAAGCACTGGATAAACATTGAATAAAATTGATCGCAGCACCCAAAGCCGCAATCCTGACATCGCCAGTCTTAGACGAACCCAAACACTGCGAAAACACAGAGTGAAGCGTATCCAAATGCGGAATTAGGGTTTCTCCAATATACTGAGCCAACTGCGCAAAAATCAACAACGCAGATTCCTGCAACTTAGAATTATCAGAAGTAACACACTGAAAAATAAACGGCATCAATTCATTCCATCCCCCTTCGGGCAAAATCCCAGAAGCAAGCTCAGCAATAGTATCACACAACTTCTTGGAAATAGATTTAGATTCCTCCGTCTGAAGTGAAGAAAGCAATACAGATTTAAGCGTAGATTGAGTGGAAGGGGAAAGACGAGGCCAGAGATAAGAATCATCGCGAATGAGTTGACGACGGAGGAGAATGGCAGACATGGTGCGCGCCTCAGGGTGAGCTGAAGGGTGGAAAAGATCGGCGAGTTTGAGAGCAAGCGCATCTGGGTGGGTTTGTTTGCAGAGGTTGAAGAGGGACTCGGCTTGTGAACGCTGGTCATTGGAAGCGGACATGAGATGGGAAATTAGGGTTTCGAAGTGGGTGCGATCGGAACCCAGAAGTACGGCGAGTTGATGAAGCTGAGCGGGATCGGCAGCCATGGATGGAGAATTATTGGAGGTTTTGGGGATGGAATTACAGAGAGAGAAAGGTGAAGAAGACGAAGGGTTTGTGGCGCCTCCAAACGAATCCCAAAGGGAGGGAAGAAGTTCGCCTTTATTGAGAAAGAAAAATAAGGGTTTTTTTTCTTTTTTATTTGGGTTTCCGGTTCGGGTTTCCATTTCGGGTTCAAATTCCGGTCCGGTTCGGTTGAGATTTTAAAATCTTGACCGAGGATATCGGAAGTCAACGCGAGTGAAAGTAGATATGGTTTATCCGTTGACTTTTTTGATATGGATAAAAGATAATAAATTAATTAAATGTTTATTTTGTTTCGTATTAATATTTTACACCATTAATTACTTTCAATCAACAAATTTTTTATTTACTAAATTTATTAAAATGTTAATTATGAATTTTTATTGAAAGATTTACATTATGGATGAAATTTTATAAATAAGAATAAAATTGTTTTTTTTTTTAATATATGGTCTAGTGAAACTAACCCGAACATTGAAATAGCATTTTATATTAGTGACTCAGAACAACTCGAATAGAGTTCATAACCCGAGATCCGACTCAACTCAAACGGTTTGAGTTTAGTTTAGTTGTCTGGTTGTTCTTTTTTTAAAAAAAAAAAAAAAATTATAATCATCTACCATATATATTATATTAATAATTAAAATCTTATAAAAAAGTAAATATCAAATATTCATCGGTCACAATATAATAATTTTAAAAAATGATCGAATTTCAGTCATGAAAATTCAAACGATTTAAATTGAAAAAATGATGATGATTTTCGCTAAAATTCATGAATTTCAAACAATCCCGACTGAAAAATCAAATTTGGTCACTTTTCAATCATAAAGATATTTACGAGCAAGGGTATAAACGTAATTTTATATTTTTTCATACTTTTAAAATATATATATATATAAAGATTTAGGGGCTATTTTTTACAATAACCCAAAACTAAACCCTTTATGAAAATTTTCGACCCCCGAAATTTTCAAATATAAAAATTTAACTCTCGAATTATGTGATTTGAACTCGTTTTGATCGGGTGCTCTCTCATCTTCTCTTCACTTTCTGATTTTCTAAAACCTACCAACAAGCACGTGATGTGAGTCATTTTCTTCAAAATGTAAGATCTCGCGTCAGTTGTAGAGGAGAACAAAACATTAAAAGTGTTTTAAAAACTATACGAGGATAATATCGGTTTGCAGTTATCTAGTTGTTACAATCATTCTAATAAAATGTAAAAATAATAATAACAATGTTTTTAATGGTAGCTGTTTTTGTTCATTCATCCAATATCGAGATCTCTCTAAGGTGTAAAAACTGATTGGATATCACAGATGGCTCGACTTTCTAAAACCCTAATTGACTTAAATTCATTACTACATGCAAGTTGATATCATTTAAAAGCGTAAGAACGGAGACATGCGTAAGAACGACAACCTTGTACATTAAAAAAATATTTAAACTTTACACCGAACACTTCAAGAATCCGTTTAAGAAAATTTTCACCTAATCCAATTCTTCCTATTGTAATTTTTTTTAGCCCAAACAATCATTTTTAAAACTTCATTCGCCAAGCAAATGATCTTCGTTTTGCAGACAACGCGTCGAGGATGGGGAGGCTGCAAGCGCTTCGGGCAGAGCTGCAAGCACTCATAGTGCAGGCTGTCACCCACGGTCAGCACTAGAAGAGTCCACTCTTTTGTTTAGATTGTTTGTCTGTAGACGCAAAGTAGGGATTCGGAAGTAGCAGTTTCAGTAGCCGTATTTGATGATGTTCCGGTTCAGGAGAGAAGTCGAGGTTCAGGAAAGAGCTAAGCCCAGATTTGCACTTCCTCCCAGATACACAGCTTACATACCCAGGGCCCGGGTACATATTCACCGCGGCATGCTGATCCGCGATTACTAGTGAAGGAGTTTACCTAGTTCAATCAGTCAGAATTCAACCATAAATTTTTTTGGATTGGGTTCGTTCGAGTTATTTTCTTTTTAGGTTTATTTAAACTTTTATTTTTAATAAAAAAAAGTAGAATATTAGTAGGTAAAATATTTATTTATTTATTTTTAGAATATATTATAAAAAAATCAAGTCGGTCAGGTTCTTTCGGAGTATGGACGCGTGAAGTTTGTCATGCACCATAGAGAGGGACGGTGGTAGGACTAGTGCGTACGCTACTAGTCCGATTTGATGTAGTATGTCGAAGGGTTAGAAGAAGCCTGGGTTCAATTTTTCCTTTCATCCAAATCTTTGGACGCCTTTCATCGGAGCCAATTTCAAGAACCCATTGTCGCCTACTTCGAATTTCAAGTTCCTACGCCTTAGGTCGACATAATTCTTTTGTCTACTTTGAGTCATGCACATCCTCGTCTTGTTCTTTTGCATGATCTCATTGGTAGCTTAGACTAACTTTCGTCCCAATAGTTCCCGTTCACCTACCTCATCGCAGCACATCAGGGACCTGCACCATTTTTCGTATAAGGCTTCGAAGGGTATCATATCAATAGTTGTCTTTAAGCTTAGAACGGTACCATATCATTTTTCATGAAAGCTGTTGTTTGTAGGCAAATTCCATGAAATGTAACTTAGAATCTCAATTTCCTATAAAATCTAACACGTATGCACGTAACATTTCTTCAAAATTTTGGTTCAAATGTTTAGTCTACAAACAACCGCTTATATTATATTTCATTTCTTGACCCAACACTGGAACTACTCACTCGGTATTTTTAAATACTCAGTCACGTGCTATTTTTTTTTTTTCCATCTAAAAGTAAGTCATCATTGTACAGACAACTTGTATTAGAGGTCAAGGGTGAGTCGAAGATGACCCCATGGAACGTCGATGCTGCATGAAGGTGATCGAAAAGATTGGGACGATCGTGGAGGAAACAAGTCGTGAATCATTTGATCAAGCCAAGAAGATGCATTGGAATACAAAACATATGTCGAGCCAAAGTTTAGGGAAACTGTTAGATGATGAAAGTTACACATGGGCTAATTTAGGGAATAATCATCACGCTTTTTGAGGAAGTACAAAGCAAATCCAAGAGAGCTTAGGATCAAATTGGACAATATCATATCATTGTGAAGAGTCATATTATTTTAACATGGTATCAAACCCATGCCCTCCAAAAGAAAATGAGTCAAACCTCCTCGAAAGCATAGTATCTACATTGGTATAGCCAAGAGAGCTTACACTCAAAGTGGACAATATCATACCATTGTGGAGAGTCGTGCTCTTCTAACATAAACGAGTTCTAACAGACAATATCATACCATTGTGGAGAGTCGTGTTCTTCTAACAAAAACGAGTTCTAACAAACAATATCATACTATTGTGGAGAGTCGTGTTCATCTAACAGAAACGAGTTCTAAGAGACAATATCAAACTATTGTAGACACCATAAAAAAAAAGTGACCCTTTTAAAACACTAGATGGATAATTAAAATATACACTCAAACAAAAACAAAAACAAAAATACAACCTCAAACACATCGACACACGACAATAAAATCTACCAATTGATTCAAATCACAGATCTTCATAAAAGTGTCTCTTGAAATCATCCATGTGCTTCTTCTGCAGCCGTATAGCTATAATCAACCCACCGTCGTTGCCCGGCGCCGGCATGATGAACGACTTCCCGTCGGCATTCAATGTCGCCGGCCCCACATAACACGGCGGCCCCCAGCCGAAGTCCGCCTCATACAATGGCAGCGACATCCAACTTCCCAAAGACAAATTGGGGTTGCCCCAAAATGGAGCTTCAACCTTAACTTTTGTGTGGTACGAGGTTCTGACCCAGCTGATGTCCTCTTGACTTGCTAGGAAGTCTAGTGCCGACCTCGCGTACTCGTCCGTGATCTTCCATGTTCCTTCTCGAATCTTTCCTGCAGCATAGCTCAATGGTTGAGATATTAGGTCATCGAATTGACACATTGGTGTCACGGCTACTAGAGTTGAGTTTCCGGTGAAGTTGTTGGGGATTGGTGTTCCAAGTCGTCGTCGTACATCGACTGCGACTCGGACCATTGTTGGTTGGGAGTTGTTGCCGGTGCTACGGGCCTTGCATGCACATACCCACATATGGCCTGCAATAGTCTCGTATCGAGTGTATGGTCGTGATGGTAGCTCGTCGAGTCGATTGACTAGGTTCAAATTTGCTCTCTTTTTGAGTTTTTCAACTTGTTCTTTGGAAAGTTTCAGCAATGTGGGTATGGATTCTTTCTTTCGCTCCTCCTGTTGGGAATATAGTAATGTATTAATATATTGAAACAAAAGTAATGGTGTTTGAATTATCATAATGGAGGTTTGACTCCTTCTCGGAGATCTATAGAGCTCTCGAATAATCTCCCTAAATCGAGATTTGACTCTTTCTCTTTGCCCGAGACCTATGGAGCTCTCGAATAACCTCCCTTTAATCGAGGCTTGATTCCTTCTCTGGAGCCTGAGAGCTATGGAGCTCTCAAACAGCCTCCCTTAATCGAGATTTGACTCCTTCTCTTGAGCTCGAGACATATGGAGTTCTTAAACAACCTCCCCTTAATTGAGGCTCGATTCTTTTAGAGCCCGAGACCTATGGAGATCTCAAACAACTTTCCCTTAATCGAGATTTGACTTCTTCTCTGGAGCTCTCGAACAAATTACATCCTTTGTTCAACACTTGAGTCACTTTTGACCGTATCTTCCCGATTCACAATTTCTGTGTTAGACATAATTTGAGGATTCTATTGACATGGCTTAACCAGGGTATGATTCTAATACTATGTTAGGAATCACGACTCTACTCAGTGGTATGATATTGTTTACTTTGAGCATAAGTACTCGTAACTTTACTTTTGTTATTTATTCATTACTTATAAACTCATGATCAACCTCTTAATAAGTCAACATGTGGGTGCGACGGTTCTCTCAATTCTCAACAAAAAGATCAAATTCTATAATAATTTATCACCATTTTTAGTTAAACATACCTTAGCATCCAAGCAACCTAAAAGAAATGGAGGGTTGTCGTATTCACGGTGGTCGAACCTCGGCGACCGCAATGGCTTCTGCGGTTGCAAAACGCTCCGGTCATGAAACGGCTGGACAATACTCTCCACCGTCTTCTCCTTCCGTGCAATGCTCGCCCACGAGTTGATAAACGTAATCGCCGAGACTCCATCGACAAGAATGTGAGAAATGCCGGTGCCGATCACGATCCCACCACAGCTAAATCTCGTCACTTGAATCAAAAGCACGGGCAGCTCCTCAATGGGAGTACTATAATCGACTTTCGGAGCGAGCTCTCGAAGAGCATCAGTGGGAGAGAAATCGCCATAATCGTCGAGCGTCGCAGTAGATGAGGCTTCAATGAGCTGAGCTCCGGCGCTGCAGCAATGAAGCTCAAGACGGCCTCCACCGATCCAGTGGAGGCGGCCAGCAAGAGGGTAGTAAGGGACGAGCATTTGGGAGAGGGAGTTTTTCAAGGAGTCGACGACGGCAGAGGTGGGGACGGCGGGGGATCGGAAGACATAGACGGTGGGGGAGTGAGTCCATGGCTTGATTTGGTCGCTCTCGGAGAAGGAGAGGGTGGTAGTGGGAGTAGGATGGGCGGGGAAGACGGCGGTGGAAGAATGAATGGTTAAGGAAGCCATTGATAGTTTTAGTGGACATAACCTTCAAGCTCCAATTCTACACTATATATAGAGATGTGGCAAGTTGTAAGCCATTTCAGTAATTTCAAAATTCTTTCCTTAAAGTCGGTGAAATGTAATTTTTCTAAATAATTAAAAAAAAAAAAAAAAAAAAACATCGTTTACCTTCCCAACAAAGGTGGGACATCACAATCTACCTTCTTCAAGGCACACTCAGCATCCTCGTGTCAATGTGGGACCTCACCAAATCCACCCTTTTGGGCATACCACCTCGTGTCTACCCCTTTCGAGGAACAACGAAAAAACTGTCACATTGTCTAGTGTCTGACTCTGATATCATTTGTAACGACTCAGATTCTCCACTGCTAGTAGATATTGTTCTCTTTAAACTTTCCCTTTCGATTTCCCTTAAAAAGAGTGTTTTGTTCTCCTCCCCAACCAATGTACAGCATTACAAACTCTATTCGAGTTACTTTTGTAATCAACTCAATCTGTGACATACCACGTTAGTTGGAGCGTAAAATGAGTACCAACGAAGATGTTAGGTTCCGAAAAGAGGTGAATGGTAAAATCCACCTCAGTTGAAGAAAAAAACAAAATATTCTTTATATGGTTGGAGATTCGTTTCAAATTACCAACCAGTAATGAGCTTAAGCTAGCTCTTACTCGTGGACCCATCTTTTAATGGCTCGAGTTTCATGTCAACGGTTACCAAGCCATTTCCTCCTCTTTAACTCCATGGGCCCCAATGCTATAACGGCTGCCCATATCCACATATTATTATTATTTATTTTTATTTTTTACTGGCTTCACCATTTGCCACGTTTATAAACTACTAAAAGAGGACTTATGAGGTGGTGGCGTGTTTAAGTCTATCAAAATTTGAGGTGCCTAAAATGCCACTAAGTCCATGCTTTCCATCTATTTGAATACTCTAACATCCTTTAATGTGCATGTGATATAACTCAGACACGTCGATGTAATTATCGTTGATTCATATATCAAGAAAATAACCACCATTACAAAAGTATTTATTTTTCTTTTCTTTGTGAAGGAGATGTTCATAAGACCCGATGACTCAAAAATCTTGTTCAACCTATCCATCCTGACCGAATGCGTATGGTTTAAGTTGGGTTAGGTTGGGTCGAGTTCAGATTGAATTGGTTAATGGGTTTCTCTAAAACCATTCGAATTTATTGTTAATTTTAAAATATACAAGTTTTTCGATAAGATTCAAGTTTTTCTGTCTAGATAAGAGACGTCACTACATATATGCCTTGACTTCCATAGTCATTCCAGCATTCACCGTCATTTGTGAATGGACGTTTTACCTTTACCTAAAAAATACAAAAGTAGCACGTGACTAGAGTATTTTAAGAAATACAGTTTCAAGTAGAGTTGGATGCGTGATACTTCTCCACACATGACTCACACACGCAGACATGGAACCATCAGACGGATTCGTATACAATGTGCGAGGTGTTTGAAAATAAAGAAATAGATGTTTTTATGAACCCGAACAACTCGAACCAATCCAAACAAAGAAATTTACCGTTAGATTAAATTTGATTCAATATTTTTTTAAAAAAGAATTGAATCGAAAAAAAAAAAATAAATTTAGACATTTTAAAATATGGAGATAAAAATAAAATAAAATTTAAAAGTATATGACAATATTTTGAAAATGTGGAGCATGGGTCACCTCAATTATTTTGCTCATCTCCAATAAACCCTAAATTATGCTCCACAATTATATTATACACTTTTTTTTTAATTATTATTTATTATTGAAAGGGGTTGGTATAATAATTATAATGTATTAAAAAAAATTATAAAATAAAATAAAATATATTTTGAATTTTGCTTATTTTATAATTTAGTCGAGTGTTATAATGTAATTTGGTAGATCTAATTAATATTTTATTAATGATTCTAAAATAAGAACTAAATAAAAGATAATTCAACCCTTAATAGTATGATTAATAATTAATAATATGAAGTCGTAGGTTGTGATATCTAACATATATATATATAGATAGATAGATATAGATAGTGGGTTGATATAAGTATCGCTAGGTTTGCCTATGAGTTAGCATGTACTCACGTTGTTGGAAGCCACAGAAGAAAGGAACGTGCATGCACGTGACCTCAAACGTTTTCAATACCAATGGAGATAGTATTCCTTGATTATAAACTCATGATCCTTCCTTAAATTAGCATTTCCCCTCGAACAAAGTACGTCTGTCCTTTATCGAGGCTCGACTCCTTTTCTTTTGGAGTTCTTTGTTCGACATTTGAAGATTCTATTGATATGACTAAGTTTAGGGTATGACTCCTATTAAGGATATTTAGTAATAAATTATAGTTTACCATATATATTATATTTGATATTTTATTATAAGGCAAATATCTAATATTTGTTTTATTATCATAGGTATCTTTCCATTTATTGTTATTTCTATTTATTACTCTTTCCATATCCTTGTAATTTATTTGATTATAAATTAGACAACTTTCACACCATTTAAGGTGTGGTGGATTAATCAAACATTCACATGGTATCAGAGCCCTTTCGGTTTAACAACTCTTCATGGCTGCCGTAGTCGGAGCCGATTGATTACTCTTCGGCTCCACCCTATTGACCTCCAAATCACCTTTCGTCATACTCTGTACATACAACCTCACCTTTTCCAACCAAATCGGTTTTCCTTTTGGCCAATATAGTCTCTCTCATTTTCTTCCCAATCAACCTTCATCCTTCACATAAACCCTAACCTAAACCTATCAACCTTTTGCAGAGATTTACCTTCGGAATCTGGGTGCCGCACTGGCCTATTCGCCAACCAAGTTGCCGCCGCCCTTCCTGCCAAAATTGGCTTCTTCGCCCGATGAGGCGACTCTTCCGACTGCCCTTCTCGCCAAAATTGGCTCCTTCACCCAATGTGGTGATTCTTCCGGCTTCAACATTGTCTTTGTCCCTTGCTCTAGATTTCCCCTTCTACTTCTTGGGGTTAGAAATATTCTCACCAGAGCCAAGGCAGCATCGTCGCTAAGCGACAATCCCTCTTCATGGGTTAGACATATTCTCGCCGAAGCCAAGGCAGCATCGCCGCTGAGCGGCGATCCCTCTGCAATTTTTGATGGCCAAGAACCGGGTTGTTAGCATCTTCATGAAAAGTGTTTCTCAACCTCTTTGAATTTTTCAGATTCAAGCTTCACGTTCGTTTAAATCCGACGCTTAGCTTGCGGTGGGGTGTTAAGGATATTTAGTAATAAATTATAGTTTACCATATATATTATATTTGATATTTTATTATAAGGCAAATATCTAATATTTGTTTTATTATCATAGGTATCTTTCCATTTATTGTTATTTCTATTTATTACTCTTTCCATATCCTTGTAATTTATTTGATTATAAATTAGACAACTTTCACACCATTTAAGGTGTGGTGGATTAATCAAACATTCACATGGTATCAGAGCCCTTTCGGTTTAACAACTCTTCATGGCTGCCGTAGTCGGAGCCGATTGATTACTCTTCGGCTCCACCCTATTGACCTCCAAATCACCTTTCGTCATACTCTGTACATACAACCTCACCTTTTCCAACCAAATCGGTTTTCCTTTTGGCCAATATAGTCTCTCTCATTTTCTTCCCAATCAACCTTCATCCTTCACATAAACCCTAACCTAAACCTATCAACCTTTTGCAGAGATTTACCTTCGGAATCTGGGTGCCGCACTGGCCTATTCGCCAACCAAGTTGCCGCCGCCCTTCCTGCCAAAATTGGCTTCTTCGCCCGATGAGGCGACTCTTCCGACTGCCCTTCTCGCCAAAATTGGCTCCTTCACCCAATGTGGTGATTCTTCCGGCTTCAACATTGTCTTTGTCCCTTGCTCTAGATTTCCCCTTCTACTTCTTGGGGTTAGAAATATTCTCACCAGAGCCAAGGTAGCATCGTCGCTAAGCGACAATCTCTCTTCATGGGTTAGACATATTCTCGCCAAAGCCAAGGCAGCATCGACGATGAGCGGCGATCCCTCTGCAATTTTTGATGGCCAAGAACCGGGTTGTTAGCATCTTCATGAAAAGTGTTTCTCAACCTCTTTGAATTTTTCAGATTCAAGCTTCACATTCGTTTAAATCCGACGCTTAGCTTGCGGTGGGGTGTTAAGAATATTTAGTATGAAATTATAGTTTACCATATATATTATATTTGATATTTTATTATAAGGCAAATATTAGATTTGATTATAAATAAGACAACTTTCACACCATTTAGGTGTGGTGGATTAATCAAACATTCACAACTCCGATACCATATTCTTCACAATAGTATGATATTGTCCATTTTTTTAGCATAAGTTCTCATGACTTTGATTTTTGTTTTCCAAAAAGCCTCTAGTATTCCTTAATTATAAATAGATATCATTCTCTAATATATATAAATATATATATTATTTCATAATTATTTATTTTTGGATCACTCTTAAAAACAATTTTTTAACAATTTTTAAAAATAAATACAAAAATATTTTATGAAATAATTGAAAACAAAAAAAAATTTGAATAAATGATCAATAGTTGGGTTCATTATTTTTTTTTACCTTAACCACTTTTTTTACCTTTACCAAATCGTTGAAAAGTAATTTTTTTTTTACACTAGCCTAGTGATCCTGTCTGGCCAAAATTAGTGCTGTCTCCATAAATGTCTACCCATGTCCTGTCATCTTTATTACCTTTTAATTCGCTTACATAACCTATATCAATCTTTTATTTTAATTTTTTTTGTAATTTTAAATATTCAAACTTATTTTATTATTAACTTTTTTATTTATTTATCATAATTTAATCTTTATTAGCTTTTTTTTTTTTTTTTTTATATATAAATTTTGGAAACGACATAACGTGAATATGTTTATGTGAGATCTAACATCGGTTTGAGAGAAGATGGAGAATTCCTTATAAGGATATGGAGATATTTTTTAAAATCGTGAGGCTAACGATGAAATGTAACGAGCCAAAATAGATAATATCTACTAGCAGTGAGCTTGAGCTGTTACAAATGATATTAAAGCGAGTCACTGGGGGTAGATTGTGAGATCCCACATCGATTCTTAAGAGAGTAGAGCATGGATAAAGAAGTCGTTCGTCGACTGCTTTCCACGCCAAATATTTGGTGTTGAGTGTTGGGAGGATTTTAACTCTCAAGTAACCCAGAGCACAACATAGTTCCATCCATAGATGTTGAGATCTAATAGATAGAGAATGTGTTATTTATGGAATATATCTTAATATTTTTTTTTATTTTTATAATTTGATTTATAGTATATTTTATTTTATTCTTAATATTTAATTAGTTTATATTTTTCTGGTCGGTAGTTATTAGTTGCTAGTTTGTATCCTATTTAAACTTATGAATATCAATGAGAATTGTAACGACCCTAAATTTCCACATATCTAGAGTCGTCACTAACGTTTCATGTTCCTCTCTAATGCAGAATATAACTATAAAATGCTATCTTTATTAGTGGAAAATTTTAAAACTTTAGAATATATTAAAACATTAGAAAACACTACCAAACTTATGTGTTTCAAACATGGGGCTGGAGTCAAAATAAGATAAAACAATTTAAATAAATGAAATGCAAACACCCTATCCTAACCAAGACTAGGAATTTTAAATATGTGACTATCCTATGCACGTGTCACAGTCTCTGATCATGATGCCGTCGTCAACCGTACATGGGCGTCTTGCCTTTGCATAAAAAACAATTTGGCACACGACATACTCTGTATGTGACCCCACTATAGGGGTCATGCTAATGCAAACACATGCAATCATGAATTAGGAACCTATCTCTGATCATCATAAGGGTGGTCTCCAGTCTCGGACAAATTGGATGTGTAGTACTTCCCTATACATGACTCACATGTGCGAGTGTGAATTCCCAGGGCGCTTGCACACCCCCTGAACCCTCTGGTCAAGCTAATTTGTAACGACGTTTAGAGGTCAGTGGAACCCCATAGTGTCATGCGCTTCATGAACACCCTCATCTGTGTACATTCGCACCTGTGCGTGTCCGTACTCATCATCTCTAAGGGAAGTAACCCTATGCTTATGAACATACAATATGCATGAGGTCTCTCTAAGTTCAATTATACATCTCTTCTGACACAACCCTCTAGTCTCATCTCTTGGTTACACTATGTAACACGTGCTCGTGGACATTTACATTAATATCATCTTCATACTCTTAGGGTTGTGTCCTATGTCGATCTAACGACATGATGCAATATGGCAAACAACATCATAATGCATGTTCAACATGGAAAACATCATCATGTTAATAATATCGTCATGCTAAAAATATCCGTAAAGGAT
Organism: Cucurbita maxima; assembly: GCF_002738345.1. NCBI lineage: Eukaryota > Viridiplantae > Streptophyta > Magnoliopsida > Cucurbitales > Cucurbitaceae > Cucurbita > Cucurbita maxima. The sequence goes on along the minus strand of NW_019272020.1, from coordinate 5,920,540 downwards.
TTTCTTTTTAAACAAATTTGATTTTTTTATAAGATATCTAAAATATAAATAATTGAAAAAGAGATGTAAGATAACTTTTCTATCTCTAAATATCATACAAGATATTTGCGTATAATAAACGGTCAAATATGATATATATGGTAAACCATAATTCAAGGCTAAATATCTTAACTACAAAGTTGATAGAATTTTAATAAATATGTGTAACACCCATATTAACGTGAATATATTCTTGCCACAAATCCGGTTATACACTTCCACTGCAAACCTTCGAGCAGCTTTCACTTTTTTGTCATTAACATCCTTAATTGGAACAAGACCGGAAGGAAACACTTCTCCATAACTTATTTTAGAACACATTTGATAGATAGTTTCAACAAACTTAATTTTCTCGTGAATACTTTGAAATTCGATATTTATAGTTGTAGCTGAACGCTACCTAAATTGATATAGTCGAATCAAATTCTTTAGTTTGAATAATGGTTGCATTGTTTTAGTCCAACAACCGTAACATATACTACTTATTAGTACGATACTTATCACTAGCTGATTGAGCTGGATTTATTCATTCCATGGATTCTTCAATTTTAAAAACCATTTGAATTAGATCCACGAGTTGAAAGCAAAGTACGAGCTGCCTAGATTGTGTGGTTACATTGAACTTTAGGCGAGGTTTTCCTTTGTTAACCGAACATAACTCATGTGGAATCTAAGCTTGTTTGATCATACACATTGTTTGTGCGTATATGTTCAATTATCTGCGACTCTATCCGACTTGTCTCTACAATAAGCCAAGTCATTTGACTCGAACTTGCCTATACTTGGGGTCAACGTCTCTCATGTACAATATCGCTTGGTTCCCAACAACATGACCTTCATGTCATGATGCCACTCCAAGTTTCGAGATATCATTGACCATTGTAGCATACTCGGACATGTTTATCGAGAATAGGCCCATGTGTTGTTCATAGCATGACCTTCTTGTATTGTTCATAGGCTCATGTGTCATGATGCAACATGAATGACAATTTTAAGCCATGTTGGACATTTCTCTATTTTTTTTTTTATTTCAAAATTCTCGATTATTGCCGACTTTAGACTATCAGAAATCTAGGATCGTTACATAATTAATTTACTATTAATATATATATATAGGACCGCTGACACTCCTTTGGAAGATAGACTAACTCACAGGGAATATTTCGACAGAGATAGTTAAATAGGATGACCCACCTTCAAATATTTCTCGGTAAGACTCACTAGATATACTCGAACCCCTGGACAACCTTTTTACGAATAGCTACCCCAATTAGACCATCTCATAACACTATCTGATGAATAGTGTAAAATGAGCTTAGTTCATGTTGGGCTCGACTAGCTATGGTGAAATATGTACTTGCCTAGATAAGCCAATCAGTTCAGCACGCTTGAAAAAAAAAACAAAAATACTTTTTTTATACTTAAAAAATGTAATTGAGATGTATAATATTTATTACATCATTATTTTATTTTAATTTTTTTGTATAAATATTTAAATTTAATTTTTGTATAGTCTAAACTTTTCAATCAAAATTTATTTTTATTAGCCTAACATATTTGATATTATGTCTTTCTCAAAAAATATTATTATTATTATGAGACTATTCCAATAAAAAAAATTAATTATATAATATTAATTTTAAGATTTATAAAATACATGAAATATATTTAAAAAAATTTAAAATTTCGTTCGAGGAAAAACATGAAGTTATTTTTAAGAAAAGGATAATAAATAATTTGATAAATTTCAATTACTCAAATAATTTTAATGGACAAAATGTAAGAATTATTATTCGGTCTAACCAGTTGAATAATAAGACTTTTAGATCTAAAATATGCCAGAGTTTCAAAACGTTAATCACCTAAGAAAAAGTTTTGAAATGAATTACTTTGATGATTACGATCGAGAGTAAATAAAATTGTTTAATTACTTTACGAGATAACTTAATCAAACAAATTAAAAGGAACTAAAAAAAAAAAAAAAATCGAGATGATAGAACCAAATCGAACGGTTGGAATTGAATAGGATCAGTCAGACAAAAACGAGATCACATTGATTGGACTTAGCAACTCACAAAGAAAAAAATTGCGGTGACATGCATGATCTTTAGCTATTGCAGATATGTGAGATCTCATATTAGTTGAATAGGAGAACGAAACATTTCTTATAAAAGTGTGAAAATCTCTCCCTAGTAGACACATTTTTAAATTGTGAGACTGACAGCGATACTTAATGGGCTAAAGCGGACAATATCTGCTAAGGGTGGGCTTAGACGGTTACAAATGGTATTAGAGCCAGACATCGGGAGGTATGTCAGCGAGGACGTTGACCCCTAATAGGGAAGATTGTGAGATCCCATGTTGGTCGAAGAGAAAAATATTTTTTTTATAAGGGTGTAGAAATTTCTCCCTAATAGACACGTTTTAAACCCGTGAGATTGACGGCAATATGTAACAAACTAAAACGAACAATATCTACTATCGGTGAGCTTGCGCCCTACGCATTCAAAAAGAAATAAAGAACCCAAGAGTTTACATTCAAAGTGGATAATATCAAATTGACGGGGATGCTTGTTGCTCTTAACGCCCCCTTTCGATGTTTAACCACCAAAGCCGCCATAATTTTTTAATAATAAAATGACGTCATAAATTGATGCAAAAAGTGACTATAACAACCAATTATTATTGCATTAACAAAAACAAAAAAACAAAAAAACAAAAACAACCCATGATAATACAATAATGACGTAGAAATTCGTTCTATTTTATTCCACTAACGACAATAAAATCTCTCAATCTTCATAAAATAATCTCTTAAAATCATCCATGTGCTTATTCTGCAGCCGTACGGCTATAACTAACCCTCCGTCGTTGTCCGGCGCCGGCATGATGAACGACTTCCCGTCGGCATTCAATGTCGCCGGCCCCACATAACACGGCGGCCCCCAGCCGAAGTCCGCCTCATACAATGGCAGCGACATCCAACTTCCCAAAGACAAATTGGGGTTGCCCCAAAATGGAGCTTCAACCTTAACTTTTGTGTGGTACGAGGTTCTAACCCAGCTGATGTCCTCTTGACTTGCTAGAAAGTCTAGCTCCGACCTCGCGTACTCGTCCATGATCTTCCATGTTCCTTTTTGAATCTTTCCTGCAGCATAGCTTAGTGGTTGAGATATTAGATCGCCGAATTGACACTTTGGTGTCACGGCTACTAGGGTTGAGTTTCCGGTGAAGTTGTTGGGAATTGGTGTTCCAAGTCGTCGTCATACGTCCACGGTGTCACGGTCCTAACTTCTTGACCGTGCGGCGTCATGATCTATACACGCTCACGACTAGCCTTAAGGGGAATTAAGCCCCATATGTATTTTTCGCCCCGACTTTGTGGCTTCGTCGGACCTTAGGCGAGGTTTGTCTTCGCCAATCGAACATCGCTTGTGCGGAATCCAAGCTTGTTCAACCACATACGCCGCCTGTGCGTGTATGTTCAATCCTCTGCGACACATCCGACTTGCCTCTACGCTAGGCCAACTCATTCGGCTCGACCTTGCATCTACTCGGGCCAAGGTCTCTCAATATAACGTCGCATCTCATCTTGTCATATCGATCCCCATCGATAGGGTCCATATGTCTTGACGCCATCCTAAGTCTCGGGATGTCGTCGGCCATCATAACTCATTCGGTCATGTCATCGAGAATGGGCCCGCGTGTCGTTCATCTCATCGGGACTTCCCGATCATCCATCCATCCGGGTTCTATCGAGGCATAGGCCCTCCCGTGCCCATACCGAGTCATTTACGGATACCATCCCGGATAGCGGGTGTATGTAGCAACCTCCAACACGCGGGCTAGGGCGCAATACCGGCACACCCGTGTCGTCCGGTACTGTCCTTCAAAAACCCATTTCAAAGGAAGTCGCCCGAGACACTCGTCTTGGCACGCTCGCCCACACTGTGACACACGTATGTGCTACAGGGTAGCTCACTTAGGCCACAGGGCCCAGGGGTGGTGGAGAGCTAACACCATGTTAACCCCTATAGTACATTTTGGGCCATTTTCATTCTACCAGGTGTAGACATGATTTTGGTGAGGTGTCATACGGTGTCGTGCATTGTCCGTCCAATGTCCGATTGACACCAACCTTGGCGAGCATTCATATTTCATATGGAAGGACTTAACTCCCGAACCGCATGCCCAAATTCCTTCCGAAACCCTGACTTTTGAGGTTAAGGCCCGGGGCCCTACCCGACCCTTCAACAAGCCTATCTTGTCCTTCATGTCTATGCTGATGTCTCTGTTATGCTTGTCTCATGCACATACCCACATATGGCCTGCAATAGACTCGTATCGAGTGTATGGTCGTGATGGTAGCTCGTCGAGTCGATTGACTATATTATTGCTCTCTTTTTAAGTTTTTCGACTTGCTCTTTGTAAAGTTTTTAGCAACATGACGGTGGATTCTTTCTTTCGCTCCTCCTGTTGGGAATATCATAACGTGTTAGCTTAAATTTTTAGATTTCGGTAAGTGAAGGATATGTAAAAAGATTATAAACCATTTATTAAAGTTCAAAATCTATAATAATTTATCATGTTCTAATAAATTTGAGACAGCAGACACGTTAAATACTCATATGTATACTATTTGCAATACAACACAGAGAATTGAAAAGTTATGTGCTTAAAGATTTTTTTGTTCCAAAGTTTGCTCCCCCCAAGTTTTTTTTTTTTTTTTTTAACTTCTTTTACTTGTTTCAGACGTATTTCTATCGTGGGTCAAATTCAACACTTGTGAATTTAATACACATACCTTGGCATCGAAGCAACCCAAAAGAAGTGACGGGTTGTTGTATTCATGGTGGTCGAACTTGGGCGGCCGTAACGGCTTCTGCGGTTGCAAAACACTCCGATCATGAAATTGCTGCACAATACTCTCCACCGCCTTCTCCCTCCGTGCAATACTCGCTCACGAGTTGATAAACGTAATCGCCGAGACCCCATCAACAAGAATGTGAGAAATGCCGATGCCAATCACGATCCCACCACAGCTAAACCTCGTAATCTGAACCAACAACACCGGCAGCTCCTCAATGGGAGTACTATAATCGACTTTCGGAGTGAGCTCTCGAAGAGCATCAGTGGGAGAGAAATCGCCATAATCGTCGAGCGTGGCAGTAGAGGAGGCTTCAATGAGCTGAGCTCCGGTGCTGGAGCAATGAAGCTCAAGGCGGCCTCCACCAATCCAGTGGAGGCGGCCGATGAGAGGGTAGTAAGGGACGAGGATTTGGGAGAGGGAGTTTTTCAAGGAGTCGACGACGGCGGAGGTGGGGACGGCGGGGGATCGGTAGACATAAACAGTGGGGGAGTGAGTCCATGGCTTGATTTGGTCGCTCTCGGAGAAGGAGAGGGTGGCAGTGGGAGTAGGGTGGGCGGGGAAAACGGTGGTGGAAGAATGAACCATTGATAGTCTTAGTGCACACAAACTTCAAGCTTCAATACTACACTATATATAGAGATGTGGCTTTCTCTAAGGGTGATCATCATTATAGTGTATGCATCCGTATTCATGATCATATATATGAACACACAAAATGCATGAGATCCCTATAGTTTTCATCTCTAAATTATCATTATGACACAACCCTATACATCGTTCACACATTACTCTAAGTAACATGCAAGCATTGACCTTCATACATTCATGATCATTAACATCAACTAGAATTGTATCTTTAAAAATCCGTTGTCATAGTGCATCGTGACATTTAATACATGCTACATCATCTTAATATGAAACATCTTCATATTAAGTCATTGCATCATCATACGTCTCACAACATCTTGTTATCATGCATCATCATCATGTCAACATCATATACATCATCACATCATCATTTAACGTCACCAAATCATCATATAACATCATCACATCATCATTTAACGTCATCACATTATCATATAACATAATCACATCATCCTATCATCACATCATCACATCATCATTTAACATCATCACGTCACCATATAACATCATCATATAACGTCACACATCATTATATAACATCATCACATCATCGTATAACATAAAGCATAAATGACACGTGCAAGGGCTATTGGGCACATGTCGTCATACATAAGACAAGTCTTCCGATCGAGCCGATAGTAAAACCACTTACCTAATTAAACTGGTGTCACTCATCTATCTTTAACGAAAGTCTGATTTTGTCTTTTAAAATTCAAGTCTAGCTACGCGAGCCATGACATCAATTTCAATTTTAAATTTCTGACAAAATATGTAGCTAAATTTTAGCATGGTCAATGTGTTAGACTTCAAGACATTAGACACTTTCAAACGTTTATATATCTCTTATAAAACAATTTTGGCGTTTAATTATAAATAGTAATTATTATTATTATTATTATTATTATTATTATTATTATTTTGTTAAAAATAAACAAATCACCAATTATTTAAAATTTTTAAGCATGAAAAATCAAATAAAAAAAACACTTTTAAATATTTTTTAAAAAAATTAAAAATATGACCAAAATTTTTTTAAAAAATTTTGTTTATTTTTTTAAGTTCGTATTTTAAGTTTCATACTTTTAAATATTTAAATTTAATCTTTTTAATTATTAAAAAATACTAATAATAAAAATAAATAAACAAAAACTTGCGTAGCCGCCTCATCATCTCAATTATTTTGCTAAATGGCAGCCTATGCTTCCACGAATTTATTTTATAATAAATATATTAAAAAAATAATAATTATAATAAAAAAAAATTAAAAGCTAAAATCATTAATTATTTATTATTCAAAGTAGTTGGTATGGGTATTAAAAAAATTATTATTTGACGTGTTCGTGGAATTAACTTTGATTAAGTACAATATTTTAAATTAGTCGATCGAGTTAGATTAGAGGATTATTGAAGAGGTCGTTTGTAACTTGTCTCGGACAAAGACTAGGTTCTTTAGGCATCTCAAGTCTCAAGTTAGGTTACGGCCCAGATCCATCGCTAGCGGATATTGTTCTTTCTAGGCTTTTCCATTCGAGCTTCCCCTCAAGCTAGTAGATATTGTTGGGCTTTTCCTTACGAGCTTCCCCTCAAGCTAGTAGATATTGTTGGGTTTTTCCTTTCGAGCTTCCCCTCAAGCTAGCAAATATTGTTTTCTGGGCTTTCCTTTTCGGGTTTCCCCTCAAGGCTTGTTCTCCTCTCCAACCGGCTTTAAAAAACATCTGCTATTGTTCTCCTCCCCAACCGGCTTTAAAACGCATATGCTAGGTGAATGTTTCCATATCCTTATAAATAGTGGTTTGTTCTCCTCCCCAACTAATGTGGGACATTACACACTGAATCTATTTCCTATAGTTCCTTATAGTTTTGCTCAATCGAGTCCCTCATCTTATAGTGATATCTCATCGCCCTGCTTATCAAACACATATACGCATCAAAATTTTGTATGAGATTCTTGAACGTTTTACCCTTTTAGGGTCTTTTCTCGTTTCACCGAGTCTAGTTCCTCATAGTCAGGCCCAAGTGGACCCTAATCTCATTGGAGTTCTATAGGTCCAACTACTATGTACCATTGTGGTCACATGCCCTTTATGGGCAGGTTTTCAACCTAGGGGATTGTTGCAGATCTCTAGGCAATACCATATGGACCCTTTTCGATCGGGATGAGTTGGCAAGTCTCACATCTGTCCTCACATTACAATCACACGATACTAATTATAAGTTTTAGTACAATGTGTAGTAAAGACAATCTTACTCAATGTAGTATCTAACTATGGAATATATGACAACGGTGGAGTGTTAGAGTATTTCTCTCTTCTTTTTTTTTTTCGCTTTAAAAGTACATCTCGGGAGGACTTACTTAAAATGTAATTTTTCAAACGTCTTATTCTAATCGGTTAATTATAGTCATGGAAAAGCCCTATCAAGATTTTGTTAATTTTAAATAACAATAATATTTGCATATTTTTTTTAATTATTTATTAGCAGTCTTTAAAATAATTTATAACTATTCCAAAAGTAATTTCATATTATAATTAAATATTTAAAAATAAATAGATATTTTACGAGTTAACATTTTAATTTTATTAAAAATAAAAATTTGAATAAATATCTCGAACTAACTCAACCTACAAAATTTATGGTCGAGTTTTATTATTTAATAAGGGTTGTTTTAGTTGAAAATTTTACCTCCCGGACAAATAAATTAAGTATAGAAAATGATCCAACCTGACCTAACTCAACCCACGAACACCTCTACTAAATAAATACAAAGCAAAATTTAGAAACTAAATTCGAGTATAAAAATTTAACACGAAAGGAAGATAGTGAAATAACATGGGGAAATCCTATATAACTTTAGTTGGTGAATTTTGGCCGAACATTTTGGATCATAGTGGATTATGATCTCCAACGTACAAAGATATTCTAAGTCTTTATCTAAACAAATACTTTTACATCTGATTCAATTCGTTAAGTGAAAATTGATTTGTTTTCGATCGTATATAGTGTTTATATGATCTTAAGCGATTTAATTTTAAGTTTAAATTTTTTTTTATAATTATAGTTTTTTTTTACTCGACCTTATAAGAAAAAATGCGAAAGAACTCAATATAATAGAGATGAATTGAAAGGTTTTATCTGAACTTACAACACTGGCTTAGCACTCGTGAAATGATAATGCTATAATTTTTTAATCTTCGAAATATGTCATCTTTTAACATAAAATATCATCGATTTGTGTGTATTAATAATGTGATAAAGTTAAAAGATGGGCCAAATTGGACAAGGGAGCGGATGAACATATTCTTATTCTTGTGTGCAGCCTTTTGGGATGGCGTACATATCTACTCGAATGGAACTTATTCCAACATCTATTACCTATAGATATCATCCACATTGTATTGCTCCTCGTATACCGAGCTAAAGAGAGGTTGACAAATGTTAGATAATGTGAAAATCAATAATATTATTAGAGACAAAGTGAAAATCAATTCAACTCAATAATATCATCCAAAATTTCTTGCAAGTTGGGTCCAAAGAAATTCCACCTCCACGTAATTTTGCGCAACTTTATCTTAGTTTTGTTGCGGGAGCAACCCCATTCTCCATTATTAATCGGTCAAAATATGTAATTCTTACTTTTTGCAGAGGATTAGATTCAGTGTCCGGGAGTTTAAGGTTAACCAATATTGGCTTAGAGAAGACAATATGATAATTAATTGAGAAGGCCCCAACTCTTGCTCACAATAGTCGAGTCCTTACAATACCACACCTATATTCTCTTAGCTCGTCACCAAAATGCTTAACTAATCCCAAAATTCTCGCCGATAAAACTCGTTTATTCAGATAATCACAAATCCTAAAGACACAACGTTTAATCTCGTAGGTAAAATCCCAACATATGCATCAAAATATTCATAGAATAATGCATGTTGTTCAGTCTTCTAAGTATCTTTGTCCCTAACACCTCGTAACTAAGCTTGTTCCTCCTTTTGTCACTAAAAGTCCTTAGCTGAACGATGCTTCAATAATCATCATACAAACGCAAGCTTGAAACTATATAGTTCCTTGAGTCAAAAGAAAATACAATATCATACTAATAGGCCATGTAATTCAGACGTAATATGCACTACATCATAAACAAAAAGCAAGCGAAGAAGATGCATCTAACTGAGACACAAGTGAGAGAAAGTGGTAAATGTCTTTAAAAAACCAATCATAATCACATTAGCAAGCTAGAATGAGCATCACAAGAGCAGAAAGAGCATAGAGGGAATCTGATTTGGAACTCACTAAGCTATTGAAAGAGAAAGAGAAAGAGAAAGAGAAAGAGAAAGAAAGGCTGTGAGTGAGTGCAGAGTGGCAAATGGGCGTGTGAGTTTGCATTATATGCTTATATTCTCATATTCACATTCTCTTCACTCAAAATCTGCATATTGGCTCTGCAATTTGATATGGATTTGGCAGAGATTGGTGGAGTAGAAGGATAATTCTTTTGGAGATTGGAATCTGATTCTTCCACTTGTTGTGTTCGTGCTGGGTTATGGTGTTTATAAATGGATACCTAGGAGGGTAGTTCATAGTTCTTCAAAACCCACTGTTCTGAGCTTCTTCTGTATCTCACCTTTTTCCAGCACATTTCCTTTCTGTGAAGGCCTAGCTTCAGCTCTTCCATTTTTGTCTCTCCCCTATCTCTAAAGCTAAATAACTCAAATCCCACAGTGTTTGTTTTTCTTGGAGATAACACTGAGGTCAGCTCTCTCTCTCTCTCTCTCTCTCTATCTATCTATCTATATATATATATATATATATGAGACAGAGTTTCCATTCAAATATGAGTAAACAAATAGCCTAAGGTTTCTCTGTTCTCAAATGGAGAGCATTGAATATTAGAAGAAGAAGAATCTTCATCCATATTTCTGATCTCTTAGCTTTCACTCTGTTTTAATACTTTATTATTAAGTATTTTTCCTAGTCTCAATATTCTTATTTATCTTTTTTGTTCTTTTCTTTTTTCATTTTGCTATGAAGTCCAAGATTCCATTCCACTGAGTGGTTTGTTGTTGTTATACATAGCAGCTGCGGATTACTCTTTCGAGAATACGACCATGAACGCACTAGCAGCAACAAACAGAAACTTCAAGCTTGCTGCTAGACTTCTCAGTCTCGATTCAAAGCTCGAAAAGAGCTTGCTCATTCCATTTAGAGAAATCAAGGCTTGTTTCTTCTCATTTCTTCTATTCAAGATATTTGTTTCAATTGGGATGGATGCTTTTATAGTTCCTTAGTTTTCTGTTTCTTTTTAATCTCTTCTTTTTGGGAGTTCATATCTTGAACAATAATAGTCTATAGTTTCTGCTAAAACTCTTCTGAATATGACAGGTTGAGTGTACCATACCCAAAGATGATGGCACATTGGCATCCTTTGTTGGTTTCAGGGTCCAGCATGACAATGCAAGAGGCCCCATGAAGGGAGGGATCAGATATCACCCAGAGGTTGGTAGTTTTTCTTATTATCTAGAGTCTCTTTTCTACAAAATCTAAGTTTCAAGGGCTCATTCCTTGCATTTTGCTCATGGTCTACTCTCCAATGCAGGTTGACCCTGATGAGGTAAATGCTTTGGCACAATTGATGACGTGGAAGACAGCGGTCGCAAATATACCATACGGTGGAGCGAAGGGCGGGATAGGATGTGATCCTGGAGAATTAAGTATATCGGAGCTGGAACGTCTTACCAGAGTTTTCACTCAAAAGATACATGATCTTGTTGGTGTCCACACCGATGTTCCAGCACCAGATATGGGAACAGGTCCACAGGTTGACTACATATACACAATCAAACTTAGTTTCTAGTAGTTGTATTATTTTACTCTTCAAGTTTCAACTTTCCTCCCTCCTAATTGTGTGTTGATTTCAACAGACAATGGCATGGATCCTAGACGAGTATTCCAAGTTTCATGGCTACTCACCAGCGATCGTAACAGGGAAACCTATCGTAAGTGACTTATAAGGCTCAACTCAGCTCCATAGATCACTATTAAAGCAACTAATCAAAGTTGACTATCACCAAACTAGGATCTGGGTGGATCTCTGGGCAGAGATGCAGCAACAGGGCGAGGCGTGTTGTATGCAACAGAGGCCTTATTAAATGAGTATGGAAAGAGCATATCTGGTCAAAGATTTGTCATTCAGGCACACTTTTCTTTACCTTTCTGCTAGAATTTCTCGTTCAAGCTAACCTTCATATATACTACAGCATGCTAAGTAAAAATACGGGCTGCTATGTTAGGGTTTCGGCAATGTGGGGTCGTGGGCAGCACGACTTATCAATGAAAATGGAGGAAAGATTGTAGCTATAAGCGATGTGACAGGAGCAATAAAGAATGACAATGGGATAGATATTCCAAGCTTACTAAAATATGCAAAAGAACACAAAGGTGTGAAAGGTTTTGATGGGGGAAATCCAATTGATCCCCAGTCTATTTTGGTTGAAGACTGTGACATATTGATACCAGCAGCCCTTGGAGGCGTCATCAACAAGGAAAATGCCAATGAAATCAAAGCTAAGTTCATAATAGAAGCAGCCAATCACCCAGCAGACCCAGAGGCCGATGAGGTGAGCACATGAATGAACAACAAGCTAAATGAAGATAGAAGCAAAAACTGGAAATTCATAATCTTTTGTCATCTGTAGATATTGGCAAGAAAAGGAGTTGTTATTCTACCAGATATTTATGCAAATTCAGGGGGAGTTACAGTTAGCTACTTCGAGTGGGTTCAGGTACAACCCTTTTGTTCATTCATTCACTAACTCCTTTCAGAAAGAGACAACAGATGCACACATATGATATATAACTCAATTGAAACAAACAATACAAATACAGAACATCCAAGGTTTCATGTGGGAGGAAGAGAAGGTAAACAATGAACTGAAGACTTACATGACGAAGGGCTTCAAAGATGTGAAGGAGATGTGCAAGACCCATAATTGTGACCTCCGCATGGGAGCTTTTACACTTGGAGTCAACCGAGTCGCCAGAGCCACTGTGTTGAGGGGTTGGGAAGCCTAAGCAACTGCTTCTCTCAGGTCTGAATAAATGGGGAGATGCTCCACTCCCTCACCTTAGTGCTGCTTCCTTTCCTGCTGTATTTCCTCCTGCATACAACGACCACTTTTTCATAGCGTTAGTTATTTTTATTGGACAAGCATGCAAGGACTACCATCTCAGCTCTAAAAAATGCCAAATAAATGGCGTAGTTTTGCTTCCTCCTGATACCTATTGATAGGAGATTTAAGGATTGATTTCGGATGAGAGGAGTCCTCTCTAGGCTTCAGCCATTCACTTGGCTTACCAACTTCTTGACAGTAAAAGAAATGAGAACAGTTTTCAAACAGTACTGTAGAACTATATGGACAATAGTCATCTTTATTTTGTTCAAAACACGCAACAATAAGAGAAAAACGACATCAAAATTTCATAATCCACAAACTCGATCCATATATTATATCGAGGCACAGACTAGAAAATTTCAGTTGCACTGATTAGTAAGACATTAAAATTAGCGGTAGAATTAAATTAGGTAGTAGCTTCAATAAAGAGAAGTTGAATTCCAAACAAAATACAGTACAAACAAAAGACTCTAGCAAACGCTTCCCAAAATGACATTGCAAATGGAAAATTGATAAAACTATAGTATTACATAATGCTAATTTAGTATCTTCCTCTACCCCTAAAGCCACCACCACGGCCACCACCTCTTGGAGGGCCACCTCTGCCACCTCTTGGACCGCCCCTTCCACGAAAGCCACCAGCCCCACGGCCACCTCTGCCGCCACCTCTGCCCCCACCACGACCTCCACCTCTAGCGGCAAACTGTCCCCTGAAATAATGAACAGAGTTATTTCTATACAGAATCTATCACAAAAACTGTGAAGCATTGCTCAGTAGTTCTTTGATTCTTTCAATTTTAAAAAAGTTATAAAACCGTCTATCAGTTTGAAACATATCAGATGAATAGTGATCGACTACCAATATTTGGATACTGAATAGAAAAAGGAGCCAATAAGGGCAAATCACAGAAGCAGCCAGCGTGGTAAATTCGCAGCAAACTAAATTGTTTCTCATGTACGCAATCCACTGAAGACGTGCAGACCACATAATATGAAGCTATGTTGTTCGTTTGGATTATGAAAATTTGGAATCATATAGAGGAACTAGTTATTAAACACACAATTTAAAACAGCAAATAAAATAAAACAAACTGGCATGAACCTAGCAACCCTATTTTCAGTCACTCGTGATTTTACTCAGTCTGGATCCCAAATTTCAACTATAATAGAATCTTTCACTTAACCACCCATCTTCATTCAAGATTCAATACAATCAAACATAAATACCATGTTAATCTGAATTTATATCCAAGCCTTACATCAAAACAATAAACGTTAGTCGTGCAGTCAAGACATAAACTACGTTTTCTAAAACCACTCAATACAAACGGACATTAGCAATCACTTGAAAAAAAAGACCTCGGTGGAGGTGGGGGGGAGAGATAGATTACGTACTTCGGCTGTGGGAGGAATCTAGCGAGAGGTAAAAGTTTAGCTGGATCAATATAAAATTTATCCCCAGAAGAATATGAGGTGGCGACGATTCCTTCCATCATTTTGATCGAGAAATACTGTAATCAGGTTTAAGAAACAATGATTTATCATATATCAAAACTGTATCCAAAACTAAACAACTAACAAAATCAAGGCCAGTGGACTCACGGATTCATTGATGGGGCCGAAAATCTCATCAACTTTACCTATCTGGGTCTTATTCTGAAGATAGATAGGGGCATTAAAGAAAGGAATCTTCTCATTTGTGAGTTTTGTGACTGCATCTCCCTCACATGCATGAAGGAAAGAAGAAATCTCTGTAACAGAAAAAATCATTGTAGTGAAAAATAAAGTAGAACAAAGTAGGGAAAACAGGGAGCAAATGTAACAAAACTATCATAGAGAAAAGTAGAGATAGCTTGTGTGTATTCAATTTTAAATTGCTAGAGAAAAAGGAAAATTTCAGAAACAAAATCCATTGTTTATACTGATTATACAAACAAAAATACCAGTAACATTCTAAATAGTTCAAGGGAAAATAGCATTGTAACTAAAACTATTTCATTAAACACCTACAGAAAACATCCTAGTAGCAAAGAAGCAAAAGATGAAGGAAACCCCAAATTAATGAATGATTGAAGAAGTAGTGGGAGATACGAACCAACGACTTCAGCCGGAGGACCCTCATCACGAAAACCTCCGCCGCCACGACCACCAAAGCGGCCACCTCCCCTGCCTCGGCCGCCTCCTCTACCACCGAAACCACCGTCACGGCCTCCCCGGAAGCCACCGCCGCCTCTTGGTGGTCGCATTCTTCTCCTCCAGCTATGAGAAAACGAGAGAGCTTTTCTTAATAATCGGAGGAAGGTCGCTTCAAAATCTCGGTTAGGGTTTACCGGGGTTTTTAGGGTTTATATAGGTATGAAATTGACCCCTTCTTCTCTTTCCTTTTCTTTTTTCCTTATCTTTTCCTTATTTTTTTAAATAAATTATCAAAAATACTCTATCAAGTCAGTTTTAATTAATATTGTAAATTTGAAATTTGTTTTAAAATAATTTTAATAAATCTTTTATATTAAATTTATAAATAAAAAAATTTGTATTTAATTATGTGAATAAATTAAAGCATGAAAAAAAAAAATATTATAGACAGGTGGCCCTTCATAAAATAACAAGAAAGCAAGTAAAAGAGATTTGGAACAAGCATGCGGTCATAGACAATATGTCCTGACCAACCAAGATCAGGGCAGCCGGCACGCAGCCACTAACAATATACCTTAAACAAGCATGACATTGACATTCTCTCTCACTCAATTGGTTGACGTCTCTATCAGCTGACTCTTCACATGCTCAGCAATGTAAGATGAGGCTGACTTGAGGAGTCTCCTCCAATCTGTCAGGAACTGTTGAAAATCACGTCTTGGTTCGTCGATTCTTCACGTTTTCTTTGTCGAAGGGAGTAATATCCTAAAGAGTTATGAATAACTGTAATGGAACTTCACAGTTGTTCGAGTAATATTCTAAAGAGTTATGATTATAAGGGTAAAACAAACTTTTGACATAGTAATTATGAACAATTCGGGAATGATTACTTCTTTGTAATGATTATATCAATAGACATAACTTGTCCTACCGTAATGGAAGTTTAATTTAATTAAAATAAAATTTGAAAGGTTCAAATTAATATTTAATTTATAAGATATATTAAAAATAGAAATATATTTATTATATTTTGATACCTTAAAAATTAAAATAATTAATGTATATTAAATAATGCAATAAAATTATATATTAGAAATTTGAATGATATTAAAAATTAATTAAATATATATTGGAATATCTTATAACATCTCAATATGATTTGAATAAGATATTATATTCAAATATATTATTTGGCGAGCATTATTAAGAGTCCGGGTAAACGACTCTTGATTGAGCCAAAATATCATTGATTTCTTGTCCCTTGTCCAATTCTTTGGGATATTTTTTTTTTCAATAACCTTGATCTTGTGTTTGAGTCACGAAGATTCTGTAGAACATGGAATAACAAAGTTCTTGCTCTCGTATTTATTGTTTTCTTTTAATTCTTAATAAAGTCAAAACAGTTTCCAATCCTTCCGCTATATGGATGAAGAGTTCATTCCATTCGATCTGTTCTTTCATTCGAGCAATATAGCCCATCTAGCTATCCTCAAACCCGGAGTCACCAACATTTGTGTCCTTGTCTTCTAGAGCCTCAACCTTAACCATTAATTTACAGACAGGCATTGTCTCAAAGCGACCTATCATATCATCGATCCTGTCGGCTTAGTGGCAATTTCATTCATACGAGATTCCAAAAGCCTCATTCCATTAGGAACTTTACTCAAGCAGAGTAACTGATTTTTGATCTCTACCAATCAGTCAGCTCAGGTCTTGCCACTTGTTTTGCAACAGACATGTTTATGTACTACGATTCAAGGAGCCAACCTGACTCTTATACCACTTGTCATAATCGCAGTCTTGTAGTACGGGACAACGATTGTACTGCACTTATTTTAATCCAGTGAACAAACTAGTCGTACGAAAGTAGAGCTTTGTGGACAACCTTTACATATGGTCGAGCCTAGGGTCATGTTTCAAAGAAATGTTTTAAAAAACGTGAGCGAGTAAATGCATTGAAAACAATTTGAAAGGAATTAGTGTTAGATAAGTTTTAGCCAATTTTGGTAACCGATTATACACCTTCGTATTCATTCGTGAGGGGACTCCTAATGGATTGAAAACCATATCATATTAACGGGTCTTCCATTTTGCAAATAAGGCAGATCTTCTCTAGGCAAAATTTTTGAAACAATACCTTTATTTTCATGTCTTCCCCCGCTACCTTGTCGCCTACTTTGATTTCACGTTTCTGTGAAATATATACACGAATCATTTCTAGATTATACTCGAACCCCCTTTTTTCTGGATCCATCTCACATCAATAACTTGACCCCTACAGCCTATAGGTAATTTTAGATAGTTTTTTTTTGAAGTGGATACCTAAATGCCAAGTATGGCTCGAAATAATCTAGCTTCGGGGGCATACTATCTAAAATTAACATTTTAAACTTTTTTGTCACAATTGCAATTTGATGGCAGAGACTTGCAATTGTGCAGCACTCACTTCACAGGAAGAGCCCACACCTACTCAGGACATCTAGTCTCATAGGAGACGAGCATAGCTACTTGGGGTTACAAACCTGAATCAAATACCAGTTACTTAAGGTAACTTACTCCTAAAAGCAGGAACGAGACAACCCTAGGAAACCTCCAACTGTACATGAGTTCCATAGCACTAGCTGCCTAAACTCAACCGCCAAGAATAGCTACCATGCCTCAACACCATGCCTCAACAAGTTAAGCCTATTCGTTCTGCCTACGGCCAAGCAACATATACTTGATCTACTAATTCTTTGATTCCAGTTAGTAAGAGGGATCTTGAACTAAGAAATAGATTCTAGAAGCTAAACTAAAAAAGGGTATCCTGAGCAATCACACATACAATCATACTCAAGACGAAAGTTTCAAATTTTAATAACTAACTTGTAATTTAACCACGTTTATAATGTTCTAGTATCACATCTAACTCAACTCACTTAATCACAACTTTTGAACGTTCGAAGTTTCTAGATACTTTAGATCTCCAACACGTTATCAAAGAAGGTATCGATGGAAGCGTAATCAGGCAATTTAGCACGAACGCAATAAGTTGAAACGCTCCAAGCAAAACGCAAGTGAACGATAATCATCCGTGGAAGCCTCCAGCCCCTCATCTATACAAAATTGAACACAAATGCTACCATGTTTATGAAACAAAGAAAGAAAGAAGTGAAAATGGGTAATGAAATAATGAAAAGAATGAAAAGAAGCCCATTTTTAATGTAAGTTTAGAGGAGGACTTTACATGGTAAGTAAAAGATTAGAGAGGTTGCAATCAAGTTGTACAAAACTTCTCTTTTTTGGGTTGTTTTGTTTCACTTAGAAGCCATTATGGAAGGTGCCATTATGAGCACAAGAATAGCTCTCTGTTTTTCATGCCATTCCAACAATCATCCTCTTCTTGCATTGCTTTTCCACCACACCATTACAAGTTAAACCAATGGAATGGGGCATTGCATTGCTTTTCTCCCTCTCCCAACAAATCCCTTCTTGAATCATCATCATCAACAACTCTCAACTCTCTCAGCTTCCACATTTCTAAAAAAAAAAAGGTTTGTTCTGTTTTTCACTTTTTGCATCCCCTTCTGCTGGGGCACATCATACCAAAATATACAATCAAATTACACTGTCCATCAA
Source organism: Cucurbita maxima (assembly GCF_002738345.1). Classification (NCBI taxonomy): domain Eukaryota; kingdom Viridiplantae; phylum Streptophyta; class Magnoliopsida; order Cucurbitales; family Cucurbitaceae; genus Cucurbita; species Cucurbita maxima. The sequence goes on along the minus strand of NW_019272020.1, from coordinate 5,902,063 downwards.
TCATAATTAGCAGACTGTTCGCCCGTAACATATCGATGCAATATAGAGATTCTTCGACCACTTCTCCTGCGATGATGATACAACATATATTGCAGAAACCAGCCATCAATACTAACTTAAAAATATTGCCAAAAAAGAAACATTGGGTTCAGCAGTTACCACAAGATTGCTATGAATGTATCACGTTTGAATGAGGTAATCGTTTCGTGGTCTGGTTTTTATCGATGTTATGGTTGAGTACTTCGTTTTCAGAAAGCATTTTCTATTCTCATATGATCGAAAAAAGTTTGATGCAAGAAACTCAAGATTTGAACCATTAGGAAAAGGCCTGGTGAATTTTCTAGTTGTGCTATAAAACGTGTAGGTGTATGATAAATTTCGTTATGAAGGTGGGTTCGTACCTTCACATGGGTGCTGGGAAATGCAGACGTTCGCAGAGTCTCCTGAGTTTCGTCCATCAATTTGCGTTTGGGTATGCTTAATATGAAGGCAGCCTGATCTGCAGTTGCTGCCATGCATGTTATCCTGTAGCCACTTTCCCATCTGCGGTGAATACCTTCGCTTGGGTATAAAAAATCAAGCTCCACAACCTTAAGCGATTGAGTTCATACAGGACAAGAACCAAGAAAGAATTTTCAGAAGACAATCACAGAAAATTGTATGCAAAAGTAAAAACAATTCATAAATTAATACGAAATCGTACCTGATCAGAAAAGCCAGCATTCCTAGACATAACCACGCCCCAGCGACTTCCAGCGGTGGTCATGGACGTGACGTGGAATCCTTCCTTCCATTTTTTATTTATCCACTTGAAAGGAAAAGATTCACTAACTTTATAGGATTGCTGAGTATAAGGTGTTCCTGCAAGATTACGCCGAAGCTCAATAAGAACACAAAATCATAAGCGCCTATTATTGGATCGTGAATGGACGATCAAGAATTCTCCTGATAGCTATAATATCTTTTATTGAAAAAGAAGATTAGCACCAATTGAAGAGAAACCCAGAAGAATCGGGGGAATGAGGAACTAGAAAATAACTTTTAGAAGGTCTCGATGGAAGGAAAAGCAAGGAGTGCTCAAGCATTCTCTCTATAATTGGTAACTCCTAGCGTCACAATTGCACTCTTGCAATAGCGGGATAGCGATTATGCGGCACTTGTTCTAAGCAAGCGAACAAGTCAACAGTGAGAAATTCAAACGTCGCGGACGTCAGCGTATGTTCGGGTCTTGAGTCACGTTGTGAGAAAATGTTAAAAAAACGCGTGCGAGGAAATACATTTGAAAACGGTTTGAAGAATTGAAGAAAACAACATTACATGACTCTAAGCAAATTAAGAAATACCATGGCTTAAATAGCACATATAACTCAGGGTAGGAAGAAGTGACAACTAGTCATATCCCCTATAGTACATTTTGGGGGCTTAGCCTTGACGGGTGCATACATGGTTTTGGTGAACGGTCATACACCCCCGTATTGACCCAACGTGAAAATGTAAAGGCCTATCTAGGATGAAAGCATGTAAAAGGGGTTTGAACAGGCATGCAACCATGGACAATATGTCCTGGACTGGCAAGACCGGGACACTGTCATGCATTCATAGGCAACATGCCTTGGACAAGCATGGCCGTGACACCCAGCATGGAGATGATAGGAGTGTGGCTGCTAGATAAGGGGAGTACGTTTTTCGCTGGAGTCCCATATAAATAAACTTAAAGAAAAAGAAAAACTACGTGCAAAACAGTTGGCACAAAGAGAAGAAATAGAAGAACCACAGGTTCACTAATATCTGAATTAAAATGCAAAAATTTAAGTGCGAAGCCACTGACCTTTTGACATGACAACCAGGGAACTACCATTAGCTGCTCCAGCAATTGAACTAATATAGAAATTCTTTTCCCATTGTTCCATAATCCAATCCTGACAAGAATCCAATTTGATCTAGATGATTTAACACGGTAAAATTACATGGAAACACTGTAAGATACGACGAAAAGTTATCAGAAAACAAAGCACTGTAGTGTTATGTAACCTTGTGAAGGAAGACCGACGATAACTCGTAAACCTGGGAAGAGAAACCTGTTCCAGCATCCATGATTAGGGCCCAGAGATTCGCTGCAGAGGCCACACAACTTATAAGCAATCCATCTTCGTTGCCCTTTTCTATATGTTGGCGCAATCTCGAGTCTGCAACATTGTAGTGATACCTACAGGTCCAGCAACTTACCATGTAAATATAATAAAAAAAACACATTGTATCTTTTCTCTATTGTTTTCTTGTAGAACAAAAACACACACTCTGAAGTTTCAGTATTATTTGAAATATTCAAACTAATATGGTAAAGAAACCATTTCTGGTCAAAGACATTATGCAAGATTATGAAAGCCCCCTAGCAGCGTCAAACTAATCCATAAAACATGATTTGGACCGTGAAACATGTAGCGTCTAAGAGTGGTTCATTTATATTCAAGCATTGTTGAGCCAACGCATTCTTCTTCCCATTGCTAATATACGGTGTTATATCATTTTCTTTACAATCAGAAGCAAAGATTGATGCATCAGCTCCAGCAAAATTGTCTTCGATTGCTACGAAATGTTTTAGAAACAAGAAATATAACTTTTTTCTTCATCACAATAATATCTTTATGCTCCTTTTTTATCAGTGTCAAATTAACCCAATTATGTAATTTCCTTGGTAGCTCATGAATTGTGATTCACGATTTTTCCTCCGGGAAGTTTCATTGACTTCATTCTTTCTAATGTAACATCATTCCAAGGTATGACCAAAGAAAATGGGCCCCCCGTATAATAACTATTTGGTTTTAGGTTTTTTTGTTTTTGAAAATTAAGGTTGAATGGTCGAATATGTAACTAGGATTGCCCTTAACTGTGAAGAACCCCAAATCCTTTTCCGTCTGAAACGATTGTTGAAAAAATAGAAAGAACGTTATCGACATGGTCGTCATATTATACTTCCAAGAGCGAAAGGCTCACCTTAATACAAGCCAAATTGTTCAACCTTCCCACTTAATGCATGTATCTATTCGAAATGCAACAAAAAGTGACTATGGAAATAGAAAGATTATTCAGAAACTATGGGTGGAAATCACACATCTTGTTCGATTGAATACCATAAACCTACTGAAAGGAGGACTTGGTCTATATTTGATAAAGGAGAAGAACAAACCTCTCAGTAAATGGATATTGAGATATTATCAAAAAAGCAAGGCCTTGCAAAAAAACTTATAAAAGCTAAATATACTCCTAGATTATGTACAAATAGACCCCAGACCTTCTGCAAAGGGGTCATAGAAATATATAAAAAAGCACCAATCACATTTACCCTAGGGTGGGTGATGGAGGAAGCACACCTTTTTGGACTACCCTTGGATTGACAATACCACACTAGCCTTGTGGTATCCACTTTTGTATAGACTCTCATGGAAAAACGGCCACATTAAAATAAATAAATAAATAAAAATAAAAATAAAAAATTTGGGATCTGAAGCTTGGCAGGAAAGGAACTTAAAGGATAATAAAGCTATGGAATGGGCCGAAGAGACACATTGAAATGGCTTCCTAGTGCTAACGGAGTTTTCTCTACTAAATATTTGATGATGGACAAAAGGGAAGGTAGAAACAATAAAGCTCACTAGCAAAGACAATATATGGAAAGAAAATCCTAAAAAAGTGAAATTTTTCTAGCTTAAAATAGCGATAAAGCCATAAGCACAAATGAAAATCTACAAAAAAAAATAAATAAATAAATAAAAATAAAAAAAAAAACCTACATAACTCTACTTTCCAAGTTGATGCTCATTATGCAAGGAAGACAATGAATCACAAAACCACTTATATAGGAAGCGCACATACTGATACGCTCATAAGTTGTGGACAAAGATTCTCAATATCTTTGAATAGCATCTCACTTTTCCTAGGGAGGTAAACGAGCTACTAGACATGGTCTTAACGTACCACCCTTTCAAGAATGCAAAAGCTCTGGAATGGAAAAACTTCATTATGGCTTTCTTTTGGAATCTATGGAAAGAAAGAAATCAAAAAGTATTCACGGAAATGACACAAACTTATACTAAGCTCTTCGTGTTGTTTATCACACACTATCTTGGTTTAAATTGTCTAATACATTTGCTTCCTATAGTCATACTTCTCTCTTTGTTTAGGAAGGTCTTTTGTAAGTACCTTGGATAATGCATCACTGTAAGTTTGAAAACAAAAAAAAACAAAAAAAAAAAACCGTTTCTAAAAACATGTTTTTGTTTTTCAAATTTGACTATGGATGCAAATGTTTCCTTAGGAAAGATGGAAATCATAGTGAAAAGACGGTAAGAAAACCAGCCCACATTTTAAAAAATGAAAACGAAAGATCATATAATTATCAAACAGGGCCGAACAAAAGAATATTTTTAATGCAAATTAGTACGAGCTACTTGATACAATGCACAGCTTGGTAGTTCAAAAGTCAAACCACAATACCACTGAGATAAATTCATTAAAAATGGGGTAGATATGAAAGAGGGTGATTACTAAGCAATAAAACAAAAGCAATGCAAGACCATGGAACATTCAAAGTAATCAACGAATAAGAAGAACATCAAACGCACCTTTGCTTCATGGGCCTACGTGCATTATAAACCGAAATCCATTGCGTGGCTGGACTACCTAACCTCACTCTCTTCTTTGGTTGCTCATCTTCTTCCAGATTTATAAGCAGCCTACCACGCTTTTGCCCAACCTAGTACAGCAAGGAAACCGTATAAAATGAGGAAGTCAGTTCCCTACAAATTAAATTCCAACTTGTGCACACATTGGTGGAAAGGAAATTGTCAAAGAGAGGTAAGGTGGGAAGGAATTAGAAAACGATAGGCCACCTTTAACGCTCCATCAATTCGAATTGGCCTGAGTGGTATACATGGATCAATCAGGCCTTCAAAAAAGGATATTAGTTTTGAATAATTTGGCTCCTCGTCGAACTTCATATTTATTACAGCTTCAAGAAATTGCTTGAATGGTGCTGGGCAAAAGCAGCACATCAACTCTGGAGAAGTGACCATCTTTTTCTTACATACAAGAAAACTCTTGTTATCACCCTGCATTTATTTGTCCATGGATAAAGGGGTTAGTTCTTTAATTTGGAAATTTCGAAAATGTCATTGGTCTATTCATTTGTCGGTTTTCTTCCCCAGATTAAATTGCATGTCCTTCTAAATTGTATGCATAAACAATAAATAAAACAAAACAAAATAAAATAACTCATTGTTCAAAATTTTGTTAAACAAATGGTTTTAATCATTAAACTTAAAGAAGATTATACTAGTGCATTAAGAAAGCTGATCGACCTGATATCCTTGCCAAGGTAATCTTCCTTTTATAAGGAATATTAACGTGTAAGCCAATGACTCGAGATCATCTCTCCGACTTCCAGTTCTACCTAAATGTGCATGTACACTTGCATACCTTATCGTCCCCCTGGTGGAAAAAAATATATTTACATTTAAACATATAAATACTTTTTAAATAAATATACATGAAAGTGAAAAGTCCCACAAACCTGAATATGTCAGGCCTTTGATCATATTCAACATGTTGACCACTAGCTACATCTTTCCATTTAGAAGCTGAACCAAACATGATCGTAGAACGAGCAATAAAATAGAGAATGTCAACTATCAAGTAGTGAACTTTCGGTCAAGTACAAGAGATTCATACTGGGAAAATAGGTTGATGCTATGATATTGATGAGAGCATACCTAAACCAAGATCAATAAGATACAGTTTTTTCTCATCTGCTGTCCCCGCTTGACCAAGTAAGAAGTTCTCTGGCTTCACATCTCCATGCACAAACCTTTATTTACAAGACAATAAACGATTGTAAGAGATAATTAGGAGCTTAAACGAGAATGAACGTTCGGGGCTTAATTGGGAATAAATTGTACTTTAGATGTAGTCATGGTTTAAATTATAAAACAAATCTGTAATCCTTTGGAAGTTTTTTTTTTTTTCCCCTTTTTTCCATCCATTTGTTTATTAATTGAATATTTTGTTCTTTTATCAAAAATAATTTATGTTTTGAAGAAAAAGTTCTGGTAATTATATGGAGTTAGGGAACTCACCCCTTCATGTGAAGCTTCTCAAGAATTGATATTGCCTCCACTGCAATGCAAGCAACCATACTTGGAGACATCCTGTTGAAGATGCAAAATTAAGAAGGTTGAACAATAGGCCAAATCTGCATGAATAATAAAGTTCAAGACAGAAATGTCATTTATCTTACGATTGACCAAGAGTGTTCCAGACATCCCACAGGCTTGGCCCGAGCATGTCCATGACCTGGTATCCAGTTACAAAATGTCAGACATAAATACATTTGAAAACTTAGCTGCAAAGGAGCAGTCTAGTTCAAGCCTCACCAGAATGTAGAAATCGCCTTGACGACCCTTGTAATGCACCCAAGGAATTCCATAGCATCCATTTAGAGCACTTAATAAGACAAAAGACGAGAAAGCCATAGCAGTTCAGTAACGTAAAACAATATTGTTAGCTTAATACTAAAACTTAGAAAAAGGTTACCGAATAACTCTTACCTATACACTTGCCATTCATAAGGAGGACCATAACTGCAACCTTTACTATTGTGGTGCTCAAGCTTCAGAGCAACCTGTAAGTTCATTTTAATCAGGAAACACGCTTTGACACGATTAATTCATCAAATCATTGCAATAAGGATTCATGTAGTGATCGATACCTCAATTGCATCCGGACCTGTCTGATCAGTTCCACCACTGACTCTTCTACCAACAAAGACTTGGCCAAAACCTCCCTTGCCAAGTTTCTTTTCAACCTTATATACAGGAGAATTGCCCACTTGTACCTGCAGAGATCAAACGAAACACATCAGTCAAATACTTGTACATCCCAACCACTATAGACTTGGGAGAAGTTGTTAAAAAAAAAATTGATAGTAGAATAAACAAGACAGTGGGCAAATATGTTAATGTAACTGATAGTGAGCCTCCACATTGATGTAACCGAATATTCTAAAATGACATACAACAACGAATGCACGAGGTCAAGAAGACAAGGGGATACCCTGTCAGGAATAGGAGCTGTGCCTGCTTCCTCTTCAACTCCTATTACTTTATCTGGACTTCCACCCTCTATGGCCATATCTTTATTTGCAACAGCCTCAACTCGATTGAAAACAGGCTCTGCTGCCCCAAGGGCACCAGCTTCAGGAAGAACCTCACAAGGTTCAGGATCTAAATCTATCAATCTGATTCCGCGTCCTCTCCGGGCAGCCGTTGGCCTTGCAGGAATTGCCACTGAGGGACCTTTCGCTACGGCTGCATTACCACCTCTTCCTCTTCCACCACCAACCCTTCTTCTGGTTCTATTAGGGGCCGGCACTGCCAAATTCTCTCCTTGATCAAGTGGTTGTGTACAAGGCTGAAGATCATCAAGCCGTCTCGATCTCCTGGCTCCACTTCGCAGTTCAGGCATTGTCACCCCATACACATCACATCCTGCTTTATTTACCCGATACATAGAAGTTATCCAAAAACATTACAAATCCAATAATACTGGAGGAAAAATGATAAACATGTTGCATAAACATAACCTTATATATTGTAACCAATAACATCAATTCTAGAAAAGGAATCTCTGACAAAACAAAAGCCAACAGAACGAGACTTTCTTCTTTGACGATTACATGTACGTTAATATCAATCAGAGAAAGAAAAACAACATAGCAAAAATAAAATACCAGAAAATTGGGGAAATATACATTCAAGAGTAAATGGAGTTGAAAAGTTTTGTTCATCAAAATACCAAGAAGTATGAACAAAATGTACCTAAAAAAGATTGCTTGATCCCGTTGCAAAATTAACACAGGTCCCTACGCTTTCTTGACCCTTCATAACTTGATAAATCATAAACAAAGTCTGATAAGAAAAACAACACAAATCAGGCAAAACGTCGGAGCAAAAGCGAAAATTACAACGAAAAAGGTTTCATCGGGCGATCATACATGAAAAGAAACCCAACACAAAAAGGAAAAAAGAAATCATAAAAATAACAAACCAAACAAATGAAAACCGATCATCACAAGAAAAACACAAAAACACAAAAAAAGCCAAAATCAGTAATGATCCGATTACGATGGAAGTAACGAAAACGGACAAATGGGTCTCAAAAAAGCAAGAAAATCAGAGAAAAAACTTACAGATGGATCCGGAAACAGAGAAACTGATGATCGGCGATGAACAAAATCGGATCTGATCGAAGATTTACCAACAAAAAAAGGAAAAAAAAAAAAAAAAAAAAAAGGGGGGGATGATGAGTCTTTGATGTTGGTGAGTGAAAGGAGAAACACAAAACTTGCTTTTTGATCGTTTGTGTGTATTTTAGAGTTATGGGGTTGGAATCAAAGATAAGCTCTGGACATGGAAAACGCTGGTAAGAAATTTATCCTGCTTGCCCTAAACTTTGGTTTTTTTTTTTTTTTTTTTTTTTTTATATACTTTTTAATATTTTTATCAGGTGGAGATTGAGATTTTCAAGATTTTTTTTTTTTTTTTAATTTGTCGAAAAGGTAAAATTTAAGGAGAAAAATAAGAAATTGTAGAAATGAAAAAATGTGAGATTGTGAATGATGATGATGGTGATGATGATGGTGATGATGATGATGATGCTACACATTCATGTTTTCCCCTTTCTATCCTTTCTCTCTCTCTTTCTCTCTCTAAAATTGTAATTTTTTTTTTTCATTTTTAAAATTTAAATTACAGTTCGGTCCTTTAACTTTTATCTATTTTCACTTTGGTCCCTAACGTTTTTTTTTTAGAATTTGGATTAGTCCTTGAACTTTTTATCTATTTTCACTTTGGTCCCTAACGTTTTTTTTTTAGAATTTGGATTAGTCCTTGAACTTTTTATCTATTTTCACTTTGGTCCCTAACGTTTTTTTTTTAGAATTTGGATTAGTCCTTAAACTTTTGTCTATTTGCATTTTGGTCCTTATAATTTTTGAACTTTGAATTTGGTCGTTGAACTTTGAATTTGGATTAGTCCTTGAACTTTTGTCTATTTGCATTTTGGTCCTTATAATTTTTGAACTTTGAATTTGGTCGTTGAACTGTTATCTATTTTCACTTTGGTCTCTAACATTTTTCTAGAATTTGGATTTAGTCTTTAAACTTTTGTCTATTTTCACTTTAGTCCCTGAAGTTTTAAGTTTTTGAACTTTGGATTTGGTCGTTGAACGGTTATCTATTCTCACTTTAGTTCCTATAGTTTTTTAAATTTGGATTTGGTCCTTGAATTGTTATCTATTTTCACTTTGGTCTCAAAGCCTTTGTGCATTTCGCTTCTAATCTCGATAAATCTACTCAGAATCAATTGGCAAGAGGTCAACGATTACGTGAGTTGCTCAAACAATCTCAATCAGCCCCTCTCACAGTAGAAGAACAAATAATGACTATTTATACCGGAACGAATGGTTATTAGAAATTGAACAAGTAAGAAAATTTCCCGTTGAGTTACGTAAACGTAAAAATGAATAAACCTCGATTTCAAAAAAATAATATCTTCCACCAAGACATTCACTCCTGAAGACCGTTATCTATTTTCACTTTGGTCTCTATAGTTTTTTAAATTTGGATTTGGTCCTTGAATTGTTATCTATTTTCACTTTGGTCCCTAAGCTTTTTGAAATTTGTATTTGGTCCTTGAGTTATTATCTATTTTCATTTTAGTCCCTAGGTTTTTTGAAATTTAACTTTAGTCCTTGAACTCTTATCTATTTTCACTTTGGTCTCAAAGCTTTTTGTGATTTAGATTTGGTCCTTGAACTTTTATCTATTTTTCATATTGGTCCCTAAGCGTTTTGGGATTTGGATTTAATCCATGTGACAACACGGCTAGATGAAAAAAATTTATTCAATGAAACTACTTTTACCGTTTCTCTATCATACATTTAATGGTTCAAAATTGTCGGTTACATTATAACGACCTTCCTAAATAATTTTTCATAAACGAGGGAATTTCTCTTATATTTCTGTTTTTATAATATTACGATACAAATATGGAATTTGTAAATGTAAACACACGAACCCTTAGATGAAATATTTCAGATGAATTTTGAACGGGTTGAAAAATATTGAGTATTATAAATACCTAGTATGTGATTGAGTCAGAAAATGCAAACACATGCAACATGAATCAGAACATTCATTCACTATGAGACTTAAAAAACTATAGTCTCGGACTCGGTTCTTTCTAAATCTATAAAAACCCGTACTTAAAAAACTACCCATCTGCTTATTCTATATGAGAACGAGTCAATTCCACCTCAAAAGATTATGTTATTAGTTTTTTATTTGATTAGATGTTTTCACGGGTATAAGTTCATAACTCACTTAATATTAAGATTAAGTCGTATATAACGACCCTATAAAATATTAATTTTCTCAATTAAAAAATTTATAAATAAAAATTAAATATTTTGTGATCTAGTTTTATACAAACTCATTGTATAGAATATTCACATCCTACATGTCTCCACATGAACAATTTGGATCAAATCACTTTTAATAATTACAAAGTAGATCGTATCAATAGCGTGTTTATAAAACACTTAAGTTATTACTTAAACATGATTCTCTCATATGTCAATCACGTATTGTAAAAGAATATACTGATAATGCCTGGTATGTACACTTTCATACGTAGGTGATATCACTTCTATATGTCCCAATCTTATATTAAATTATTTAATGTAGGTAAGGACCCGAGAAAAGTTGAATAAGAGAATATGAATACATACATAAATGACGTCCCACGACTATAAAGCATCTGTTTTAATACATGATGCAACATCGTAAACATTCTTTTCGTATTTAGGGAGGAGAACAAAACATTATTTATAAGGATATGAAAGCATCTTTCTAACACAGACGCATTTTAAAAACTTTGAGGGGATGCCCGAAAGGGAAAGCCCAAAGAGGACAATATGTGCTAGTGGTGGGCTTGGGCTGTTACAAATAGTATCAGAGCTAGACATTGAGTAATGTGCCAGTGAGGAGGTTGAGCCCCGAAGGAGAGTGGACATGAGGCGGAGTGCTTGTAAGGACACTAGGCCCAGAAGGGAGTGGATTGGGGTGGTCCCATGTTGAATGGAGAAGGGAACGAATGTCAGCGAGGACACTAGGCTCCGAAGAGGGGTGGATTGTGAGATCCCACGTCGGTTGGAGAGGAGAACGAAATATTCTTTATAACATAAGCGTTTATATTTTAATTTGGTAATATTGAATTAAAAATTATTGTTAAATTAAATGTGAAAATAGACTTGTAGACTCATTATTATATTTGAATTGTTGAACAATTAATTTAAATAGCCACCTAACCTCTCAACAAATTATTTTAATTAATTAATTTGGTTTCTATTTTTTTTTTTATAATTATAGCTTAGCCAACACGAGCATTATCATCTTAAAAGCCGATAGTTACGATACTTACTCCTCGTTCTTAAGAGTCAAAACTATTTCCTAGACCAACCCGAATCCTTCTAACATGTTCGTTATAAAGGGTGTTTCGTTCTCCACCCTAGCCGATGTGAGATCTCACAATCCACCATCATTCGGGGCCAGCGTCCTTGATGGCACTCATTCATTTCTCTAATTGATGTGAGATCTCCATCAAATCCATCCTCTTTCGGGGCCCAACGTCCTTGCTGGCACACCACCTCATGTCCACCCCCTTTGGTGCTCAGCCTTCTAGCTAGCACATCACCCTGTGTCAGGCTCTAATACCATTTGTAACGATCCAAGCCCACTGCTAGCAAATATTGTCCCTTTTGGGCTTTCTCTTTCAAGCTTTCCCTTTCGGGCTTCCCCTCAAGTTTTTTAAAATGCATTAGAGGTAGGAAATTCTCAGGAAATCACTCAACATAAAATTGTTCTAAGAACAAACAAAACACTTAGCTATGGAGTTTCCATGACTGAGTCACGAAAAAGGAAGGTACAATTTATTAGTATAGATAGTAACTTTCATTTCTTTCGAGTATTTTTTAGATATCCTATCCTTAAAACCGCTCTTATTTGAATGTAGTATCATCAGTTCATTTATGTACCTCTCCTTTACTCGGGTGTCACATGAACCCAACTCAACATTAAAATTTTTTGTTGAGTTGGTTCAGGTTGTTCGGGTGTCGAAATTTAGTCAATTTATCCTTAATTAATCGTAACATTAGTCTCTACCGTTATTTATGGTTATTTTTTTATTCCAAAAAAATAATTAGTGTATGCCAACATTTTCTCTACAAAATCCATTAAACCTACCTACAAGTGATTATAAACTTACACAAATGTCAAAATCCGATAAAAAAACATCGAACGTGATCAAAAGAACGAACAATCATATTTAAGCTGAATTAATAAAAATACATTTGAAATTTACCGTTTGTCACAAAAGTACCCCTAGATTTTTCAGAAATTCCAATAATATCCTTAAACTTAAAAAAAATGTCTCAACAATACTCTTACCGATATTTTTTTTTTAATTGAAAACATTAATACTTTATTTTAAAAAAAAATTGAATAAAAAGTGTTAATGTTAATTTTAAAATTTTAAAGGTATTTTTTAAAAGGATAAGAGTATTTTTAAATTTTTTTTAAGTTAAAAAATATTAAAGTTTTAAGAGAATTTTTTTCAAAATAAAGTACCAAAATTAATTGTAAATGTATTTTTTAATTTTTTTTTTAATAAAAATATTTTTGGGTATTTTTTATTTTTTTTATTTTTATTAATTTAGCCTTCTTTTGAAATATAATCAATTTATAATATGATATTTTTATCATTTATACTTTCTAAATTAATTATAGTTTGTAAATCTTTTATAAAAATATATTTTTATTTCAAATAAGTAATTGCACACCATAAATAATATCTTTATTATCTCTAGAGAAAAATAGGAATATTATTTTATTTCTACCATTTTTATTTTTTTAAATAGAGAATTAGGAAAGACGTTATATTCTCGACTAACACGTAAGAAATTTAAAACCACACTATGTTGAGCTAAAATTTAATTTCCCGAAAATTTTAATACTTAAGAAGTCGTTTAAATTAATTGAAACAAATATTTAGTGGAAAAAATTAATTGTCATTTTTAAATTTTATTAGTTTAAACGGATCAAACTTAAAAGTTTAGGGACTAAAATGAAATTTAAGATACGTTTAAAATGACTTTTTAAAAAGTTAAAAATTATTTTTAGGCCCTTAAAAAGACACAAAAATTTCTTTTTGGTCCCTAGACTTTTGAATTTAATTATTTATATTTAGTTTCGAGTTTTTAATTATTGCACTTTTATTTTTGAGTTTTAAATTTATTTATTTATTTTTAATTTTTAAGTTAACTTTATGTTTAGCTTTCATTTAGCCTTTAATTTCAATAATTTATATTTTTACTTTTCATTAATACTCACTTTTTGAGTTTTGACATTAATTTAAAATAATTAAAAATTAGTGAAAACTAATTAATTCTTTTAAATTAATTAATAGGCATTAACACTATGGACCAAAATTGATATTTAGTGAAAAATCAATGCTAAAATTGTAAATCTGAAAATTTATGGGCCAAATAGAAATAAAATTCAAAATTCAAACGGTTATAACATTTTGTAACCTATGAATCAAATAAAAATTAAACTCAAAACTGTAATATTTTGAATTAAATATGGAAATAGACTCAAAATCTCGGGACCAAGTAAAAATTAAACTCAAAATTCCGGGTTAAAAGTCATTTTGAAACCTCTACCAAATATGAGAGACCGGCCAAATGAAAACTAAACTTAAATTTAGAGTAAAAATCCAACGTTTGAAGCCTTTAGATCAAATATGGAAGCTAGACCTCAAAACTTACCGACCTAAGACTTAGGGTAAAAATGTAATATTTTTTGAAACTTTAGGACCGAATATGAAAAATGTAAGATCCCATATTAGTTGGAGAGAGGAACGAAACATTCCTTATAAGAGTGTGAAAAACTCTCCCTAGTACACACGTTTTAAAACAGTGAGACTGACAACGATATGTAATGAATTAAAGCAGACAATATGTGTTAGCAGTGGATTTGGACGGTTACAAATGATATCAAAGCCAGACATCGAATAATGTGATAGCAAGGACGTTGGACCAAAAACCTCTCCCTAGTATAGAAACTACAAGCCTAAAAAAACTAAAGGGTAAATGGTAAAAGTGTAACATTTTAAAGCATCTCACCAATATATGGAAACTATACTCAAAACCTACTAGGGTTTTGTCTCATGAATCTGAAATCGAACCGAGTCAGTTCGAGTTTAGAAAAATGAATCCAAACCAACTCAAAAAGCTAACCCAACCCTAATAATTCGGATTGGGTTGATCCAGGTTGTCGGGTTAAATGTACACACCTAAATCCTAGTAACTAAGAGGATATTTCTCTTTTATTCTTAAAAGGGTTGAAAAGTTATTCCAAACTAACTCACGAACTCTTTTTACTCGCTTGCACCAACTTGAGCCGATGATAAGAGCTTGGGCTAATAAAGAAACGTCATAGAAAGCACTGTTAATAGTCTAAAACGCCCCAACCTTTACCCAAAGAAACATATTTAAAACTAAGCATTAAAACTATCTAGCAAGTGATCCTACTTTTGGTGTCGGAAAATGCATACACATGCAATAATCACAAACAACAAAGAAAAAGTCGAGTATCAAAGACACCGAGTAAGTGACTAAATAAACAAAAAAATTATAAACAAATGGACCAAAATGAACTAAACTCGAGACTACACCTCAAGAACGTGAGGATTTTCCAAATCCATCTAATAGATTTGCTTTTGATCTAACTTCTAAAGCCAATTTCAGGAGAGGCAAGAACACTATGTTGGCACAAGATAGGAGCCTTGGGCACGATCATCAATCCACAGCAATGAAGTGAATATTGTGAAAATAAAAATTGAGAACCCACAGACCAATTTCAAACCAGTTTTCTTATATGCCATCTCAATGCCTGTACATTGAGGTTTGAGTTTACTATGACAAGCCACTGCCACAGGTATAGCAGCTTGGACATCACCATGGGCAGGGACACCATCAGTTGAAGAGATTGATTCGGAACCGCCGTGTGATTGCTTGCCATTATTGTTGTCGTCTAAGCTGTCTCCCGCATCGTCTTTGCTCAGTTTCTGATCATCTGGAGAACTCCATTCCAAATTGCCTGATGATAAACTCCTACGTCTGTGTCTGCAACTTTTGCTAGCACAGTCAGAGCTCCCATCGTTTCGATCCTGAAGGGAATGGATGAGCTTTTGAGGAGTGTTGAAGATCGTGTTTTCGACATCTATGTTGTTTCGAGTCCGCTGAGGTACGAGATAGGAAAGATTGGTATAAGCTAATGAACATTATGGAACTAAACCAGAATTGACATGAACTAAATCGCCATCACAATACAAATGGAACATAAACTATCATCATTCTTTCAGGACACGTAACAGCCCAATCCTACAACGAGCAGATATTGTTCTTTTTGGGCTATTCCTTTCGGACTTTCCCTCAAGGTTTTTAAAACACATCTACTAGGGAGAGGTTTCCACACCCTTATAAAGGGTGTTTCGTTCTCCTCCCCGATTTAGCCATAAGTATTAAATGTAAAAGAGTACTGAGTTAAGAGAACTTACAAATGGGCTGGTTGAAGTACTTCTTGAGAGTCTGCGTTTAAGAGGACTCATTTGAAAAAACCCCGTAAAATCATCCGCATATTCTTCACCGTTATGGCCAAATTTGTGATTTCCAGAGTGCACAGACATTGTGTCGGAAACGTCGAATCCACGAGCAGCATCCGAGAACAAAGGCAAGCCATCCTTGAGGGATATATCAACCCCACCATTCTCATAACTCCAAAGCTTACGATTCACGCTCCCACGGTCGAATCCTGAGTTACGAGAAGCTTGTATGGATGAAAAAGGTGATCCAACAAGCGAACCATAATCAAAGAATGAATCAAGCGTCCGGGATTCAGGAGACTCGGACGAGGGAGTTCGGCTTCCACCGTTCCTCCATGGACTTCGCCTGCCATCAATGAAGTTTGATCCAGTCACTGAGCTTGGAGATTTATCCATTTTAGACACTTTATCAGCGGATATCCTCTTAGCCGTTTGTAGAGTTTCATAAGCTGCACCTTTGACATAGGCCATTTGATCAAACTGACAATTCTCCATCTCCTCAATTATAGCCTGAAGCTCAGAAAATATACTCCAAGGATCTAAGCATTTCATCAAGAAATTGATCATTTGAATAGCAGACAACCTTTTCTGAGAATTCTTCTCTACTACCCCACACTTCAAGATCCGCAGCCCTGCCTGCAACAACAATCTAGCATACGGTTCGACGATCCGAGGATTTCTCTTAGCTAGTGTCATAACAAGCCCCATATGAGAATTGGTCTGTGTAGATTGCTCCTCAAGAGCTCCAGCAACATTCTGGCAAACCTTGTTAACCATCTCATTGGAAGCAAACCGCCAATTATCCGAATCCACCAGAGCTTTCAAGCAAAGGGCAGCCCCATAAGTAAGGCTCTCTTGAGAACCCAACAAAGATTCTGAAAGTGGATTGCAAAGAGAGTGAATAACATGCTTTTTCTTATCATCAGGAGTGGTGGGGTCGATCCCATATCTTGCAATCGCTGGAACAACCTTTGAACAAGCCTGCTGAAGAGGGAAAGAGCCAGCACTTGAAGCCAAAGTCTTGATAATAGAACTCATGATCCGATCAATCTGTGGCACGATATTAACGCCATGAACACGAGCTAGAACTTCATAGAGAGAAATGGTGCACTCCCCTGTTAATGCACCAGTTTCTTTGTTCGCAGAAACTTGAGCAAGAAAAACAGGGATAGCCTTGGAGTCCAGTTCCTTCACGTAAGTTTTCAACGCCTTCATCGCAGATCGACGAGTATCAGCATCTTTATCAAGATTAGCAAATTCCCGCCGAAGGATTGGACTCAAATTTTTGCTCATAAATGACCTGAAACAAATCAAAACAAACGCTTCAGACTAAACTACCCTACAGTTTCAGTCAGGATTTTAAACAAACACCTGATGGGCACCTCAAAAAACCAAAACCAAAACCAAAACCAAAACCAAATGTTTGCTCATAAAATACCTGAAACAAATCAAAACAAACGCTTCAGACTAAACTACCCAACAGTTCAGTAAGGATTTTAAACAAACACCTGACGAGCATCTCAAAAAAACAAAACCCCGAAACTAAATCTGTACAGAACAGTTGAAGAAACATGAACTGGAAGCCAAAAATGAAGTGGTTTTGGATTCTGAGCAAAAGGGTATCTGAAAAAAAGCATCAAATCGAAGAAAAAGAAAGAATACCTTTGAGTTTCTGGGGTTGCTTTTATGGCGTAGAGATGCATGACTGAACAAAAACCGTGGAAGATTATGTTGAATCAGTAGCAAAGATGAAGAACAAGAAGAAGAAGAGTGAAAAAGAAAGAAATTAGGGATTTTGATGGATTTGAATTTATGGGTTTGGAGCTGTCTGATTTGTTTTTGATTGGGGGAATCATTCCTTTTCTGGGATTTTGCAAAGGCGCTCTTATTCCTACTATGAATTCAAAATCTTTTCATCAAATTCCACCGCTATCCTTCCTTCTTCTGTGGGTCCCCTTCCTCAGACTTTTCTTATGGACCATATTGCCCTTCCTTATAAGAATAAATTCAATTTTAAAAAAAAAAATAATTACTCTTTTTTTTTCCTTATAATTTGAATTTAGTTTGTTTAATCTTATTTTCCCTTAAAGTTTTGGTTTTTTTTTAATCACATTTAGCCTTTAATTTAAATAAATTTTTTCAATTATATATAATTTCAAATCATTTTTTAGCGGATAATTTTTATTTTTCAATATAATTTTTGTTAAAAGGTAAAATGTTGTAATAAATTTAATAATATTTTATAAGCAAAAATGTAATATAACGTTCAACATAGTTATTTAATAGGTTAATATATTTTTTAATTAATATTTTCTTCTTCCTTTTACTTAATTATTCATCATTTAGATTGAACAAATTAAATAAAAATAAAAAATATATAAATAAGAAGAAAGGTGTTAATTGGAAAATATAAATTTCATAAAATAGAGATGAGAGGGGTAATTTAGTAATTTTACTCTTAGGATCTTCCCTCCAAACCATTATTGGCGCCCATTCTAAGGATTTGAATTAATGTGCGCCCATTATTGGTAATTAATAATAAATACATTTAATTAATGTCAATTAGTGAATAATTTATCTCAATTAATATTAATCTCCCTAATTAATTATCTTTTTTTTTAATGCAAATTTACAAAAATGACCTTGAAGGAAAACGGCAAATCGGTTTATGAAGTTTGAGATTCGGTTGACTTTAACTTTAAAGCTCGTTTGACCATTGGTTGACTAACGGTAAAATGAATTGGCAGTGGACAATTAACTGTTGCTCTTCTTGTCATTTCCTATGTCTGCCTGTCATTTTCTTTTTTCTCCAAGTTTTTGTTGCAGTAAAAGTGTCACAAATGGAGTTAGGAACGAAGAAGAAGCTCCCCGATTGAAAAAATTGTACTTCTAGGGAAAAAAAAACTCGATAAGAATACTGAAAATATAATTTCTAAGAAAATAGACGTAGAACATGACATGGATGTTTTCTCCCTTATTACGTGACTCGTACATCGTTGGGTATTAAAATACTCAATAATTAACATCAGTTCCATATACATCAATCTCATATATACAATGTTTGTACACGTTACTTTCATGTAGTGCATCGTTTTATCTCTAAATTCATGACTTTCCGATATAAAAATCAAGTAAGCACAATGAAATATATTTAAATGAAGTTCAAAAAACGCAACAAAGACCATTGATTTATTGGGTAGATTTGAACTCGAAGATCCAACGTTGAAATATAGTAAATATTTTATTTGAAATCAATCAACTCCAGATGTTGCATCTGCTCATTAGAGGTCGAGACAACTGGGCATTAGAAGAACTGGCAATGGAAAAGACGTCGTAATCACATGCAAAATCTGATTGACAGCTACAGCAATGCTACAATCAAGAGTTTAACCTTCTTATTTTATGACAATAATTAGTCATCATGTAAGTAATACAAAAATCTTAAAACTTAATAAAATACACCGATCAAATACCATACATCTAAATTTCAATCATTCAACGTACATTTGTAACCATCTTAAAAACAAATGAAGCTCTTACTTAAAGTATCAGCAACATAAATGAAGCTCGATACTTCTTAATTGTAGCATTAATTACAACTTAAATTCAACTTCAATCAAACTTGACTTCACTTAATATAACTTGAATTTACCTGATGATAATATGAACAACATCGGTTGGTTTATATTAGAAGCGTACCGCTTGAATTTTCCCCAACTGACCTCTGAAATTTTTGCCTGTGCACCTTCGTTATTGACATTGTGGTAATACTTTGCAGGTTGGACAATACCACTTTCCTTTAAATCTTGTTTCTGGAGTTAGTCCAACGCAGGAATAATGAAACCATTCACCTCCTTGACACTGTCAATGGCATAAAAGTAACCATTAAGATCTCATTTGATATCGGTTTAGTTTTTAGTTTTTTTTGTTGAACTTTCTTAAAGAATATTTGATTTCTTAGTCTACAAAAATAAGTTTAAAAACTATTTTTTAAAATATTGGTAGGAAGTGAACAACACAATAATACCAGAGAGGACTTACATTTTCGTTGTCACAGGCAATCATATCTCCAAATGACACCTACAAAGACAGATAATTGTGGTGCCCGTAAATATATCAGTACCCAGCCATCTAAGTTATAGAAATTACACAAATTTATCTGCTTTGGCCCATTACATATCACCGTCAATCTCACAGTTTTAAAACGCGTCGACTATAGGGAGAAGTTTTCACACCCTTATGAGGAATGCTTTGTTCCTTCTCTAACCGATGTGGGATCTCACAATCCACCCCCCCTTGGGGCCAGTGTCCTCGTTAGCACAATGCCTGGTGTCTGGCTCTATACCATATGTAACAGACAAAGTCCATCATTAGCAAATATTGTCCGCTTTGACCCGTTATGTATCACCGTCAGCCTCACGATTTTTAAAACGCATCTGTTAGGAAGAGGTTTCCACACCCTTGTAAGGAATGTTTCATTCCCCTCTCCAACCGATGTGGGATTTCACAGATCGTAGCCTTGTCTCCGACACAAAATCCAAATCTTTTTTCTCCCTCACATCTCCCTCCTTATTTATAACCACTTACTACATAAAATTCATCTAACCAACTCTAAATATCTCATATATGCACTAACTAATTCATACTCATAACTAGCACTACCCAATCAAAGGTATCACATTGTGTAGATCGAATTTGGTGTTCCATTGTATTATCTCCATCAAACACCAAGCGAAGGAGGAAGATGACAAAAACCCTATAGCTTCGGTCTTTCCTCTCTCTTATTGATCTTTGAAACTAATTCTTTCTGTTTTGCTTTGCCCTTTTTGTTCCCATCTCTTCACTCCGTAATTTCTTGCACCACTCAAGGTACATTATAGCTAAAACCATCCCTCTCTACAATTTCATTCTTGAGCTCAAGACTTGGCCTCCAACTTCCAAAATGTAATATTTTCTGATATGGATTACCAATCTATCTCCCCTGCTTTCTCACTCAACTTTATACTGAAATTCTCAAAAACAGCTATATTTCTTCATCCAATAAGGTCACAATGCTATTAAATATATAAAACCAGAAATAAACCTTTTTCCTTTTACATAGCAAAATCTACTTTTTTCCATAAAACTGTATCTCTTGCGGAGTGGTTGCATGAGATTGAAACTTTCAATTTAGTCCATTTTTCTACACTTTCCCCCAGTAATTATGTAGATAGGAACTCTAGGATGAAAGCTTTGCACGAGGGCTACCATTCTCTCATGCATTACCACTAGACCCTGATTTTTTTAACTAACTCTAACTCATATACCCACGAACTAACCATAGTCTTCCAATCCCTAACAAAATAAATGAATCGTTTAATAAAATAAGTTCAATTTTCAAAAAGAGGCATGCATGAATCCAAAATCAGAACCTGATGACAAATGCAATACGTAGGTTCATTTGGATCAATGGGCTGATCTACATCAAGTGAAGGTGCAAAGTCCTTTTTATGGCTTCCTGGAGGAGGCATGAGCTCAAAATCTCGATCACGCTCCCTATCCCAATCCCGGTCCCTGTAATCTAGCCTCTTAGATTGAGGTACCATATATATTGATTTGCGCTTTTCATTTTTCAAAACTAGTGGCAATGGTGGAAGAATTGCTGGTTCGTCTGGTGAAATTTTTCCCTCTGAAAAATAGTAGGAGGTCATGCATTATCTAAACAGACAAACTGAATGGAAGGAAAAGCCGAAAAGGTAAGCAATTCATAAAAGCATCCAACAATGTAATATTTGTTTGTTTGATAAATTATCACAAATGACTTTGAGGTGTACCAATAATTTGCTCACCTTCAACTCTTCAGATAATAAAGAAATCAACCTTCAAACGTAACATTGTAAAATGGCTTGCATTTCTCAGAGATATCCAAGCTTCTAAGTCTGTGTACCTTGTTTCAGATCTTCTGCAAAGTTGTTTAGATCCTCATCCAGTCGTTTAATATGGCTATCTATCTGGAAAAGTAAAAACACATGAAGCCCTGTAAGATAAGCCTAGAAAATACATACTAAAAAATACATTCTAAAATACCAATGGCATGTAGCTACGTGGTGAACAAATGTTTCAGTACAGCACTTCGAAAATATCAATGATTCAACGTAAAATAATTTCACCATCTCCACGTCCATATCTTCTCAACAGGAAATCTTGCAATTCGAGGTTGCATGAAGATAAGATAATTGAAAGAAACAAGGAGAATTAACAGAGGAAATTGAAAATTGCGGTCCAGACCAAAAATGGAGAAACGAACAGCAATTGAACCAGGCAGTCTGAAATCAGCGATAATTGAGAGATAATGAAATAAATTAAGTATGCCATACCAGGTCGCCAGCTTGACGTGCCAACAAAACCTTCTCAGTGCACAAACTCAATGCGTTATCCTGATTCGCCTCAATATCCTTCCGCAATTTTTCAAAGGCGGTCTCCTCGTCCTCAGCATTACTATTATTAATTCCTTTCTTCCAACTCTGTGTCGACAATCCAAGACAGTATTTCGTCTGCTGCCTCGTCTGATCAATCATCGCTACAACCAAATATAACACAAAAACGCAAAACAAAAGGAAAACTTCAGACTAACGAATCCGAGTACAGACGATCTAAAGATTGGATCAAATCAGAAAACGAGGTTTTTACACTGAGATCGATCGTCGAGTTCTCTAATTGTGTTGAGTAGCCTCTGAAGCTCAGCAGGCAATGTGCTGGCATCTACAAATATTGAAACGAAACAAAAGCAGAAGCAGATTAGAGAAGACAGGATGGGGGGAAAAGTGGAAGCGAAAAGGAAACATACTACATACATTCCAAATAGTCATCGACGTAGACTCCTGTTCGAGCAATCGCCATGATTAAGGTTTGAGATAAGGTCTCGGATCTAGGGCTTGATCCCGGAGAGTCCCCAAATTGGTTCTGACTTTGTGAAAAATTTTGAAACAGAAAACGACGTCGTATTTTTGTATGAATATGATAAAAACTCAACATTGTCACGCTCCTAACTACATACGAGTCCTTTCAACATGTTTTATTCTATCGAGTAGTTAAATTTTAGAATTAGTAGGCGTATATTGTTAGACGACTTTCAACATGTTTTATTCTATCGAGTAGTTAAATTTTAGAATTAGTAGGCGTATATTGTTAGACGAACACGACTCTCCACAATGGTAATAATATTGTATACTTTGAGTATAAGCTCTCATGGTTTTACTTTGAGCTTCCCAAAAGGCTTTATACCAATGGATATACGTATTCTTTGATTATAAACTCACGACCATTCCCTAAATTAACCAACGAGGGACTTTCATCATCCAATACCTCCCCTCGAACAAAGTACGTCTCTCCTTAATTGAGGCTCGACTCCTTTTCCTGACATTTGAGGATTTACCAATCTATTGACACAATTAAATTTAGGGCATGACTCTGATATCATGTTAGACGAACACGACTCTCCACAATGGTAATAATATTGTATACTTTGAGTATAAGCTCTCATGGTTTTGCTTTGAGCTTCCCAAAAGGCCTTATACCAATGGATATACGTATTCTTTGATTATAAACTCACGACCATTCCCTAAATTAACCACGAGGGACTTTCATCATCCAATACCTCCCCTCGAACAAAGTACGTCTCTCCTTAATTGAGGCTCGACTCCTTTTCCTGACATTTGAGGATTTACCAATCTATTGACACAATTAAATTTAGGGCATGACTCTGATATCATGTTAGACGAACACGACTCTCCACAATGGTAATAATATTGTATACTTTGAGTATAAGTTCTCATGGTTTTGCTTTGGGTTTCCCAAAATGTCTCATCCTTCCCAAGAGACTTCATACGAATGGAGATATGTATTGTTTGATTATAAATCAATGATCATTCCCTAAATTAATCAAGAGTTTCATCCTCTAACATATATATTAACTTTTAATTTTTTTTAACGTCTCGATTTATTATACATATTTCATTTGTTTCAGAGTATCATAATTTTAATATTTGTATGTGATCATAATATTTTTAATATTCCATTTAATTTAGTTTATATTTTAATAACTCGCTTTAAATTAATAAAAATACTTAAATAAAATTTAACCCATTAAAGATTTTAAAAATTAAATATTTTGTTAAATATAAATATATGGTTAAATTAATAAAAATAACTAATATTTTGTATTTGTCAAAAAAAATATATATTTATAATTTAAATTTTTGAATTAAAAAAGGAAAAAAGTATTTAAATCCAAAATTTATTAACGGAGGGGTTAGAAAATCCAGCGTCTACAATCCTCTCTAAAACCCCAAATACCTCGAGAAGAATAAATCTCAAGAACCCCATGGGTCTCGTCTTCATCTCCGCCGGCGAAAACATGAATTCACACAGTCCAAATCTCATCAGCGACGGCGTTCAAGATCAAGATCAAGATCAAGAAAGCGTCGAGGACGACGAACGTCTTTCACTAATTAAGCGAAAGAGGAGTCCAAACAAACGAACTCCAAAGCGGCTCAAACTTTTAAAAGAAAGATCTCTTAAACGCCCAATCGTCCAATCGATCGCTTCTCCAGTCCTCGAAGCATCAGCGGAACAACCGGACATCATATTCGACACTGAAACCGAAAGCGATAGTGATGTGAAAGACGATCTAGGTGATTTATTGATCGGTTTTAAGCAGGATGTATACGAATTTGATAGGATATTAGCGGACGGTTTACATCAGGATTACAAGAGTTTGATGATTTTCATGGGAGCGTCGTCGAATTCGAGCCCTAGTTTTTTGCTGCAGAAGCGATTGAAGAAGGGAGATGTGGACGAACGGCGGAATCGGCTTGTGATTCCGCAGAGGAAGATGAGAAATAATTTTCTGGATCTGGAGGAGGAGGAGAAGTTGAACATGGAGAGATGGTGGATGGTGGAGGTCATCGAGCCGGATTGTTCTGTGAGTTTGATGACGCTGAGTAAATGGGAGACGCCGAGTGGGGCGGCGTATGTGTTCATCACGGAGTGGAATGGACTGGTGGAGAGAAATGAGTTGAAGGAAGGAGACTTGATTCAGCTATGGAGTTTTCGAGTTCACGGCGGCGACCATGGGAGGCTCTGCTTCATGCTTTTGGAGATATGTGAAGGAGATGAAACTGATTCTTGAGGATTTTCTTGAGAGGGGTATTTTGGTAATTTCAACTGGATGTAGATATTTTGCCTTTTTTTTAATATATGAGCATTTTTTAGGCTGAATTACCAAATTAGTCCCTAAAACTTTTAAAATTTATAATTTTGGATCTAAAAAGCTTCAAAATTACAAATTTATTTCTTAAATTTGGATATTGATTTAAATACTGTTCCAATTTTTACGGTTTAATACATTTTTTTTCCTCGACGAAAATTATGGGATTTTAATAAAAATTATTATAATGGATTTTGTTGAAATTTCAAAATTATTTGATTTATTTATTCAAATTTTAAAATTTGTTTAAGTTGTTTGAATAAATCTTAAACTTTTTCAATTTTGTGTTTAATTAATAATTTTTTAAAAAATAAAACTTTTTTTTTTTTGTTTGGTTAAAATTACACGTTTACGAGTGTTCACATTCACCACTTAACTCTCGAGGGAAGCATATTTATAAAAGAGAGAATTGGATGTTCAAATATTAGAGATCTCTTGGTGGGATCGTTATCCAAAAAAGTTCTTGTTTGATAACTCTACTCCTACTAAAAAGAAAGAGTCAGACCCAAACCTAATAGTGATATCTACCGTAATAACACACAAATGACAGGACTATATCACAAATAGACGCACAAATGACAGGACCATATCACAAATAGAAAGAAAATCAATGTCTTAATAAAAGCAGGTAATGAGAGAGATCATCAAAATAGTTACTTGAAAAGTTAGATGTAGACTCGAGAAACTAGTGAGTTGACTCGAACAACTACAGTCAAAACCTACCACAACATTTCACACTTACGAAACTGGTGAGTTGACTCGAACGACTACAGTCAAAACCTACCACAACATTTCACATCAGTCATAACAAGGGAATTGTTGTAAAGAAAAATATCGAGCTGAAGGATTGGTATCGTTGCAAAGAAGCGTACCGACAAGTAGCACATCAACTTCTATTATAAGTTTAACTTCGTCGATCGATACTGGAAGCATCCTAACTAGGAGGAAGGAAGGAAAAAAAAAAAAAACTAACCGTTGAAAAAAAAAAGGAAACTAAACGAACTCTCCATAACACCGTATGATCATTCACCAAAATAATATCTACCTGAAAAAAGATTGAAAATGCTTCAAAATGTACCCTAAGGAGTGAGAGGCATGATGTTAGCTCTCCACCATTTTGAGGTGGCCCAAGCAAGCTACTATGTGCACACAATACGTGTGTCTTAGTGAAGGCAAGCATTGTAAGACGATTGTTTTGGGCGATTTCTTTTGAAAGAGATTTTCAAAGGACATTACGTGCAGAGTGTGCCATTATTGTACTCCAACCCAATGTCATGGGTTGGAGGATCATACACTCACTATCTGGGTTGGGTACGGAGTCCATAAACAACATGACCATGGACATAGGAGAGTCCAATACCTCAAACTGTGCCCTAGAGAGGGAGATGTGCATGATGTTAGCTCTCTCCACCATCCCTGGGCCTGTGACCTAAACAAAGCTACCCTGTGCATACATATGTGTGTCACAGTGAGGACGAGTATTGCAAGACGAGTGTCTTGGGCAATTTCCTTTTTAAAGAGATTTTCCAAGGACAGTACGGGAGACACGAGTGTGCCATTATTGTGCTCCAACCCATATGTCAAAGGTTGGAGGATCATACACTCACTATCTGGTACTGAGTCCATGGACACAAGAGAGTCCAATACCTCGATAGAATTAAGATGAATGGATACACGGGATGTCCCGAAATTATGAACGATACATGGGTCCGTTCTCGATGGCATGATCGAGCGAGCTATGATCGCCGAGACACTTCATGACAAGTCACAAGTAGAGGTAAGATCGAGCCAAATCAGAAATCAATCCGTTCTCTTAATACAATTTCAAGAACTTCCAAAACTAACACCAATAGGAACAACAACAACCAAAATAATCAAAAGCAATAGCAAAATCCCCAAACACATACATTTCCTACTACTCCTTTGCAATTCCTTAGCACTCTTCAATTCCTTTGTTCCATCCCTAACATACTGCGAAGCATTCATCACATGATGTTCTATGTTATCCATCTTCTCCCCTTGTGCCTCCACCATCACCGCCATGTCCAAGAACACTTGGTGCAGCTCCAACAAGCTCTTCTCTATCTCCTTCGCCGCCCCGTGTCGGTCCTGTATCTCCTCCACCGTCTCCGCCACCACCACCTTCCCCCCTTGCCCGTGCTCCTTTATCACCCTCCCCAAAAACTCCTCCACGCCATCCGATATTATCTTCTCTATCACCTCCTCATTCGCCTTCTCCCCCGTCACTGTAAAGTATCGCCGTCCTACCGTCTCCTTATACTCCGTCATCATCCTCTGCCTCAAGCTCTGAAACTCCATCATCAGCTCCTTTAGCTTCTTTCGTAATCCGTTCGTCACCGCAATTCGTGTTCTGTAAAAAAAACTAAATTTACTATAACCCATTAACTTAAACGTGTAATTAAGTATGGTAATTCGATCGTACCTGTAAATGGCAGTGCCCTCTTTACTACCCGAGAGACGTTTCTTTGCAGCATTGGCACGGTCCATTTCCTCGAGGTGGGATCGGATGGATCGAGCCTTTTTCAGAACTGTTACAATGTCGATATTGATCGTATTCCGAAGCGATTTGAGGGTTTCAGGTTTATGAGCCGATTTGGTCTCTTCATTGGCTTGTTGAAGCTTCAATAAAATCTCTCTAATCGAACCCATCTCGGTTTTCACCTTCTCGGCCTCTTCGAGAAAGAGACCCATGTCGCCATTGTCGCCGGGAGCGGACGATGCCATTTCTAAACCGGCTTCGAGGTCGATATCTTTCATGGCGGCCTTCTTCAAATCGACATAGCTCGTGAACGATTTGGTCATCAAGTCGTTCATTTTGGGGAATTTTCAAAGAATAAGGAAAGTTTGAGATTTTTCTGAGCTTTAGAGAGAAAAAGGAAGATTGTGAGTTTGGAATGGCTGAAGCTTAGTTTAAAA
Source organism: Cucurbita maxima (assembly GCF_002738345.1). NCBI lineage: Eukaryota > Viridiplantae > Streptophyta > Magnoliopsida > Cucurbitales > Cucurbitaceae > Cucurbita > Cucurbita maxima. Next base: position 5,874,102 of record NW_019272020.1, on the reverse strand, counting down.
CTAGTTGCAGAAAAAGAAAATATAGTCGTTGTGTTTGAATTTGTAACGGCTATATTTTGATATAGCCGTTGGGTTAGTAATTATTATTGGGCCGGATTCAATTCATTTGGGCCCATTAAGCAGACACATATATATATATATATATATATTTCTATTACTCTAAATAAATTAATTAGAAAAAAAAACGGCAACATAAAATATCAAAAAATTAAAAAGTATATAATTAGCTTTTTATTAAGTTGACTAATGCTAGAAAAGTTTGTGAAATGACGCTTATGCCCTTACATTCAAATGGCATGAAAGTGTTAATACTTTTGTGAAAAGGCATATATGCCCTTACATTAATCTCCGCTTTATAAATTTGAAAAATATAATTAATATTTTTAGTATTTAACTAATTATCAAATTAATATTAAGGATTAATTATAAAATTTATTAAAATTATATAGATATATATTTGGTTGTATAATACCAAATTAAATGAGATTTTAATTATAATATTTATTTATTATAATACCAAACTCAATTATTTATTTATTTTCTAAAAAAAAAATACTAAATTTATGAAACTTATAATATTATTTATGCTTTTTTTTAGTCTTAACATTTTGATTCCCATCCAAAGATTTCATTAAATAATAATAATAATAATAATAATAATAATAATAAATATTAAATTACAAATGGAGTCCTTAAAAAAAAAATTAAATTTTTTATATAAATAATTTAAAAATATAAAGGATATTTTATATAATAAAAATTAAAAAAAAGTTAAATTATAATTTTAGTCCGTAAATTTTGAAATTTGTATCTATACCATCATTGAATTTTTAAAATTAAAATAATTAGATTTTAAATCTTTCAAGAATATATTAATCATAAAATTAAAAAAAAATTGAGATATTTAAATATATTAGACATTTTAAAACAATTTAATGAATAAATAAAAAAATGAACTTGTAATTTAATATAAAATAAAAATAACAAAATATTTTTCAAACACCTTAATTTGAAATACTATTAAAAAAAAAATAATTTTTTTTAAAAATAAAATATTAATGATTTCTATCCAAACTAACAAATAAATCCTAAAAATAATATTTTTGAGATGAAATAGAAAATTTAAGAATATTTTGATTAATTTTAGTATGAAAAAAAAAATTAAAAGACATAATTTTAAAAATGTGATAAATCAAAAGACAATATTTGAACATTGAAGCAACCGAAATCATCCATTTGGCGAAAAATTTCCGAGAAAATCCGGAGTTAGGTGAATGGCTCGGTATCCATGAATCGTCAACAACAGTTGTGATTCTTATCTTCCCCCCAATTTTTCCTTTTTTTTTCTTTTTCCAGATCATTTTTCTTATTTAAGCGCTGTTGATTTCGTTTCCATCTGAAGCGAACCCAGATTCTGAAGAACCAGACGAGAGCCCTGAAGAAATCGAAATCTCCCCTCACAGTTGCTGACCTATTTCCGGCTGCACCTCCGATTTCCCTTTTGTTCAAGTATTTTCCGGTGATAATCATGATCGATGCTATCAAGGCTGCGATCGGCGATGCCGTTCTCACTTCCATGTGGATTTTCTGCGCTTCGTCTCTTGGAGTTCTTACCTCCGTCCTGTACTCGGTTGCCGGTGTTTATGGCATTCCGCTTCACCCGCTTTTTATCACTACTGCTCTCGTCTTCGTTCTTGTTTTCGTTTTTAATATAATTGGCGCTGCCATGGGTGGGGCTAGCTTTAATCCCACTGCTACTGCCGCTTTCTATGCTGCTGGCGTTGGTCCGACCTCTCTTTTCTCCATGGCTCTCCGTTTCCCTGCTCAGGTTGCATTTCTTCTCTGCTTCTCTAGTTTAGTGTGGAATTTTATGGGTTGTCTTGATTGGTTCCGTTTTTCAATAGCATTCTTTTTAATCTGTGGGGTACTTGATGGCATGTACGTATTTGTTGTGATTCCTGAGAGGTAGATCGATTTTCCATGATCGTTAGGGATGAGTAGGGTTTTGATGGAGAAAATTTAGTGTTTTCTTGTGGGTGATGATTGAGGAAGACAGATTGCTCTATCCTTAGAAAGGAGTTAGATACTGGCTTGTGAGATCCCACGTTGGTTGGAGAGAGGAGAACGGACATTTTTTATAAGGATGTGTAAACTTCTCCCTATAGACACATTTTAGAAACTCAAAGGGGAAAGTCCAAAGAGGACAATTCTTGTGGGTAAGGAGTTGATGCTTGATGCTGACTTGTGAGATCCCACATGAGAGGAGAACAAACATTCTTTATAAGGGTGTGGAAACCTCTCCCTAGCAAACCTGTTTAGCAACCTGAATGAGAAAGTCCAAAGAGGAAGACAGGTTGCCCTATCGTTGGAAAGGAGTTGATGCTGGCTGATAATCAAGAAGGTTAGGATAGGTTGTGTGCTTTACAAACTGGATGGTTCTTGTGAGATCCGTGTTAGTTGGAGAGGAGAACGAAGCATTATTTATAAGGGTGTGGAAACCTCTCCCTAGTAGATGCCTTTTAGAAACCCGAAAGGGAAAATCCAAAGAGGACAATTCTTGTGGGTAATGATTGAGGAAGATAGGTTGCCCTATCGTTAGAAAGGAGTTGATGCTGACTGATAATCAAGAAGGTTAGGATAGGCTGTGTGCTTTACAAACTAGATGGCTCTTGTGAGATCCCGCGTTAGTTGGAGAGGAGAACAAAACATTCTTTATAAGGGTGTGGAAACCTCTCCCTAGCAAACGCGTTTTAAAAACCTTGAGAGAAATCTTAAAAGAAAAACCCCAAAGAGTACGATATCTATTAGCGGTGAGCTTGGACTGTTATAGCTCTTCACCCTGGATGGAGCTAGAGATCTTTCATAAGGTTGGATGGGCAAGATCTTAGCTTCAAAGGAGTGGAAGAACTTTAAAATCTCTAAATGCTGACTGAATGATATTCTCCTAAGATGGAATAATGTTGTTGAGAATTGTATTATACATAGAATTCATTGTTGGCAGGCTGCTGGTGCGGTTGCTGGTGCAGTGGCGATCAAGGAGGTGATGCCAATACAGTACAAGCACATGCTTGGTGGACCTTCTCTAAAAGTTGACATTCATTCTGGAGCCACAGCTGAAGGAGTTTTGACATTTCTAATCAGTTTTGCTGTTCTTCTAATTGTACTCAGAGGCCCCTCCAGTCCAGTTATTCAAACATGGTTGCTGGCAGTGGCTACCGTAGCGTTAATCGTTGCTGGTTCCGATTACACAGGACCTTCCATGAATCCTGCAAATGTGAGTTCGCCACTTCGACTAAGCTTTATTCTTTACGCATTCTGATTTGATTACGATTATTGATAATTCGGTCTGGTTTAAAACCGCCATGATTCTATTTTGTGTGCCACTGATGCCTTCATGATTGATGTGTTGGGGGATGGATTTTTCATTCATTGAAGCTGTTGAATTAATGGCTGGTTAAGTTGCTTAGACTACTAGACCTCCTTTGAATCTTGTTGATGCTACTTCAGGCCTTAGCATCTCGAGCCCCAGAGAAGGGCTTGGGCTCTGGAACTTTGACCTTGTTGGGTCGCATTCGCTCGTTTGTTTGTTTTAAAGTTGCTAATCAGCTGGCTTGAGAATTAATCAAGAGGTTAGGTGACATATTTGAAATGGTTAAAAGCATCCTAATTTGAATGCTTCTAAAGGAGGACGGGAATCACCAAGAAAGATTCACTTTTCCCATTATGTCTATTCCATATCATCTTTTTCGAGGTCGTGCAAGTCTAGGATAACAGAGAACTCTGTAGGAGAGCCTTATAATCAGAAACAGTATAGATCTTCCCATCTTTTAACAAAGCAAACACCAGTTTGGATTAAAAAGTATGCCTTGGCCACCTAGTTTTCGCCTTATCTACTGAGTTTTGGGAATGTTTTCGCCCTAAATCGCTAACCGAGCTTATATTTTCACCCAAAGTCGAGTCGATGACTTTGAAACTTGAACATCCAAAGGGCTTTTTGCCTAATTGGTTTTGGCTACAATACTTAGAGCTAATCTCAGTTTGCAAACCTAACTCATTTCTCTCATCACATACCTTTTTTTTCCTCATTGACTTGTCCCGCTGCACCCTCTCCGTTTGTTTCTGTGAGTTCATAACTAGGTTCACGAGTAAGTAGCTTGACTGTAAAGCCAGCTAATTCATTTATTCTTGAACGGTAAAAGAGAATGAATCTTGAGTCTCTTTTCCTCTCACTAAATTGTTTCTACACATGAGATTCTCTCATTAATATGTGTACATAAATACTTCCACTAGAAATATGTACGGTTTCTTTTGTTAATCTTCCTATGCACCTACTCTACTGATCACTATGTTGTCGGTACATACATGATCTCTTTGTGTAAGATCCCATATCGGTTGAAGGGTGTAGAAACCTCTTCTTAGGTGACGCGTTTTAAAACCGTGAGGCTGATGGCAACGTAATGGACCAAAGCGGACAATATCTACTAGCGGTAGGATTGGGCTGTTACACCTAGTGTATATTTTTTTTTTTTGTCACCATTCTCTCTCCACAATAACTCACTTTTCCAAACAAAGATTCTCTCAGCAATTTCTCTCCTTTCACTTATGTTTTTATAATGAAAAGAATGTCGTTAAAAAGTTTAAACTCGAAGTAAACAAAAACATTCATGAATAATCATGTGAAAACCTTTCTTTTTTATCCTGAAACACTAGAACCAAACATGCTGAATGGAAGAAAGCATGAACAAAGATTCAACTCAGCAATCATGGTTGGCTTGATGGTCATTGGAAACAAATATTGAAGGGTCAGACTCATTGTCTTATAAGATTAGCAAGAGATGGATGGTAGGCTTTGGTAACTGAACTATGGAATGATTATATAGTCTGAATTATTGCTTCATCTTATTTGATACTCATTTGTCTGGCTCCTTTGGTTCTTCCCTCGTATATACTAATGTTCGGTTAATGAACGGGTTAAAGTTGTGTTATGAATGTGCAAATTCGAGACCGTAAAAATGATGGAGAAGTCGATATATGTTATTTTGTTTCGAAATGCAGGCGTTTGGATGGGCATATCTAAACAACATGCACGATACATGGGAGCAGTTGTACGTGTACTGGATCGCCCCGTTCATAGGAGCCATTTTGGCTGCTTGGCTTTTCAGAATCATCTTCCCACCACCAGCCCCAGCCCCAGCCAAGCAGAAGAAAGCTTGAAATCGTAGTCGCAATGCCGCTGCTGCTGCTATGTTTCTTTAGATATGCTTTGATGAATCAAATGTAGCAAGAATCCTTGCAGTTCTGTTCTTAAGATAATTGGTGCTGTTTAAAGTTTATACTTTGCAGCTGCTTCTGGATCAATAATCCTTCAATCAAGTTCTTCCCCTCCTTTAGTTATTTATGTTTCAACTAATTTGTCAATGGCCACAGGTTGCTGTTGCCTGCCCTTTTCAGGTTTTATTTTTATGTTTCTGAAGGTAGTTTTATGTTATTTTAGAGTTTTACTATTCAAACAAGGTACTCCAAGATGTGTTACCGTTGTATCCCTAGTAGATGATCCCACATCGATTGGAGAAGGTAATAAAACATTCCTTAGAGTGTGGAAACCTTTCCCTAGTGGATGTGTTTGAAAACTATGAGGCTGACGGTGACACGTAATAAGACAAAGTGGATAATATATGCTAGCGGTGAGTTATGGTTGTTACAAATGGTATTAGAGACAGACACTGGGTAGTGTGCTAGCGAGGACGCTGGCTCCCAAAGAGGATGAATTGTGAGATCCTGTATTGGTTGGAGAGGATGTGAAAATATCTTCCTAATAGACGAATTTTAAATTTGTGAGGCTAACAACAATATGTAATGGGCAAAAGCGGTGAGTTTGGGTTGTTACAGTTATCCTTACGTCAACTCTTATAGTTAGGGGTGTACATGGTCCGGGTTGAGAGATTTTTTGGTGTACATGGTTTAGTTGAGGGATTTTTTTGACCCAACCCAAAAGTTTGGGTTAGTTGGATTGGTAACCCAACCCGAAAATTTTCACCATCCAACCCAACTCTCTATTATTTTCGAGTTTATTTATTCACACTTTATAATTATTTGGATACAAATCTTAAATAAAATATATTATTAAAAGTTCACACACAAATCAATCTATTATTATTTAATAATAATAATAATAATAAACAAATTATTCACAAAATAAAAAATACTAAAAATACTATTAAAATATTTTAATTGAAATATATTTTGTGATAAAAAGCGGTATTAGAAAAATAAAAATATATATAAATTATGATATAATAATGTTGCAATAAATAGAATTTCTTTTCTTGATTTAATAACAAAATCTTTAAATATATTTAAATTAATTTTCTATCGTATAATTTGTATACACTATTTTAAGTATTAAAGAATTTTTAAAATAATTTAAGAATATATTTCGAGTGTGAGTGTCGGACCTAAAAGCAAACCCATTAATACTGAAAGATTTTTATTTTTTAATATATTTATATATTTTTATTTGGCTCAGGTCAACCTAAAGGTTTTGCCCCACAGAACTGAAACCGAACATTCGGGTTCAGAAAACTGAACTCAACCTTACCCGAAATACTAGTTCAACCCAACCCAACCCTTATAGTTTAGGTTGGGTTGGTCCTAGTTGTCGGGTTGGATGTACGCCCCTAATGTAAGTGGTTAAAAACATACATTAGTATAGTTCGACTTAAGTTATTCCAAACACGCCCTTTTAGTCAAATATTACATGTAATAAATTAAAATGATATGTTTTTTCACTTTTTTTTTCTTTTTCTTTTTTTTTTTTTTCCTTCATGTTATCATGAGAATCTATGATACTAGATTTGAGAATATATGCTATTTAGTACACACTTTTTTTTATATTATTTTATCTAAAGGTCCCTTTCTATACCTCGTAAAATAAAGTTACAAATTTCACGTCCATCCTAAATATCTTATCCACTCAATTATATATAGAGACGTCTGTTATGCTCGTAGACATAATTATTCACATAATTATATTTAGAGATGAACTATCCACTTAGCTACGCTTTGAGTTCAAAAACGTAATTATCTACTCAGCTATGCTCAAAGATGGAATTATCCACTCAGGTATGCTCGGAGATGGAATTATCCACTCAGGTATGCTCGGAGATGGAATTATCCACTCAACTATGCTCTATGCTCGGAGATGGAATTATCCACTCAGGTATGCTCGGAGATGGAATTATCCACTCAACTATGCTCGGAGACGGAGTTATCTATTCAGATATGCTCGGAGATGGAATTATCCACTCAGGTATGCTCGGAGATGGAATTATCCACTCAACTATGCTCTATGCTCGGAGATGGAATTATCCACTCAGGTATGCTCGGAGATGGAATTATCCACTCAACTATGCTCGGAGACGGAGTTATCTATTCAGATATGCTCGGAGATGGAATTATCCACTCAGGTATGCTCAGAGACGGTATTATCCATTTAGCTATACTCAGAGATAGAATTATCTACTCAGGTATGCACATAGACGGTATTATCCATTCAGCTATACTCGAAGACAGAATTATCCACTCAGCTATGCTCGGAGACGGAATTATCCACCCCCAACTATACTAAAAAATGGAATTATACACGTACTTGAAAGGGGGAATCATTACCTGCTTAACTATATGGGCAAAAAGTGACATGATTTTTCCCAATAAATATAGGAAGAAACTTACATTATCAAACAAAAAATAAGAAAAATAAATAAATAAATAAAAAAGCCAAAGAACCGTCAAGTGGAAGCATTGATCCGAAACGTAGAATAATGAACGAAATTGTGGCATTACTTACGTTGGATTTCTCGTTTTGGGTTGCCGCTCTGTGAAGCGAATTCGCTAACTGCTCTATTTCTGAATCCAAATCCGCCATTGTTGACACTCCCTTCAATCCATACTTCAAATCCCTTCTTCTCCCCTTTTCCCCTGACTTCGCCATTTCAATTTCTTCTCTTCCGCCGATTTTTTGTTTGTTTTTGCTTCTTCTTCAATCCGAATTTCACTTCAATTCGGCTCCCAATCGACCCCATTTCCTCGATTTTACTGACGGATTCCACCCAGATCCGTCCTTGATGCTGTTGCGAGAGAATCATTAGTCAATTCATTGCGTAAAATTGTCGTTGTTCTTCAGAATAGGAGAGCTGGATCCGACTCCCGAAACACCGCAGTCCTTGAAGGCTCCCGCTGCCTCCAATTCCACTGGAAACGGTCAGATCCGTTACCGATCTCCGTCTTCCGCCGAGCTTCTTGACGGCCAATCGGCGTCTCTTCCACTTCAAGATCAACAGAAACTACTTCAGTTGGAGTTTGACAAGATGCATAAACGTCCCGGGAAGCAACAATCGGAATCATTGTCCAACAAGATCTATAGATTCAGAGGGGTGTTATTGCTCACCTCTCTTTCTCTTTTCCTTATCTTCTTTATTCTCTATTACATGCCGGCCCGTGAGGATTACTCCTTCAACCACCGCAAAGTTTCCCCTGATCACAGGTCGTCTTCTTCTTCTAAGACCTCTTTTGCTGTAATTTTTGATGCTGGTAGCTCTGGGAGTCGCGTCCATGTTTTTTGCTTCGATCATAATCTCGATCTCCTCCCTGTTGGCAAGGACATCGAACTTTTCGAACAAGTACCAATCTCTATCCCCTCCTGTATCTACATTTTCACTTTTTGTTCTTTGAATTTCTATTTCTTTCTAGATGGGTTGTGCTTATTTTCTGTTCTTGTGATTGTTTTTGCATTGAATTTTGTATTTGAATGGACTGCATTCAGTTTATCTCGAGATTGGCTGTGTTTTTGTTTACTTTTGTTTGTTTTCTTCTTCTTTAGCTTAAACCAGGATTGAGTGCATACGCTGACAATCCCAAGGATGCTGCAGCATCTCTACTTTCCCTATTGGAAAAGGCAGAAAATGTGGTTCCAAAAAGGCTGCGGCAAATGACCCCTGTTAGAGTTGGGGTTCGTTGATCTGCTTTGAATTTTTTTTTCTCTGTTCTTAAGAAGAAGCTATGTCCGTTCTTAAAATTTGTTTTTCATGTTGCAGGCAACTGCAGGCTTGAGGGCCCTGAAAGGTGATACATCTGATAGAATTTTGCAGGCGGTAATGTTCCTTTCTTGTTCTTTGGAAGCAATTTTTACGTTCCCTTATCTTGTGCTAATCGACGCAAGCTTTTATTTTCTTTAAGGTTAGGGATCTCCTGCGAGACAAAAGTGACCTCAGGTTGGAGGGAAATGCTGTGTCTGTAATTGATGGAACTCAAGAAGGTTCTTACCTTTGGGTATGTCTATTATGGCTGTGATGCACTCTGTACTTTGTATGTAATCTGGGCCTCAGCTGCCGCTTCTTTTTAGTTTCAATCCTCAAATGCATGTTATTCGTAGCACAATCATGTAATTATTTGATGTTCTTGCTAATTTCTCTATTTTCCTCTCTTAAGTCGAATAATATGAAGCCGTTAGGATAAACTATCATGTTTTTCATTCACACATCTTGCTTCCTCTACAGCCATTTCTTCAAGAAAATCCCCTTTGTTTTTGGTCTTAAGTTAGATTATGTGACATCCCACGTCGGTTGGAGAAGGGAACGAAACATTTCTTATAAGAGTGTGGAAACCTCTCCTTGGTAGACGCGTTTTAAAATCGTGATGTTGACGGCGATATGTAACAAGCCAAAACAGATAATATCTACTAGTGGTGGGCTTAGGCTGTTACAAATGGTATCGGAGCTAGACATCGGGCGGTGTGCCAATTGAGGACATTGGGCCCCCAAGGGATGGATTGTGAGATCTCACGTTGGTTGGAGAGGGAAACAAAACATTTCTTATGAGGGTGTGGAAACCTCTCCCTAGTAGACGCGGTTTAAAACTGTGAAACTGACGGTAATATGTAATGTGTCAAAGCGGACAATATCTGCTAGCGGTGGCCTTGGGTTGTTACAGGTTATGTGTTGAAAACCTACAAATCTTCAAAGCTTAGGATGTGCTGTTCTCTCTCTAGCCCTCATCATTTTTTTTCTAAGTTGACGATGGAGTTGGCATATATGCATTGAGATCACATTTAGCCTAGGTGCTGGAATAGCAGTATGAATGAGGTTACTTAACAGAAGAGGATAACGGAACTTGTCAGCACAATTATTTTTGTGGGTCGAAATGGAATACGGAAATAGTAGTAGCGACATGAAGAGGTTGTCAATAAACTACATACGAACGTTAACCATCAAAAGAGTATTGAGCACAATTTGAGACAGATAAGTTCAATTGGAGATTGTTAATCATTGAGATCTTGCATGTTCTCATCTATTAACATATTACAAGCTTGGCTATCATTTTCCAGGTGACGTTAAACTATCTGCTTGGGAACTTGGGGAAGAAATATTCGGATACAGTTGGAGTTGTAGATCTTGGGGGAGGATCTGTTCAAATGGCATACGCTATCTCAGAAAAGGATGCTTCTCGGCTATCAAATGCAGAGGGGGTATACATCAAAAAGATGTATCTGAAGGGAGCAACTTATTATCTCTATGTTCACAGGTATACATTGTCTCCCTTGTCTCGTTGATTTTACCAGTTGGTAAATTTTAGGCATGACAATACGACTCTGCTAATTCAATCTTCCCCTACTCAATTCATCAATAGCTATAGTTTAATCTTGTGGAATCCCACTATGAGATCCCACATCGGTTGGGGAGGAGAATGGAGCATTCTTTATATGAGTATGGAAACCTCTTCTTAGTAGACGCATTTTAAAACTTTAAGGGAAACTCCGAAAGGAAAAGCCAAAAAGGACACTATTTGCTAGCGGTGGGCTTAGGCTGTTACACCCCCCCCAAGGCTCTAGTGAATGCTTATATTTTTCCTTTCCCTGGATTTTTGAAGTTCTTTTGTATCAATTCTCCTTTGTGATTCGCTTTGGGTTTCCACTAGTTGCTGATGCTTGGACTTTAATGATTGTTTTTTGACTGACTTTATTTGGTTGTTTGTGTTTTGAATTACAGTTATTTGCATTATGGGTTACTAGCTGCTCGAGCTGAGGTTTTGAGTGTCTCAGAAGATTCTAGCAATGATTGCATCCTATCTGGCTACGAAGGTTTGTGTTTTCTTTTCTTCTCTTCCAGATGATAAATGTTTTTTCAATCACCATTTCCTATCTTCATCTCGTGCTGACGTAAGTTGCAACTGCCTGTCTTATTGAGTATAAACTTCTTGTAACTTACCAATTTTGTTGTAAATACACATCTTCATCTCGTGCTGAGTATTCTGGTCATTATTAAATCATTTTTCTTATAATGGGCAATAATTCTGAGTTCCCACGTTGATGAGAGGGGAAGAAACATTCTTTATAAGGATGTGAAAATTTCTCCCTAACATACGTGTTTTAAAAATCTTGAGGGGAAGCCTGGAAGGGAAAACCCAAAGAAGACAAATATCTGCTAGTAGTGGGCTTGGGCTGTTACATATGGTATCAGAACCCGACACCGAGCAGTGTGCCGAGGGTGCTAGGCCCTCCAAGGGGGTGGATTGTGAGATCTCACATTGGTTGGAGAGGGGAACGAAACATTCTTCAGATGTGTTTTAAAAACCTTAAGGGGAAGCCTAGAAAGGAAAGCCCAAAGAGGACAATATTTGTAGCGGTGGACTTGGGCGGTTAGAGTAATACATATTTGAATTTGTAAAAAGTTGCACCAGAAAATCTCTAATAGAAACAAAAGAACCAATAAGAAATATGGAAGGTAAAACAATGCAATAATCTCAAAGATTTTGAGGTACTTTGAACCTCCTCTTCTCGAGTATTCTCACTCGAGCTTAAATCAACTAAACCAATGCCAGCCGTCCTTTCCCACTCAGTCTATTTGTAACGAATTCCTACCACCAAACTTGTTAACAAATTACTAATTTACCTTATTACCCTAATATTATTCCTAGCTTCCCTGATAGCATTCTTATCATCCTCATTCTCCACAAGTAGAAGCATGTTAAGATTCTTATGTAGCTTGGAGGAATGTGTATATAAAACTGTATGTAGTACTTGTGCATTATACATATCTGAAGTATGGTAAGGTACCAGTTCCATTAATAATCATAATTCTGCATAATTTTCTTTTTTCAGCTATAAGCTTTTTCTTACGACCAACAGATCGTGGGTCGGGTGTGTACAGTAACGATATTTTGGATATAACAAATATTTGATAGAGCCTGTTTATTTATTCTCACGAAACATACTCGGGGAGAATTCAAGAGCTCCTTTATCTCTCCGACACCTATAAGACCCGAATAAGTACCCTTTCCATCATAATTGAACTCCAAAAATACTCCCTGACCCACGCCCTTCCCCTCGAGTCTAACTAGCTGGTTATATGGGGTCCCACATCTTTACATTTAAATGCTAAGCTGTTTGCGCGTAAACTACTTGTGATCGATCGGAATTCCCTTGTTCCAATATGGTGTTTATAGGTTATGCTCTTTGAATAATTCCTATGTTCTTTACTACCTTTCTGGATAACAAATGGAGCTTTGAACTGAAGTAGTGTCAATGCTCTCTCTTTTTAGGAGCATACCATTACGGGGGAAAGGACTACAAAGCATCGGCCTCTTCATCAGGCTCCAGCTTGAATGGATGCAGGAGGACAGTTTTGAAGGCCCTCAAGGTTAATGAATCCTCATGTACTCACATGAAGTGCACTTTTGGTGGCGTTTGGAATGGAGGAGGAGGAGACGGGCAGAAGAATCTCTTCGTTGCTTCGTTTTTCTTCGACAGGGCGGCTGAGGTATGATTGGATCATCTAAGTAAGGGTGTTTGGAAATTGTTATGCTTGTTTTTGCACGAACCACTGATCAACCAGGTAAACATGTAGGCTGGTTTTGCCGACCCCAATAAGCCCGTCGCTAAAGTTCGCCCTTCAGACTTCAACGATGCAGCAAAGCAAGCCTGCCAAATCAAAGTCGAAGACACCAGTACATATCCGAATGTCGAGAAGGATAACCTGCCGTACTTGTGTTTGGATCTTGTGTATCAGTACACACTACTCGTAGACGGATTCGGTAGGTTGCATTTGCATCAATACTTATATTAGATGAATGATCGATCAATATATGACACTAACGTGTTTGTTTGCTTCGGTTTGGCGTAGGCTTGGATCCCTGGCAAGAGATCACATTGGTGAAGAAGGTTAAATACCAGAATTCCTTAGTTGAAGCAGCATGGCCTCTAGGCAGCGCCATCGAAGCTGTCTCGTCGTTAGCCTAAAACGTTATTTGGCGAAACCGTTCATCGGAATCTAGAGTGAGCTCTTCTTCTTCGTTAGCAAGGCGTTGATTTATCGTTCATAGGTAAAAGGGTAAGTTTCATTTAGGTTGCATTCTGAATTTGAATTTTGGTTGAGTTCTTGGGAATAATTGGAATATAATGGTTGAATCACAATTTTTTTGTGTAATAACTCACGTTCTATGCCAATTTTATACGAGTTGAGAGAGAGCCATTCTTTTAGCAACTTATAACACACATGGTTGTAAAAGAACATATTGTTGTCGACCAGGGCGTTTAGGTCACCGATCTCATATGAGAAGATGAGGTTTGAAAGTTCGAATCTTTGTTAAGACATCTATTTTAAGGTGTCGGAGGTTCAAATCTCCACCTTCAAGTTTAACCTATGTTTGAATTATTCGTAAAATAACCCTTGAAATGTAACTTTATATGCTTGTGTTGCATCTCATCGTGTAATAGTCCAAGTCCACCGCAAGTAGATATTGTCTGTTTTAGTATGTTATGTATCACGGTCAGTTACGATTGCTAGGGAGAAGTTTTCGTATCTTTATAAGAAATGTTTTGTTTTCCTCTGTACTTTCCAAACAACGTGGGATCTAAGTTGAAACCTAAAAAATGTTATTGTCGTAATATATAAAAGAAAGAACATGTGATCACTTCATCTTTAATGCCGACTCTCTATGTTGTCAAATACCACTGTACTGAATAGAGTTAAATAAGACATGTCAGCGGTTCGAGTCCGCTTATCTCCAACTCGTGAACTTAGCCGATACAAAGCTATATGATAGCACTCCATTTTTCTGATTCGGCAGTTCGATCTATGATTTATCATTCATGGACGTTGATAAGATCCTTCCATTTAGCAGCACCTTAGGATGGCATAGCCTTAAAGTTAAGGGCGAGGTTCAAACGAAGAAAGGCTTATAGTGGAACGGAGAACAATTGTTTATTGAAACTCCGAGCTTTCATCATTAAAGTCAAGTGTGTGGGACCGAGCCTTTCATTCAAACGAAACAAAATATACCAACCCATTATTATTATCATTTCCCACTTTCTTGTCCCTATTTTAAATTCCTATTTTTTTCCAGAAAAAAAAAAAGAAAATTAAATAATGGTATGAATTATTCTAACTAATTCCAATTATATCAAATCAAATTAATTAAGATATTATTTTGTCTCCAAACTTTAAATTACATTTGCTCTTAGAAGTGATATTATAAATGGTGGACAAATTAAAAATCAATTAAAAAAATATTTTTAGGGTTTATTAAATTGGATATAACCAAAATATACGTGACACCATTAAGTGTACATGAATGAGCCGACTCACATTCGAATAAGAGCGTTCTTGAAAATAGGATGACCAATAAAGACTTAAAAGTTACTGCGGTTGAAAGTAACTTTTGTTGAAGTTACTACTTCAATGACTCAATCATAGAAACTCAAAAGTTAAAACATGTTTCGTTTACTTGGAGCATTGGTGTTGTTGAGTGGGAATAATATTTACTATTAAAAGCTAGCATTGAATAATGTGATCATGTCACAGGAATAGTCGAAGCCAGATAAATTTTGAAACTCGTTTTTATATGATTTCTAGGTAAGGTTGACTGTTAGTTGATATACCCAAACAATGAACATAAAATTTACGACTTTATTAATATGTATTATTTTTAAATGAATTGGGTTTTCTTTTACTATCGAGAGATCAAATAAAGCTAATTTCTAATTTGAAGGACCAATTACTATACCACTCTTTTTACGAGTTCAAGAGTAAGCTCAATTATTATTAATATTTTTTTAAAAACTGTATTATAATTTTTTTCAATATAGATATAGCTTAGTAATAATTTTTTAAATTAAAGGACACGAGTGAGAGAATTTGATTCTCTACCTGCACGTACATACTATATAAATTTAGGTCGTATTTTGAAAAATAAGAAATTTGGTAAAAAAAAATGAGTTATCTTATAATATTGAATATAAAATATTAATAACTAATTTATGGACATATTTTTAAATTTATATAATCACTATTTTCCAATATCATATAAATTTTAATACGTATATATATATATATATAATTTAGAACAATGAATTGGGGGTTTATTAAACCTATATTTATTTTTGAAAATTAATCTTTTATAATTATATATTTTTAAATTTAAAATTTAAAATTAAATACTTAAATATATTTTTAATATGACACGTGTATTTAAAATTTTATTTATTTATTTATTTGGCAATAGTTTCTTAGCATACACGTCATTTACAAACGAGGTGCTGGAATTCTAGAACCTACCCATGAAAACGACACGTGTCATAATATTATTGGTTAAATTCTCAATTAAATCACACTAGCAGTCGGTAAAGGTCAGCCCGGAGAAACCACAAAGATCGGAAAAAATGTCCTTCCCGTTTCATCACCACCATCGCCGTGACGACGAAGAGGACGACGAACGTCGTTATCCTCCGCCTGGATACCGTCCTCCGTACTGCGATCCACCGCCGCCAGTGGTTCCTTCTGTCTACCACACTCATTACGACGGGGCGCCACCTCCGCCAATGGTTTCCTCCGTCCACCACACTCACTACGACGAGGCACCGCCGCCGCCTCGGCCGTCTTACGCTGCTTTCAACTCCGATTTCCCTCCGGAACCGCCCGTTCCTGACTACGGCTACTCTTCTGGACCGCCGCCGGCGGTCGTGCACCATCACTCTCACCATTCACACTTCCCCTCGGTTATTCACCACCACTCTCATAATTCCAATTCTTCCTTCTCCAACAAGCCGACCGTCAAGGTCTTCACCAAAGCAAACCCTAATTTCTCCCTTGCCATCCGCGACGACAAAGTTATCCTCGTCCCTTCCGATCCCGACGATCCTGCTCAAGTATGATCGATTTAACCCTTGATCATTTCCAGTTTTCGCCTTAATTTGTAATTAGATCATTCGATTTTTGAAATTCTTCTTTACTCTTTGATTTTAATGGCGTTGATCAATCGTGAATGTTTCAGCACTGGTTCAAGGATGAGAAGTACAGTACGAGGATTAAGGATGAGGCAGGGTACCCCTCCTTCGCTCTGGTCAACAAGGCCACCGGTCAGGCGATGAAGCATTCCATCGGAGATACTCATCCGGTAAGTTTTGCCTCTCATTCTATTGCCGCTGTTCGTCGTAATTTTTCTGGAAATTGAAATTCTCTGTGATGTTACTGAAAGATGGATGAATTTACAGAACCCAGAAAATCATATATCCTATGGTGTAAACTTACCGTGCTTTTTGAAATATTCTATGTATTAATTGATTAATTATTCCACTAGAAGTCAAGATCTTATATTTTAAGTTCTAAGAGATTTTGTCCTTAAATAAGAATTATTATTATATTTATCTCATAATGAAGTGAAACGTGTTCTTGATCAAAATAAAATAAATCTGGGTTGAAATTAATTAAAAAAGTGGATCATATATACCTGAGAGGATAAAAGGAAGTACTGTTATCTTTTCTAAAGTTGAATGTGAGATATGTTCAAAGTAATGATTATAATCAAAATTTCTCTAATTCATTAGCTTAAACTTTTTGGATGACCGGTGATTTAACTTAGTATCAAAAGCAAGTGGTCTTGTGTTTGAACCTTTGTAATATCATTTCCTTCCCAATAAATATTGGTTTCCACTTGTTGGGTTTTCTATAAGTATTCAGATGGGAATTGAGCATGGTGGTATTTTTTGTATCTGTCCTAGAAGAGTTTTTTTTTTTTTTTGTTTTTTTTCCTGAAGTTTTTGAGTCAAAACTACAATAAATGTGGCTATAAGTATTTGAATCATCTGACTTTATGAGAATAAGTACATGGCAATTACTACTTAGCTTATGCTTGTGTTGGTTCCAATTTTATCAACCCAAAGTCTACCCCTAGCAAATATCAAGGGTTTTAAAAACTTTGAGGGGAAGCCCGAAAGGGAAAGCCCAAAAAGGACAATATCGGCTAGCAGTGGGTTTTGGGTCGTTACAAATGGTATCAAAGCCAGTCACCGAAGGATGCGAGGCACTGGTCGGAGTAGGGGCTAGATTCTCTTCGTAGTAGACACATTTTAAAATCCTTGAGGGGAAGCCTAAAAGGGAAAGTCCAAAGAGGAATATTTGCTAGCGGTGGGCTTTGGGTCATTACAAATGGTATCAAAGCCCGTCACCGGAGGATGCGAGACACTAGTCGGAGTAGCGGGCTAGATTCTCTTTGTAGTAGATGCGGTTTAAAATCCTAGCCTGAAAGGGAGAGTCCAAAGAGGGCAATTTCTGCTCGAGTTGGTTGAGAGTACATTACTTTTGTAGGTGTATTGAGTCTTTGTTTTGGTTAGTTTGGCTGTAATTGCTATTTTTAATTTCTGCTTTTGTGGTGGTTGAGGGTTAAGATGTTTATGTTGCCTGGGTTCGGCATTTTTTGTGATCAAGTTTCATTGGTTGCATCTTGGGGATTTAAGATTTCTCGGTAAAGCTTTTGAATTTAGTTTCACGAAAGGTAACAAAATGGAATACCAAAATCCTAACACCCAACCAAACTGAGTGAAGCAAAGCAACTAAACTCGGTTGGATAGTGAGGATGACATTAGTTCTGATTGGAATGACGTTAGAAAGTCACTTCAAAACGGCCCCTACAATCGAAATGGACTAACGAAACGAACTGACATGGTAAATTCAATGCAGGTACAGCTGATACAATACAATCCTGACGTGGTGGACGAGTCGGTACTGTGGACACAGAGCAAGGACTTTGGGGAAGGGTTCAGATCCATAAGGATGGTGAATAACATTGGGTTGAATGTTGATGCTTTTCATGGGGACAAATATTCTGGTGGAGTTCACGACGGCACCAAAATTGTCCTTTGGAAATGGAAGGAAGGAGAGAACCAACTATGGAAGATCGTACCCTACTGTAAGTTCTTTTTCTTGCCCCTACTGCCCTTTTTTGCCAAATAAAACTGTGCTTGCATTGATTTGAAATCATTCTCTCGTTTTTCTTGCTGTTGAATTTCTGGATCTGAAGCCTAATCAAGAATTAGATTGCTCGTTCTACTTAGTTTAAATTACAAATAGAGTTGGTAAGTTCATAAATTCTTTTAGTCAGAATGATCTACTAGTGTCCCAAAATAAAAAATTCAAGGACCCGTTCAAAGACTAAACTTGTACTGAAATTCTTTTTTATTTCTTATCTAGGACGGATTTTGTATATTTATCTTATGATATAGAAGAAAAATATGAGATCATTCATGTTGGTAACCTTACATTAGAAAGATGGGAAAACTTACATGTTATTCTTCACATTGTTAATTGATTTTGAGATAAAACTCCAGATAGCATCTTAGTCCATGATGCCCAAACTAATATTTGGCCTCCAAAAAAATCGAGTCCGACTCGAGAATATGATGAAGCGAAAAAAAAAACACCATCTTGAGAGGCATGTCGAAGATCCCACATTGGAAAGATGGGAAGATCTTACAATTTTTATGAACTACATGAACAATATATCATACGTGTTTAAAGGAGGTTTAAACTAGCTTAGCTTAGTGAGTTGACTTCATTCTTGAGCTTTGATTTTATGAATTGAAGCTAGTAGTCTTTGATTAGTCCAGGGTTTTTAATAAGTAAATTTAGAAGATTTTTGTGACCAGCTATGAATTCTTTTGTAGCATTTTAAAAGTGAATTGGGTGTTTTGTGGCTAGGTTCCATTTGCATCTATGATTGATACAAAATTGAATTTTTGACTTTAGATATGGTAATCAGTGAGTTAGTCACCGAACTATGCTTGGATTGACGTTAAGAACAACCCGAACTTGATTGATATTTCGTTTAGATATTGAAAATTTGAAACTTTGACCGATTACTTTTATCTTTTTGGGGTACAAACAGGAGGGATGTGACAGATAAAAGGAGGGAGGGTATGCTATGCAGTGGAATGGGTAATGTGACCTTGAAAATAAAGGTATTCTCTTGGGTGTTGAGAAGCCATATTTTATGAATTTCAAGTGTGGAATATGAATATAATTTGGGCTTTGGCTTTAGCAATTAGTATGGATTTGGATGCCAGTTTGGTTTTGGCCATGTTCTTGTAAAACCCCACGTATCTTCTTCTTATGTTTCATTTGATGGAAATGATATCAATCTACGTCCATGTCCTATTTTTTCATCTTCTTATTCTGAATATAATGTTTTTAGCTAGTTGAAATGCAAAATAGTTGACGAACACACGACCATACGTTAGGATATGTTATTATAAGGGAGCACACAGGAGTTGTGTTAGATTGGATTGTTGGACCAACTCGAAATTTAGTTTGGTTGGTGTCCCGAACAAATAGAGTAGAGTTCAGGAATGAACATCATCACCTAACTCTACTCTTTATGTCCAACTAACTCGTTGGGTCATTCTTTTTAATAAAATTATTGAAATTGATTAAGAAATTTCATGAAATCTATTTTTCAATCTAACTTTAGTTAGGAGGATGGAATGTATTTTCCACCTTGACCTTGTTTCGGTCTCGGTCTTGGTCTCCCGATCTTTTATTTACTTTTTTGTATGGTTTATTGAGTTATGTATTCTAGCACAAGACTTTGTCTCGGTCTCGTGTCGATAGATCTTGTTAATTGAAACCGACTCAGCTTACTCAAATTACTTGAAATATAATTTTATTCAAATATTTTATTTATTATTATTTTTTAAATTTCTAATTAACCAACCATTTAAGTTTGGGCCTAGATTGGGTCAGGAAGTATTTAATTTTTTAAAAATTTATATTTTTAGATTGTTTTAATTAAATGTTTATTAAAATTATTAAAATTATTTTTCCATTTAATTTATTTTAAAATTTTGATATTTATTACTTTAATTTAAAAAAATCATTGATATTGTTAAATTTCATTTAGTATTTGATTTTTTTTTTTTAAATTTTTATTAGTTTTTAACACAATTAAAAACTTTATATTAATTTAAAAGCTATGATATCTAAATTATAAAAATATATTTTAAAAATTAAAAAAATTACTTTTATTAATATATAAAACTACATAATACACTTTCGATTTGGATTGATTCTACTCAACTGATACAAACATGACTCAAACATGTTAACCCACGAGTCGGTTTAATATTTAACACGATAATTTATATTTAATTCAATAAATATATTCTTGTATTGTCATATATGAATGATGTGATCATAGGTCACATCTTCCTTTGTTTTTCTTTTTTATTTAAAAAGAAAAAAAAAAGTGGATATTAGCTTTGAAGTTTCATTGGAGTGAATAAAAAGGTGGGCAAGAAAGAGATTACAATATTATATATGAAATAGAAATATTGAGAAGCCGGGATGTTCGTAGGTTGGGTCGGATCGAGTTTGATGGTAAATTTTTTCAACAAAAAAAAACATTTATTGAATAATGAATTATTTATTTATTTATTTTCAAATATTTAATTAAGATTTATAACTTAATTTAAATATATATTTAAAGAAAAAAACTTTTCAAATAATTGAAAATTTATTTTTAAAAATAATCGGAGAATAAATTAAAAAAATAATAATGAAACTAAATAAAAATAAAATAAATCTACCGTATATAGTTGCATCATAAGAAAAAAAAGTATTTTTACAATTAACAATAAAATTACGTTTGTTCTATTTAATTTGCAACTCATTTGTCGAGCAGGGACGAAAGTCAGCCTTGGTGATTCGACAGTGTCGTGTGGAAGAGTCGTCGCACAATAGATAAACTTTACTCTAGGGATAACAGGCTGATCTTCCCCAAGAGCTCACATCGACGGGAAGGTTTGACACTTCGATGTCGGCTCTCCGCCACCTGAGGTTGTAGTATGTTCCAAGGGTTGGGCTATTCACCCATTAAAGCGATACATGAGCTGGGTTCAGAACGTCGAGAGACAATTCGATCCATATTCGAGAGGACCGGGAAGGACGCACTTCAGATGTACCAATTATCATACTAGTTTTAGAAAAACTCATAAACCAATCTAATAGATGAACTTTTATTTTATTTAAACCAAATCCGACTCCAATTGAGTTGATTGAGTTTTCCAAGTCATCGAGTGTTTTGAACACTCTTATTATGAAGTTAATCTTTATTAAAAAAAAATCATTCCATCCGATTCATTAGTTCATCGAGATACTTACACGATTACAAATATTTCCAAAACACTTTTTTGTTATTAGGGTTCGAAAAATTCTATGAAATTTCATGGCTCGAGAATAAGACTTCAAAAGTTTCGTTATAGCGAATAGTATCTCGATCAAATAATTCTATTTATTTGAATTTATAAGAATTCGAATAAAAATAAATTATTAATAAATAAAAAGATTCTATTTTTTTTATTTCACACCGAAAAATTCCACTGCCAGGTGGGCGTGTCAGTGTCCCCACGCGTTTTCTTTCTTTTTTTTTTTCTTTTAATTATTCTTTTCAATCTTATCATAATAAATAAATAAATTTTCACACTTTATATATATATATATATATATATATATTAAGAATATGTTATTATTTATATAATTTTTTTTTCATTTTTAGGAATTTGTAGCATTTTTTAGGAATATATGCCTATTTCCTCTATTTAGAAATTTCAAAAATAAAAAAATAATTTTTTAAACATTTAAATTAATGTTTATATATTATAATTTTTTAATAATAAAAAAACAAAACAAAAAAATTCATAAGCTCTTTCATTTTCAAGTTTGTTGTTTCATCCCGGATACAGCACAACACACGACACCGCAGATCATTTCCAACAAGTCTCTCGACATTTTTTAGTAGAGAATACCACTTGTCCAATAAACCGTACCTTTTATTATTTAAAATCATATCGAAAGTTGCTATACCTTTAGCTAAGATTCCACTCACGTGACTGACTAAAGTCTAATGTCAAATTGACATGACATTTCTCACGCGTCAAATTATTATTATTGTTTAAATCGCATTATGATTTGAAAATAAAAATAAATTAAATTATTTACCAAAAAAATAAAAATATATCCCTAAAATTAAATTATTTAAATCCCATATGGTAACCAGTCAAAAGGAAGATTCTTAACGCTATTTATTTATTTATCCAATTATATTTCTCCGTCCCCTTCTATGCTCCGTTCCACTTTTATATATATTATATATATGTTAGATGAAAGTTCCACATCTGCTAATTTAGGAAATGATCATGAGTTTAATTAAGAAATACTATCTCCATTGCTATGAGGCCTTCTTGGGAAGTTAAATAAAGTAAAGTCATGAGAGTTTAAGCTCAGAATGGACAATATCATATTCGGATAGTCGGGTTCATCTAACCATAAATATATATATATATTAAAAAAAATTATTTTTTTATACCAACCATTTAATTCAACAAAAATAAATAGAAAAATTCATGGAAAGTTTTTCTAATTTATTTTTAAGTTTTGGTTAAAATAAAATTTTAATTTTTTTTTGAATTATGAAAAATTCTTAAATGTTAATAATTGTATTGAAAAATATATTTAAAACTTCAATAATGATATCTATTTATAATTGATTTCAAATATTTTTAATGAAATAAAAAAACCTAATAATTAAATTTATTAATATATATATATATATATATATATATATAATATAGTATTTTAATTCTCCTATGGTCCCATTTTTTAAACTATTTTTCACATTTCAAATGATTGAATACTACAAAATTAATATGATATAATAAAATGGTTGACTTTAATTTCTTGATTTTGTTATTATTTCAAAATAAAAAATAAAATTTTTCTATCTCAACGACCACGTTGTTATCATTAATTGTGTCTCGTTTAAAATGTTATCATTATTTGACTAACTTACCTTCTAAAAACAATTCAATATTTTGATTTGACGGTTGAATTTTATCATTATATCCTCTCGATTTTATATGGGGTAGTTAGAGATATCCACCAAAGAATTGAACAGAGTCGGGAATGGGACGAGACCAACGGTGGTGAGAGGAACGAAGAATATAATCTTTATCGCTGATTCCATTTAGCTAACGTACTCCCTCTTACATTTTTCGCTTGAGCGAGAATTTCACGTCAGTTCGAGTTGAGTCGTCGACCGGATAGGTTAAATGTGTAATATCCCACATTGGTTGGGAAGAAGAATGAAACACCTTTATTAAGGTGTGAAAATGTTTCTCTAATAGATGCGTTTTAAAGCCTTGAGGAGAATCTCGAAAGGAAAAACACAGAGAGGACAATATCTGCTAGCGGCTAGCGGTAGTCTTAGGCCGTTACAAAATGGATATATCTAAATCCAGTACATAGATTATAAATTGGCAAACTCGTAGTTTAGATCAAACAAACCCGTATACTATAAATTGTAAGAATATTCCGTACCTAAAAAGGGAGGCTATGAACTATGATGAGTATAGATATAGCTAACTGTTTGGTTTTAAAAAGGTAAAAAATGGTGACGAAAAGTCATACAACTTTTGGTGTTTAAAGAAATATATATGACATAAAAGGTCGAAAATTAGAATCTTTCCAACCCCACATACTATTGAACTATCAAAATTGACGGAAATATTAATAATTTAGAAAATTTTAACGACGGAGCCAACCGTTTAAAATAATTGCAAGTAGGGTTTTCATATACCACTCTTTCACGTTCCAATCATACGAAATATGTTGAGTTAAATACAGCTCATTATGATCTGTAATACTTATAAGCTAACTTCGTTACTTACATTTTATCAGTCAAACTCAGTACATCTTAGTTGATCACATAACAGTACAAGCCCACTGTTAGCATGTATTGTCCGCTTTGACCCATTATGTATCATCATCAGTCTCACGGTTTTAAATGCGTTTGTTAGAGAGCATACTCACTGACACACCCTTATGTTTCGTTCTCTTCTCACAATCCACTCCCTTGAAGACCAGTGTCCTCGCTGGCATCGTCTCATGTCTAGTTCTGATACCATTTGCAACCATCCAAGCCTACCACTAACAGATATTGTCCACTTTAGCCCGTTAGTATTGTCAACAGTCTTACAATTTTAAAGCGCCTCTATAGAGAGCGTCCTCGGTGGCACACTCTTATCGACATGAAATCTTACTAATCAAAACATATGTCTTTAAATAAGAGGTCAAAAGTTTGAATCCCTATAAATATTTTATATTTGAAATTAAAATATTCCACCGATTTATTAGTTCATAGACTAATATATTAAACAAAATTAATAAAATAAATTAATTATTTATTCGTTAACAAAATCATTTGAAATTTAATGGGTGGATATGTCTTTTTCTAAATTATATTAATTATTATATTTTAATATATATTTTATTATTAATTAGTGGAGAAAAAGTAAAATTTTGATAGAAAATTATTTGAATTTAAGTGAATTAATGAAGGGTGGATTAGAATTTATTAAAGTTAAGAAATTAAATTATAAACATTATTACCATAAATATGTTTTAATTGCTTTGTCTTGTTGGGAATTAATATGTCTATTTTAATTTATTAATTTTTAAAAAGAAAAATTATAAATAAATTTTAAAAACATTTATTGCAATTTTTTACAACTTACTCTTGAATATGTTTGTATTTTATAAAATATCAGAAAAAATAAATTTTTTAATAGAAATAATATTGAAAAATATAAATTATACATTAAATAATTATTTGAAACAAATATTCTTTTTATAAAAAGAATATTAAAAACGAAAAATTTCTCCCACAGGGAACCTGATGCCCGTGAAGAATCGGGATGGTGAGGAAAGACTTATTGTCCTTGTCTCTCCCCGCTCCACGGGCATCTCTACTTACCATATATATCTATATATCTATATATATATATATATATATATAATATAAAATATTTTTTTTTAGTTTTTTAATATTGGAAAAGTTTAAAAAGTAAAAAAAGTATTTTAAAATTATTTTGTTAATGGATTTGCTTTCAGTGTCAGAATTTTCCAAGCATCCTTGAAGTATAGGAAGTTTCTTGGAAACCAAACATTTAAATTAATTAATTAAAATAATTGCAATATTTTTCTTCATTTTTGACTTTTATTTTTATTTAATTTCTCTCTCTATTCACTTGGTCCTTTGCAAATGTTCATCCTTATCCATACAAAATTAATTAATACTTTATAATTTTCAATTTTATCTCGTGAAATATTCTAACCTCTAAATGCAGTCCCGGGTATCAATTAGAAGCAAAAAAGATTTATAATATATATATAATTCAAGGTATTTTCGTTAAGTTTTGGTAATCTGTTACTGAGCTAATAGTCGGTCGTGCAAGCCTCCTGTTGGGACCCGCTATGCCATAATGCCATAAACGAGAAATAAGCAATTTTATCGAAACAAATGTATAAGTAGAATTTTGTTAATTATTTACTTTAAATTATCATTTTTAAATTTTATTTATAATTATATTTTTTTTAATACTTTAGAGATTAAAGTATATATATATATATATATATATATATATATATATATATATATAAAGTAATTAATCAATTATTCCAAAATGCTATATTTTAATACTTTAGACTTGGTCATGGTGACATATAATAATAATAATATTGTTATTTTTTCTTATTTTTCTTATATTTTAAATTAGATAATGAAATTCTTGGAAGGTTTTGTTTAATTAAGCAAAAGGTTAGGTGGGTCCCATTGACATTGGAAACATTCTAAGCCCTCTCTTAATTTCACCTATTTTTTGTAATTTAGAAAAATACAAAATAAAAATGATTTTTATTTTAAAAAAAAATATATTTTTTTAGAATAAAAAGCTTTTTTTATTAAGAATAATCACACACCCCGACACCCCCTCGTCTTTTAGCTCAATTTGATGCGCGAATGTTAAAAAAAATTCGATAATCTGAAGAACCCGATCAACTCAATCTAATTCGAATTTATTCTTAATTAATTTTTTGTTTATTACATATAAATATTTTATTTTGCTTAAAAATAAAAATTTGAATAAATCGAATAACGATAATCAACCTGATATTTTATAGCTGATCCCGAGAAAAGGATTCGATCTTTCTAACACCTTTATACGAGCAAACAAATGGTGTTTTTTTTTTAAAATAAAATTTTGAATTTCATTAATTAATTTTATTTAATATTTTAGTTCAATAATGGTAAGCTAGGAAATTTGAACTACTCAGATGACGTCATAAATAAATATATATATATATATAAAAAGACAATTTCATAGTAACACCCAATTCAAAGCTTCGATCGAAATCTTCCTTGGTGGCCACGGAACCTTCCTTATTTAAGCGTCTCTCCGCTCCCCTTGATATACTTTTTATTCAACAATCTCTCTCTCTCTCTCTCAACTTCCGATCAAGTCTCTCCGCCGTCTTTTCACCGGAGCTGACAATTCCGATCATTTTTTGCTTCCCTTAAATTTCCGGCATGGAGGAACCACCGCCAAACGCCTTGGATTTGCCCCCTGGCTTCAGATTCCACCCCACCGACGAGGAGATCGTCACTTATTACCTGATACATAAGATCACCGACGCCGCCTTCACTGCCACCGCCATCGGAGAAGCTGACCTGAATAAGTGTGAACCTTGGGATTTGCCACGTGCGTCTCTTCCTTCTTCTCTGAATTTCCATTAATTTGAGATTTATTTCATTTCCTATTTTTTATTTCTTTTATTTTTTTAATTTTTTTAAATTTTGATAAACATTTCATGTTGGGTTTTTTAAAATCAAATTATTTAGTGAAAATTAATTAATTAATTAATTAATTATAGGGAGAAAATGGGTATTTTTTGAATTTTTTTTGTAATAATTTTTATTTATGATTTTGCAGATAAAGCTAAGATGGGGGAAAAAGAATGGTATTTTTTTTGCCAGAGAGACCGGAAATATCCGACCGGGATGAGAACGAACCGGGCGACTCAGACCGGTTACTGGAAGGCGACCGGGAAAGACAAGGAGATTCTCAAGGGAAGAACGGTTCTGGCTGGTATGAAGAAAACGCTGGTTTTTTACAAAGGAAGAGCTCCCAGAGGTGAAAAGACCAATTGGGTCATGCATGAATTTCGACTCGAACCCAAATTCTTTCAGTTTCTTGGTTTTCCCAAGCCCATTAAGGTAATTTCATTGGCTTAATTTTGATTTTAGCTTGTTAATATTTATTTGTTTAATTAAAAACAATTCATTTGAATTTGAATTTGAATTTGAATTGCTTATGAATTTCGACTCGATTTACAGGCTGATTGGGTTGTATGTCGGGTTTTTCACAAGAACACAACGAACACGGTCGGAGTAGTGAAAAAGATTCAAACTTCTGATTTTTCTTCTTCTCTCCCACCTCTAATAGATCCCACAACTGCTCATACTCCAATCAGTGGCAGATTCGATAATGGTGAAGTCAACTGGAGGTTATCAGTACCATTCGATAATTATGCAAATGATTACCATTATCATCGGCCTTTTTCAGCGACGAATACTGCAGTGACAATGATTTCGTCGTACCCATCGTCTGTCCCCGACGACGAATTCTTCTCATTTGATCAACTAGACGTCGGTGGAACAATGTCAATGGCGGCGGCGACGACAACAACAACAACAACTATGGAGTGCAAAATAGAACAAGTTTCATGGTCAACGATGAGCGGTGTGACACCGGAGATATCATCGTCGATTGACAACGAGGCAGCTCTCGAGTTCTGGGACTACTGAAAATTGAAAGTAGATGTTATGATCGAACAATGGCGATGCTTTGTTTTAAATGGGCATTTCCCATATTGAACGTTTAAACAATGATTAATTGATTGCTAATTATTATTATTTTTTTTTTTGGTTACATAGTCCTTTTTGGGAAGGAATATTAGAACTTTCATGGGTTTGGTTTGTTGATTGTATTGATATGTAGCAATGTGACATTGTATATAGCTTCTTTATCTTTTATTTTAACCGTTGTATTTTTTGTGTTATAAATACGATAGAGGAAAGTTATACAGATGTTCGGGTCGTGTTTCTTGTCTTTTAGTTCTTTAATACGTGCACGGGTTTAGGTTTCGAGTGCCTAACTAATAACGTTGTGAAATTGAAAGGTCCAAAAGACTAAGCTTTACTCAGTACGCACCTGCTTTAATAACGTTCTGTTTCTCGATGGGGTAAGGGAAGGGGGTTTTGAACCTTCTGTGAGTGACTGTAAACGATTATGTCTTCGAGGTGCAAAAGTTGACAAATAAGTCATCCTTATTGCCCCTCGACAGAACCGTACATAAGACATTGACCTCTACCCTTGTTTTGTTAATACAACAATTTAAGAACGGTGAGATTCGAACGCTTCTCCATCCTTTCCTTGTCCCTGCTCCCGCTACTTATTTCCGTCCCCACCCCTAAAAAAAATTTCATTCATTTATAAGGAGAATTCATGGAAATTGAGTTAATCACAAAAAAAAACATGTCGATACCAGCTACAGATCAGATATGACCGGTATCCGAGTCTTGCCCATTTAAGGAATATGGAGGAGGTATGTGTCCTCTCGCTCGCCTTGAGCAATCACAGATCAACCCGACTAAAGGTCGCTTTTTGTTTCTGTCTTTTGTTGAATCTTTTTCATGGCATATGCGACTGGGTCATCCAGGTATATCCGTTATGTATGGATCGACTGTGTATGGATCACTGGCTTAGATGGGCTTGATGGACTTTTTTAATAAATAAATAATAAGTTAGTTTTGTATATTAATTTTAATATATATATATATATATAACTCGTAGGGCGGGTCCCTTATTCATTCAGAGTAGATCTCAAGTGCATAGGTTAAATGAACATCTTTAGTTGAACCAAGTTCATGATAGCGTGGAGTCGAACTCCAACTAACAAACAAAAACGAAAAAAAAATGTGTCAATTGGTTATATGTCTGAGCTATGCAATCAAATAACTCACTCCGACAATTTATTATTATTATTATGAGTATTGAGATATGAAGATTTGAATTTTTTACTCCAAATAAATGAGTACTCCGGACAGTAAAGTGGTTAAATATATCAAAAATCTATTAGATACAAAATCAGATAAGTGAATCTTCTATCTTATTTGTAGTCAAAACTGTATCACCCGAGTAAAAGAGAGGTACATTAATGAACCAATACTGCAGAAGCAAATAGTAGGTAACGTGACCATCTCGCAGGGGATACAGAAGAATGTCGGGACCATTAGTTACTAAATCCTGATCTAAATTCTGGGCATGAGTCGTTAAAAAAAAAAAAAAAACCTTATAAATTCACATATTTTGGGTTATTTCAATTATACCCTCGAACTTTTACAATTTTTATTATAGCCCTAAAGTTTGTTTTTTTTATCTTTTAAAACAACTTTTGAAAGCTTTTATCGTTAAATTCATGGACATCTGTTACACATACAATTCTAGACGGGAAGTAAATTTAAAAGCCATAATCGAAAGAACAGAAAATTAGACATGTAGCTTTTACTTTTCCACGCCCTCTGTTAACTTTTGGGAGGCCTAACGTAACGGAACAGAAGTACAATAAATACAAGCTAAACTGTGAAACAAGAGCGTTACTAAGAGTTTAAATCTTCCCATTCTCGTTCTTCATTGTATCTACCAGTTAGTTCAATTCAAACACAAGAACAGTGCTTTCGTAATTTCATTTTTTTTTTTTCTTTTATATAAGTATCGAGACGGGTAACCTATGTCAATGCTCGTTCAAAAAAAACCGAACCGAACCAAATCGAACCGAACCAATGTAAGAGTTGAAAATAAGGAAGAGAGAGATAGAGAAGAAAGAGGAATATAGAAGAATTTGGAAGTTTCCATTAAAAGCAAAGCACCGGTTTTTTTGGGGCTGAAATTCTTACTTTTAGGTCAAATAAACCGTCCTCTGCGCAATCCTGGCCGGTTTTTCTTCAATTTTGTAATTTGAAGCTTAAGAAATTCGAGTTAATGGCTGTGCTACTCCCATTCCATCTTAAGCAATCTCCATTCCCAAACACCCCCATATTTATATTGCACCATAATTCCAACCCCACCAACCAAAATACCACATGTTTTTATTATTATTATTATATATATATTTTTTTATTTTTAAATCTTATCGTACCAGATACGAAGTCGAAAGCTTAAGAATCCCTATCAAACACTACCCTGAAAGCTCGGGAGTTAAATTTTGTAATTTAATTCAAATTGTCGATCTAAATCGATATTTGTCCACTACTGTTTCATTTATCGAGTTCCTACCCTCCGACCTTCTTCTTTTGTTCAACAATATTCAGAAGTGAGGATCAGAACCTCGATCGATGATATAAATCTTAACCCATTAAGCTATGTCCACGTCGGTAGTTTCTAACCCGACTTGAATATTTCTCCTTTAAGATTGTCTCGAACATTTCGTACCGGGTTTTTTAATCACGTTAGCTCAATTCCCAACCACCATAGGCAATATTAAAATTGGGCATTAGGTCATGGTGAAGCAAGCAAGAAAATGCAACTAAGTGACATAATATTGCATAGCTGACATGTTACCTATCAAAAAATAAATAAAATTAAAAATATTATTTTATAAATAGAAAATTATTATATTTATTTTATTAAAGTAGTTTGCCTAACTTATGGTTTAGGTTTGACTTTTAAGTCTTGGAGTATTTGGTAGACATGAAATTCATTTTTAGGCTTAATTAATAAAAATACTCGAAAATAATTTTTAAAATTTTCAATTATACCTTTAAACTTTCGGAAAAAAAAATTAAAAAATATTTTTATTATTAATTTTCTACCGTTTATTTCAAAATGGTATATTAAAATTTAAAAATTATATTAAAAAAATTACATTTTTTAAAAATTTAAAATTATATTAAAAAAAGGGGAATCCTCTTCATTTGGGACGGCTCGGCAGATAAAGTGGATGTGAGATCTCACATGGGTTGCGGAGGAGAGGAGAACGAAACACTCTATAAGGGTGTGGAAATCTTTTCCTAACACACTTGTTTTAAAAACGTTGAAGAGAAGTCTGAAAGGGAAAGGCCAAAAAAGACAATATTTGTTAGTTGTGAACTTGGGTCATTACCAATGATATTAGAGACAGATACGAGACGGTGTGCCAGTAAGGATACTGGCCCCGAAATGGGTAGATTTGGTAGGGGTCTCACATCTGTTGTTAGATGAAAGTGTCCGACATTAGTTAATTTAGGGAATGGTCATGAGTTTATAATCTAAGAATATACTCTCCATTAGTATGAGGCCTTTTGGGTAAGCCCAAAACAAAGCCATGAGAGCTTATGCTCAAAGTGGACAATATCATACAATTGTGGAGAGTCTTGTTCGTCTAACAACATCAATTGGAGAAAGAAACGAGTGTCAGCGAAAACGTTGGTGCCCAAGGAGGGTAGATTGTGAGATCCCATTACAGATAGAGAGGGGAACAAAACACTCCTTATACAACATCAATTGGAGAAAGAAACGAGTATCAGCGAAAACGTTGGTGCCCAAAGAGGGTAGATTGTGAGATCCCATTACAGATAGAGAGGGGAACGAAACACTCCTTATACGTAACGTGGACTTGGATTGTAACAATTTATAAAATCGATTAGAGAAAAGAATGAGTGCGAACATGTTGGTCCACCCTTCAGAGGGGGATGAAGCACTCCTCAAAGAGGGTGTGGAATCCTCTCCCTAACGGTCGGTGAAAAGAATATAGTGGTAGCTGCTAAGCTTGAGAATCATGGGCGCATGGGACTGATCATTGCCTTCAATTTCCCAAGTATGCAGAGCTTATGGAAGCGAGGTAAGTTCCTCTCCTCCCAAACTTTCTCTCCTTTTCAAAATCTTCAATTCTTTTCAATCTCTCCCTCCGCCGCATACAAATCTCTCCGCCACTCTCCGCCGCCGCTCTTAATCTCTCAGCTCATCAAATACGCCACATCCCACAAAGCAACCCAACAAATTCGCTCTTTCATCATCACCTCCGGCTTACTTTTCAACGCCACCGCCAATTTCATCCTTCTCTGCAACACATTGCTCCATTGCTACCCTCTCTACCAGCCCCTTCGCCGCATTCCTCACACTCCCCCCTCCTACGATACTTTTGCCTATTCCTTCCTCCTCCATTCTTGCGCCGATTTGGAGCTCACTGGACCTGGTCTTCAACTCCACGCTCTCACTCTCAAGGTTGGCTTTCCTTCCCATGTTTATGTTCAAACTGCAATTGTACGTATGTATGCCGCTTGTGGGTTTTTGCTTGATGCTCTCAAGGTGTTCGATGAAATGCCTGACCGAAACTCTGTCACTTGGAATGTCTTGATTACTGGTTTGGTTAAGTTGGGTGAGCTTGGACGGGCTCGTGCGGTGTTTGATCAAATGCCTATGCGTAATGTTGTGTCTTGGACTGCCATAATCGATGGCTATACTCGTCTAAACAGGCATGAGGAAGCTGCGGATTTGTTCTGGAAAATGGTGGCTCATTATGGTATGGAGCCTACTGAAATAACACTTCTAACGATTTTCCCTTCCATTTCGAATCTTGGGGCTCTTAAGATTTGTCACTCAGTCCATGCTTATGCAGAGAAGAAAGGGTTTAAGGTGTCTGATGTACGCATTGCTAATTCATTGATTGATTGTTATTCAAAATGTGGTTGTATTAATAGTGCATCAATGGTGTTTGAAGAAATGTCAGCTGAAAGGAAGAATCTGGTGACATGGACGTCGATAATCACCGGATTCACCATGCATGGAATGGGAAAAGAAGCTGTGGAGAGCTTCGAAAGGATGAAGAACGAAGGCCACGAGCCGAACCGGGTCACGTTCTTGAGCATTCTAAGTGCTTGCAGCCATGGAGGGCTAGTTGAGGAAGGTCTAGAGTTTTTCAAGAAGATGGTTGAGGAGTATCAGATAAAGCCGGATATAATGCACTATGGGAGTTTAATAGACATGTTGGGAAGGGCAGGGAGGGTAGAAGAAGCTGAAAGAATAGCTTTGGAGATACCTATGGAGATAGCCAATGTTGTTATTTGGAGGACACTTTTGGGTGCCTGTAGTTTTCACAGTAACGTGTCGATTGCGGAGCGGGTAACACGGAGGATATTAGACATGGAGGGCGCGTATGGAGGTGATTATGTGCTCATGTCTAACATTTTTGCTGCAGCTGGGAAATATGGTGATGCTGAGAAATGGAGAAGATTGATGGATTCTAGCAAATCCTCTAAAATTCCAGGACAGAGCCTTCTCTAAAGCTAGCTTTGACAAGGAATTCTTATATGAATGAGGCTGTAAAATATAGGAATGCATCCTGGGAACTGTGAATTTTTATGGATCTGCTACAACGATGGAACGGACTTCTTGGACTCGAGAAATTATGGGGTTAAATTACAAGTTTAGTCTTGAGGTTTGTGTCTATTTGATCTCTAAGCTTCTAAAAGTATCTCATAGGTGTCTAAACGGGATATCGTATCTAATATGTCTTAGAAAATTAGAGACCAAATAGACGTTAACTTCACGGATTAAATTTATATTTATAGTATAACTAATTATTGTCTATAGATCCCACCTCTTATATTTATAGTATAACTAATTATTGCTTATAGATCTCACATTTGTTGGAGAAGGAACCCTAAAGAATGCCCGAGCTCAGGAGTGTTGTGTGTGACACATCAATGAGGAGATTTATACATATCAAGAAGCAAGACAAATCTCATTTGTCAAGGACTTGAGGTGGCTGTAGGCTCAGATGAACAGAAGGTGTACCAGGTTGGTACCATCTAAAGAGCCCTTCACACGAGAGGACTAATGTCAATTGTGGCAAGCAAAGAAATTGGGAGTCAGTTGAGACATATGCCGGCCAAGTGCCACATTGAGCACAACTCATGTCCATAGGGGTCGGCGATGAAGCTGCAAATGAGGCAACTGAGTTAAGTTGTGTTCAATCTTTGATAAATTTATTTTTGGATTTTAAAAAACCATTATGATGATTACATCATAAGATTAAAGACCGTAGCGGGTAGCACTTTGGACTTTAAATCCAATGATCTGGGTTTAACTCTCGGTAGGACTTTCACCTTTTAGAGTTACTCAATCAAAATTCTAGTTCAATTTGGTGTGTTCATTAAAAGATTGATATTGAGCATATGGTTCTATCATGCAATAGTTAGCACTTTAGACTTTGAATCCAACTGCTTGGATTTAACTCTCAGTAAGACCTTCACCTTTTAGTATTACTCAATCAAAAGTCACTTTAAATCTAGCCTGATTACCTTTTAGAGTTACGGCCCTTAAGTGATTTCATTATAAATTAATATTAAACCTTTGGTTCTATGGTGTAATGGTTAGTACTTTGGACTTTGAATCCAGTGACCTAGGTTCAACTCCTGTAGGACCTTTCACTTTGAAATCTAATTTTTGGTTTTATAACACTCCCTTCGAAGTTACTCAATGATAAAAGTGTGTCCTTAAGCTGATTTCATTATAAGATTGATATTATTGTGTAGTGGTTAGCACTTTTGGACTTTGAATTCAGTGACCTGGACTCTCGATAGGACCTTCCTAGCTTGAGTTTTTTCACCTTCTAAGAGTTACTCAATGACAAAGGAGACCTAGGTTCAACTCCTGTAGGACCTTTCACTTTGAAATCTAATTTTTGGTTTTATAACACTCCCTTTGGAGTTACTCAATGATAAAAGTGTGTCCTTAAGTTGATAAAAGTGTGTCCTTAAGTTGATTTTATTATAAGATTGATATTATTGTGTAGTGGTTAGCACTTTTGGACTTTGAATTCAGTGACCTGGGTTCGACTCTCGATAGGACCTTCCTAGCTTGAGTTTTTTCACTTTTTAAGAGTTACTTAATGACAAAGGTGTGCCCTTAAGACGATTTCATTATAAGATTGATATTAAACATTTGGTTCTATGGTGTTGGGCTTGACTCTCGGTAGGACCTTTCACTTTTTAGGGGGTTACTCAATCAAAAGTGAGTAGGACCTTTCACCTTTAGGAGGTTACTCAATGATAAAGGTGTGCCTTAAGATAATTTCATCAGGTCTAAAGTGATAAAGGTTGCCCTAGGATGATTTTAGGTCTAAAAGGTGAAAGTCCGACCAAGAGTTAAACATTTGGTTCTATGGTGTAGTGGTGAAAGTCCGACCAAGAGTTAACATTTGGTTCTATGGTGTAGTAGTTAACACTCTTGGACTTTGAATCCAAAGTTTAACTCTCGATAGGACCTTTCACTTTTTAGGGGGGTTAATTATAAAGGTATGTCCTTGAGATGATTTCAGGTCCAAAAATAAAAAGATGAAAAGTCCTATCAAAAGTTGAATCCAAGTCACTAAATTCAAAGTCCAAAGTGCTAACCACTACACCATAGAACCATATGTTTAATATAATTTTATAATGAAATGATCTTAGGCACACCTTTATCGTTGGGTAACTCCAAAGTATAAATATCCTCATTGATGTGTCATATAAGCTTGGGTGTCGTTGATGTGTCATATAAGCTTGGGTGTCTTTGATGTTAACAACATCCATCTGCCATATCCATACCAACATTATTATGTTCATCTAGCACCGACAATACTATCAATTTTGTTCAGTTAACTAATTACTCTAGCATATACATTTTAAAATATAAACATTTTAAAATATAAAAATCATGAAGAGAATCTAACTCACCCGTTTTAAAAACAAAATCTTTAGGGGAAGTTGATCGGAACTAAAAAGCTTTGAAGAAATGCCCGAAAATGAAAGCCCAAAGATGATAATATATACTAAGAGAGAAACTCAAGAAGTTCTCTATATGCTAACAAATTACTAACAATGATCTCAATTTTTAGTTGGGAAGCCACTCGAGCTGCCTCATCCCATATCAAACAACAGCGTCCCACTCCACGAACAACCATGAACGAGAGAAGAGTAGAGACAAGAAAAAGTTTGTGCAAGAAAAGAATTAAGCAACAGCTTAATGCTTGCCAAACTTTTTGGTGGTTGAAAATTACAGTCCACAAAAGGGTTAGAACCGAACCACATATTTTAGAGGCTAAACAAACAGGGAATGAAGTTAACCCCCGAAGATGGGCTATTCTTAACGCTTAAATTCTGCTGGAACTGTTCATAAAATATGCAAATGTATCAACTTTATTCAATCTTTGCATCATAATACATATACACCATCTTCACCTAACAAGAGAAACGAAAGCCACTATAAATCCATGACCCAATGGCCAACACATTCCAGTATAATCAGATCACCACTCTAAGCCCAATCCAAAACCAGCCAGTTTTGACGTAAAGATCCCTCAAATACCTAAGTTAGACATACATATTATAAGTCATCTTCTTCAACTACGGTTTCAAGAGAGATTGAAACTGGATTTCTGTATGAGAAAGTTCCTCGAGTCTAATCAGCTCCCCAATATTCAGAGTTTGAAGTGATCCGGCTAGGCGTCCTCCTAAGCAAATAGTTGGCCCTGAGAAATTTTTCCAACAACAAGCCACTATCTTCTCCAACCAGTCATAAATCAAAAACTTGGTAAAGGCTTTTACGATGACTATTAAAAGTGGTTTTACATGCACCTGAAATGGGGTGAATCTTCATGATGCTAATGAATATTCATAAGAAAACCATTCCAAATGACTCTGAAAAGACTGGCAATGACCGCATCAATCAGTTTTCAATACGAAACAAAAATCATGTTTCAAAAATTGTGTTCCACATCTGGTAATAGCAGAAGAAAGACCAAAAGTAAGACAAAGACTTCATTAAAAAAAACAATTAGGAAATAAAATAAAGCGAAACTTTCAAATTACTCCAATTCAAAAACGGTATTACTTTCAGCTTACATAAAATTTTCAAAACTAGAAAAATCTGTTCAGATGGAGAATGAGAATTCGGGACGTAGATCGGATTTTACTCACAATGTGACAGTGTTTGGAAGCAGTTACTACCGAATTATTTCAGGTAAAATTGCAACGAATAATAAAGTTCAGGACATTTCATTGTAACTTACAAAGAAAAATAGAAACCTCCAAATTAGATTAATTGAACCTCGAAATGTAATGTAAACAACATAAAATTTTCTTCAAAATCTCAACGCAGATCATAAACCTAAAGTATAAAGAAGTGATAATCTCTAGACTGCTGTAATCGAAGACGGAAATAGAAAGGAAAGGAACACCAAATCAGTTCATAAACGAATGAAGAATGGAAGCTTATGAGCATTGCAAACAAAGAACGGAAGCTAAGCCTTGGAATCAGCACTAAAACACACATAAACAGAGAAAGAACGAAAGAAAAAAGAAAAAAGAAAAGCGCAAAAACCAAAGGCGGTGTTGTTTATGGTACAAGCCTGCGAAGCCATCATCGCCAAGTCAAATAGAACGGAGGCTCCGACAGCAGGCAGTCGTCATTGCTGGAACAAAAGAGAGAGTGAAATCAGGCCGACTAAATACCAAGAACTCACCATGGATCTCTCCTCTTCAGCCATAGTAAAGCCTCCAAAGCAGCCCTCGCAAGAAGGGAGGGTGGCTCCGCCATGATCGAGAGGAAGAGAAAGGGAATCGAGGCATTAGCCATGGAACCGCCATTCACAATTTCTCAGTCCCAGCTCTGATAAGATCAAGTAGTTACTGAACCCTAGGGTTTTGGTTCCGTCTTATTTATAGGGTCTTATTAGGGTTTTTTTTTTTTTTTTTAAATAAAAAATAAAAAAAATTTAAGCGTTTATTTTATTTTTTTAATTTTGAAAAATAGGTTTAAATGTTTTGCTCCTTGAAAAATATAATTTCGATTAAATATAATTTTGGGCTAAATTAACATTCTTTTATTTATTTTTAAATTACAAAATCGAGTCATTTAATTTTTTTTTTTTTTAATCATTGATCTCTACATTGCCTCGTTCCTGACCCTAATTCACGGGAACGTAAAATTTCTACTCTTCCTTCTCCGTCTATGACTCAAATAACAAAGCATGTGTGACAAGTGTCACAGTCATACTTATCCAAAGCGTGGTGCCTATGAGCCCATGTCGGATGTCTCGGTTATGTTTGTCTAGGATGTGTTGTCCATGACCACATACTCGCTCCAAACCTCTTATGCTAGATAGGCCTTTGTTATTCTTGTTGTGTCAATATGAGGTATATGACTGATCACCAAAATCATGTCTACACTCGTCACGGCTAAAATACCAAAAATGTATTATAGAGGAATGTAACTAACAAATTCAATAATATTTGATAAACAAAAATATAATATAACACGGAATATAATTTCTAAAAACTTAAATTTCATTATTAATATAAATATATAATGTTAAGGATATTTAGTAATAAATTATAGTTTACCACATATATCATATTTGATATTTTATTTGTTACCAGAGGTATCTTTCCATTTATGGTTATTTTTCGTTTATTACTCTTTTCATATCCTTGTATTTTATTAGATTATAAATAAGATAACTTTCACACCATTGGATTAAGCAAACATTCTCGTATAATAGGTTAGTTTTGAACCTTAGTTGTACGGTGACATATATTATATAAAGTGAGTAAGGTGAGATAGAGATTTAGGAGACAAAAAAATATAATCTCTGTCTCAACTCCGTTTAACTAACGAAAAAAAAAATTATCTTCACTTACTCCCTCGTTCCTAGTTTAAACAAAGATTTCTCAACTCTATTTAGGACGGGAAATAGAGATCTGGTAGGGATGGAGAATATAATGTTTGCCCCGACCTTAGAAGGAACAGAGAATATAATCTCTACCCCGACCCTGGTAGGAACAGAGAATATAATATTTGTCCTCGACCCTAGTAGAAA
Source organism: Cucurbita maxima (assembly GCF_002738345.1). Taxonomy (NCBI): domain Eukaryota; kingdom Viridiplantae; phylum Streptophyta; class Magnoliopsida; order Cucurbitales; family Cucurbitaceae; genus Cucurbita; species Cucurbita maxima. The sequence continues at coordinate 5,834,992 of NW_019272020.1, read as the reverse complement.
CATAGAATATAATCTCTAACCCGACTCTCTTAGAAACAGAGAATATAATATTTTGCCCCGACCCTAGTAGGAACAGAAAATTTAATATTTGCCCCCAATCCCATTTAGCTAACGAGACATCTCTCCTCACTCCCTACCTCATTTTTCTTTTAAACGAAAATTCCTTATCTGTTTGTGGCAGATCCTGAGATAAATAACGAGACATCTAGTAGGGATGAAGCTATATAATCTTTGTCTCGACACTAAAAGGAACCGATAATATAATATCTGTCCCGACCTTGGTAGGAACAGAGAATATAATATCTACCCCTACTCTAGTAGGAACAGAGAATATAATATCTACCCTCGACCCTAGTAGGAACAAAGAATATAGTCTCTAGCCCGACCCTGGTAGGAACAAAGAATATAATATCTGCCCCTGAGCCCATTTAGCTAACGAGACATCTCTCCTCACTCCCTACCTCTTCTTTCTTTTAAACGGATATTTTTTTTATCTGTTTGGGGCAGATCTCGAGATAAATAACGAGACATCTAGTAGGGATGGAGAACATAATCTTTGTCTCGACCCTAGAAGGAACAAAGAATATAATTTTTGCCCCCAATCCTAGTAGGAATTGAGAATATAATATATGCTCCCAACCCGAGTAGGAATAGAGAATATAGTCTCTAGCCTGACCCTGGTAGGAACAGAGATTATAGTATCGGCCCCCGACCCTAGTAGGAACATAGAATATAATCTCTAGCCCAACCCTGGTAGGAACAAAGAACATAATATTTGCCCCCGACCCTAGTAGGAACATAGAATATAATCTCTAGCCCAACGGAACAGAGAACATAATATCTGCCCCCGACCCTAGTAGGAACAGAGAAAATAATATTTGCCCCCGTCCTTAATAAGAATAGAGAATATAATATATGCCCGCGACCCTAGTAGGAACAGAATATAATCTCTAGTCCGACCCTGGTAGGAATCGAGAATATAATATTTGTCCCGACCTCCACCCCCCCCCCTCTCCTCCGACCCCATTTAGCTAACGATCACACTCTACCTCATTTTTCTTTTAAACGGAGATTCTTTATCTGTTTAGGGTAGGTCCCGAGATAAATAATTGATATAGATATTGATGGTATAATGAAAAATAATAAATAAAAATACGGAAACTCACCCAAATAGAATCTATTTAATAGAAGCGAATCTAAACCAATGGTATAAAAGGGATTCAAAACCGCATCATACCCATAATAGACTCAGCCATAAAACGCTGGCAAAATCAATTAAAAAAAAAAAAAAAAAAAAAAACTGTAAGAATATTTAATTATTATTATTTATTTTAGGCCGTAAAAAGAGACGTACATGATCTTCATTCATCTTGAACCAGAGCCAACAATGGAGCTGCCCACCGATGCTGTAGAAATCCCTCTGCTCCATTCTTCTTCTCCGCGAACTACTTCCACACTTCAAGCTCTTGGCAATATCATCGTCTCCGTCGTCGGAACCGGTATCTTAGGTTTGCCTTATGCTTTCAGAATCGCCGGTTGGGGTGCTGGATCATTTGGCGTCGCACTCGCCGGCGTCGCCACCTATTACTGCATGCTCCTCCTGGTTCGTTTCTTCTTTTCTTTTGTTTGTCGTTTAGATTGATAGAGATAACTGGATTTTGGTAAATGATCCACCTGTTTGGATGATGAAATTGCTTAGGATTCATTAGCTTGCGTGATTGCGGTACGGTGTAGTATTAGCCTGGTTGACGAGTTGATTTTCTGAATCTGAGAGAGTGTTTTCAGTGCTTCTACTGCGATTTCTTTCTTCCTTGTTAACTAATGAACGGTTTGAATGTTGTTGTGTGCCTAAATGTGGGAGTTATGGTGTTTGATCTCTCGGAAAGCTATTGTCGTAAGGTAAGGTGTTAATTTAACCTGTTAGGCGAATTTATTTTAGGAGTCTGAGAGAACGTGTTCGTACTGCGAGTTTCTTTTCTTTTCTTTTTTTTTTTTTTTTTTTTTTTCCTTTTCCTCTTCTTCATTGTTAACTAATGAAAAGTTGGAATGCTGTTGTATGTGTAAATGTTTGAATTGTTGTTGTTGATTCCTCGGAATGCTATTTTGAAGTTAAATTTTAATTCAATTTTCTCGTTTATATAAGGTGATCAACAGTTCGGATGATGAAATTGATTAAGTTCATAAGCTTTCATCGTTACGTTAAGGTATAATGCTGACCTGTTCAGCGAATTAATTTCTGAATATAAGAGAACCTGTTCGGTGTTTCTACTGAGCTTTTATTTTACGTTGTTAACCAATAAAACATTTGAATGTTGTATGTTAAATGTTTGAATTATTGTGTTTGATGCCTTTGTGAAGATTTTCTGAAGCTGTAGTTCTGTTCAATTTTCTTGTCATGTAAGGTGAAATGTAGGGAGAAATTGACGTCACAAGGAAGATCCAAGGAATCAAGAACGTTTGGGGATTTGGGATACATATGTATGGGAAGCAAAGGTCGATACCTTACAGAGTTTCTCATTTTCTTTGCCCAATGTGGAGGCTCGGTGGCATACCTAGTATTTATTGGTCAAAACCTTTCATCTGTATTTCAAGGTCATGGCCTCGCAATGTCATACTATATATTTTTAATAGCAGTAGTTGAAGTTGTGTTGTCATGGATTCCAAGTCTGGCTGCTTTAGCACCCTTCAGTATCTTTGCTGATATTTGCAATGCAATAGCAATGGGAATCGTGGTGAAGGAAGATATACAAAAAGCAATAGCCGGCGGAATTTCATTTGATAAAAGAACAGCTATTACATCGAATATGCGAGGTTTGCCGTTTGCAGGAGGGATGGCAGTGTTCTGTTTTGAAGGATTTGGTATGACATTGGCTTTGGAGTCCTCTATGAAAGACAAGGCTGCATTCCCAAAGGTTCTTGCTCAGGCTTTTGTAGGAATAACCACTGTGTACGTTTTGTTTGGGTTCTCTGGATACATGGCTTATGGTGATGAAACCAGAGATATTATCACTCTGAATCTCCCCAATACTTGGTCAACAAAAGCAATTCAGGTAAACATGGTTATGGATGCATTACTAATTTCTCAGATTTGATTTTTCTTTCATGGAAATGTTTAGATTACTTTTTATTCACCTTCCACCATATCATCCTTGAGATGAGGTTGCAGCATTAGGCAAGATCAAGCCCTGTATGCATTCACGTCTTTGAGGGTTAATTTAAATTTATAACAAGATTTCCACAAGAGAATAAATTATAAATCATTAGCTAGCTGTATGTTTTATCACTATGTCACATCACATGCTACTCTGTTGCAAGTTGGACATTTGTTACATTTTCATGTGGTTGTTCTCTCTTATGCATGTGCTGCTGATTGAATTTATCTATTTTGTTATTTTGTTGCTGCTTGATTAGTTTTTTTGATTTGACGCATTGTCAATGATTTATAGGGAACAGTGCCTCTTTTTTGTTCAACAGTTGAATCATCTGTTGGCCTTTAACACTACCCTTTTCCCAAACATATTAATGAACGTCCAAAATTGTGCAAAAGCAACGTGTCAAAAGAATCTTTCTGATGCTGTTGAATCTTTGAGTAGTTTCTCCTCCTCTTCTGCTCCCCTGCTCTAAAAAACATGGATTTTAGAATGCTGATCTGTATTTCTCTGTGTTGCATTGCATCTGAATGACGTTGAATCTGTGATTAGAAATGTACATTTAGGAATTAATCAAACTCTATCTTTTGTTTATGCTGATAGTTTCCTCCCTAAAACTCGTGAAAAGAGATGTGTCAACTTGAACCATGCTAGGTTTTTGTACCATAGATGATAGATGATTGTCTAAAGATACTAATTGGTGGAACATAGATAATTGTAACTTTCAGACTACTCACTAACCCATGGGAAATATGACTAGACAAACAAAACAAAATGATACAAAGAATTGTAGAAAGCTAATGATTCGTTCCTAGAGAATGTCCCCTAACAGATATGAATAATCGAAACTGTTTCTCCTAATGTTGGTTAATTAACAGCTACTTTAAGTTTGTAGATGTCTTTTAAAGTATAAACTGTTAGGCCCCCTATTGTGAATATGTACGTTAAAAGGGTGTAATGAGGGAAAAGTCCTATGGAAGTTAATTAGAGGGTCTATTTCTGTTAGTGTGATGTGTTGTCCGTATAGCTGACTGTAGGCGTAATTTGGCTATGTTTTGTGGGTATTAATATTACCTTGTTAGTGAGGGAAGGTTGGGAAGTATTCTGTGAAAAGAATAGCCTTTTGGAAGAGATTACCAATCCTCTGGAATTGGCTGGGTGTTACAATCAAATAGATAGAACAGGATCATTACATAAACCTCACCGTAAGATAGATCTTCGAGGCATGGAAGTTTATTTGAAAAGATTTTCAGTCACTTTATAATCCAGTTAATGGGTCTTCCCTTCACTAGAATTTGACTTCAAAACCTTATTATCATTTAGTTTTTCTTTGTAGTTTGTTATAATACATCTTAGTTGGCACGAAAATGAAACAAATTTTCTCACTTGAATCTTAAATGTGCTTCAGGTTGGATTATGTGTGGGGCTGGTTTTCACATTCCCTATGATGTTGCATCCAATTAACGAGATTGTGGAGGATAAGTTGAAACAAAGCAGCTGGTTTGAGAAGATTCAAGACAGCAATAATGTATTTTCAGGTAAACAACTGAAGGTAGCTACGTACATCAGTCGGGCAATCATCGTGCTCGGATTGGCCATGTTGGCTTCATTTGTTCCAGGTTTTGGTCTCTTTGCCTCGCTCGTTGGCAGTACTGTATGTGCTTTAATCTCATTTGTTTTACCCGCGATTTTTCACCTGAGGTTAATGGGTTCTTCTCTAAGCTTCGGCCAAAAAGTTTTGGATTCTTTCATTTTGATATCCGGATTGCTTTTTGCCGTTTATGGTACGTATAATTCTCTGGTTGGTATCTGAGCTGCTGTTTATGTGTAACTTAAACCACTTTTTATAGTAGAATGGCTGTTTTTACACTATTGCATTTCTTTTTATCACTTTTCATGTTTTTTTTTGGGGGGGGGGGGGGGTAGATTAGGAAACTCTCTCTAAGTTTGAAAGATTAGTACGTACATTTGTTCTCAGGTTTGCAGTTTAATCCCTTTTTTGTGATTTCGCTTTGATTTTATTCATTAAAGTCATCTCCCTCCTGGTTTGTTTTGGTGTTGGTTATAGTGTGTTTGGTAGGGGTGAAAGGAATCAAGCTGGTAGTTCGGTTCAGTTTACAGAGCTATTCAGGCCAAACCGAGTAAGTCCTCGGTCGTAACTGAACCGACCAAATTGTAAGCCTTGGGGGCAACTTGCTCCATCGTCTTGTTGGTTGGAACAACATTTTGTTTATTGAGTCTATGCTTTCAATTCGTTGTATTCTTGCCCAACTTAACATGCATTTCATCGTGCCATGTTGGGGCGATAGGCGGATGTGTTCATGCATTCGAATAAGAGCTTTTGAGTTGCTAGGTAAATATAGGGTTGGAAGGAATAAGTGCAAGACCCTCAACAAAAGAATAGATTAAGGTGATAGAATATTATAAGGAGACAAAATTGTTTTACCGAGTGAAAGAAGGGGAAGGAGTGAAGCAGTCAGACTATAAAAGAGGTATATTTTCTTTCTTTCAAGCGAGAAAAAGTTAGCTCCTTTATCCAAAGATGAGGAGAACTAGAAGCCAAATTAAAGAGGTTGGAAACTCAATAGGTTTACACTTATATTTGGTAGATTTTGGTTGCATTAATTCTAATTGTTGCCTTAGTTGTGGTTTGCCCTGGGGTTGGTGTTCAAAAAACTCTTCGAGCGAATTTTTACAGAATGAAAATAGGATATGACTTCGTATATCAGAGTGAAAAATTGAATCATAGAACTTTAAGATTTTAATTTATACGGTCGGACCTTTAACCTTTAAAAAACAACTATTAACAGACAACATATAAAAAATATAAAATAATCATTTTTATATAAAGTAAATATGATTATTTAGAGATTTTTCTAATAGAAGGTAAGATAAAAAAAATATTTTATTTTAATTTTTTTTTAATAAAATGTTTAGTGTATAGTTAACGAGCAAGCTTAAGACTTTCAACGCTTTTTAAGAAGGTTAAAAAATAAACGATGGTTTAACTAATCTCCCTTTTCTTCTACTTGCTTCACATGTTCTCTATTTATATAAATTATCTTCTTTAAAGAACCATTTAGTGGCCATGGCTATTTCTCGCTATGAGAGTCCCCTCTTTCCCGTTCCTTGGGTCGTGTTGTCGTTGTGCAACTCTTTTATCTTTGATTGTAGAGTTTACGAGAAGGGATGTTAGTGTTCGGAGTCTTAATTTGTCCAAAGGCTTTCTCTATAGTTCTTTCTTCCATTGTTTGGTTGAAACTTTCTAAGGTCAAGTTCTTTATATTGCATGTTATACAAAGAAGAGCTAATATATCTTGGATTCAATCTCAAGAGGTCCACATCTAATTACATTTCCATTGGCCTTCTCTGCTTATAAAGCTTCACATATATTTTCAAGATTAGAGCACATATCCCCTCTAAGCCTAAAAGATTCCCTTGAAAAATACAACACAAAATGAAATTAAAACCGAGTAAAAGTGAAGAAAATCCTGTGTAGTGAAAGCCATGGCATGAGCTCAATTATACTTGGTTGCAATTTTCAACTACTCCTGCAGAAAATCATTAGTTGCCATGGTTAGCAAAGTACACACCAAATCAGAAACTACTCATGAATTTTACACTAGTCATGAAAGATAAACCTTTTGGCTCATAAGAATTTCAACGGCTATATTAACGTCCCCATCCGCCGCTGCTAGTGCAACTTCTACCTGGGTCTGTAAATATTCCAAAATATTTTGAGTCAAAGGCTGCCACTGAAATTGTAACAGTCCAAACCCACCGCTAGTAGATATTGTCCTCTTTGGGCTTCCTCTTTAAGGTTTTTAAAACGTGTCTGCTAAGAAGAGGTTTCCACACCCTTATAAAGGGTGTTTCGTTCTCCTCCCCAACCGATGTGGGATCTCATAGAAAAAGCATTGGTTAGCTATGTTTTACACTAGTTTATACATGTATTTTTCCAAAAAATATACAGAAATGTAAACCATGTGTTAGGATACAAGTGTATTCACAACTTTTAGAAACAAAACATTCAAAGAAGTTGATTGAGTTGTTAATGTTATATAGCCTTTAAGAGTAAGAAGTTAGAGAATCCAATTGAACTTAACAGACACCTAACAAAGAATTTTGCAGATTTGAAAGGCAGGTCATACATAAGAGAGAATGCAGAAATGTATGCTTTTAGAGGCAAACGGAAACTCCAACTTTCTGAAATCAATGATCAAATTGGCCATTCGTTTAGCTACGGTTTCTAGAATAGAATCTTCTATCTTGATTGATGGGTAAAATGAGTTTATATGAGGTGTCAACATCTAGCATGTATAAAGAAACGAGAAAGCTGAAAACAAACTTCTAAGAAATACCTGACCAGTCTGGCGAAAAAAGTGTGAAGATTAGAGGTATAAAATTAAGTCTACGCACATATGGCACAAAATCCTCTATGTTATGAGTAAAGAAGAAAGCCCTTTCCTAACAAAAATGGATCAATAAATGTAATAGTTCAAGCCCACCGCTAACAGATATTGTCTGCTTTGACCAGTTACGTATCGCCATCAGCTTCACGATTTTAAAACATGTCTATTAGGGAGAGGTTTTCACAACCTTATAAAGGTTTCGTTCCCTCTCCAACCAATGTGGGATCTCACAATCCACCCTCCTTGGGGTCCCAGCGTCCTCACTGGCACACCGCCTGGTGTCTGGCTCTGATACCATTTGTAATAGCCCAAGCACACCGCTAACAAATATTGTTTGCTTTAGCCCGTTACGTATCGTCGTCAGCCTCACGGTTTTAAAACGTGTCTATTAGGGAGAGGTTTCCACACCTTTATAAAGAATATTTCGTTCCCCTCTACAACCAATGTGGGATCTCACAATAATCTTGGTACGAACTTTAGAATTATACTAATAATGATGGCAATGTAAGTATTAGAGCAAAGGGGAGTACGAAAAGAGAGTACTTGCCCATATAGTCACGCAGTTCAGAGAAGTATTTTAAAACAGTAATAAAAACGGGCTATTGCAATGACATGGAGTAAAAAAGTTACCTTTTCAAAACCCATTGATACTAATTTTTGAATCGCTGCATCAAAGGCAACTGGTCTCTGCAACAAGTTCACAATTAAACCAAAGACTCTGGAAAGAGAAAAGTACGCAGGAAGACGAGACGAACCTGGTTTTGTATTGGGGTTGCCCGATCTACTACCGCGGTATTGTTTTGCCTAACAAAATCATCAAGTAAAACCCTATAAGATGTTGGGGTAAGAAAATCATGCATGACACTGCATTATAGGCACTGATTTGTGTATCAACATTTATAAAATGCTTCTTGAAACAAAAAATAATAATAATAAATAATTAAAACATTCTCAAACAGACCCATAATATAATTTGTTTCCTGGGAAGGAAAAACATAAATAAATCTCCAGCTTTTCATAGTATTAGATTTCTATAGATTTGTAATACCAACATGGGCACGTTTCATTATTAACCATACAGCATGCCAAAACTTTCACTTCGACAAACTTCAAAAGTCAATACAGCACAGACAACATCTAGAATTGCTCGAGTGAACTAGTATTATAGAGCTTCTGAACCTAACAAAATTGGCTTTAAATTCACATTATAGTTCTGATTATCTCTCAGGTCAAGATATACATCATAGTATAAATGTAAAAAGACCCTTAGAAATAATTTAGTTTTTTATCTCTAGACTTTCAATTTCATCAAATTATACCCTAGACTTATTTTTTCCAAAATTCATAAATTTTGGCAAAAATTTAGCTCCAATATCGTTTTTCTTTAAAAACCCTATCAATTTTGGACCATAAATATGTTTTTATAATTCATTGTATATGAGAATACTTTTTCTTAATGAATTTTCAAATGAATACTTATGAGAAGGTAAAGATTGCAACAAATTATCTATGCTTGGGGTGCAATTTGACTAAATTAAAATTTTAGGATTAGTTGATACAACTTGACAAGTTCAAGAATAAAAATCGATTTTTACCCCCAAAATCTTATTACCTTCCATCAGATGACTGATGGTCTGCAGCACTCCTATCCAATAACCTGGTCTGCAGATCAAACTCTGAATCATCAACAGGAACTGTTTGGTTTTGAACGGAACCAAGTGTTCTTCCACGTCCAGGAAATCTGCTGTCTTGTTGTGGCTGTAACACGTCAAATTTCCAATCATAACAACGCCAACATTGATAATAAAACAAAATATTTAATGTTTTTTTGTTTTGGTTTAACCAAGTTCACTTTGAATGATGTTGTTAGTAACCAAAAGAATAAGAGATCTTAATGATCTGTTCACAACTACTACGAGTTTCCACAAGCAACTACAGAAGCTTGCACTGCCCTCCTCCTGTCTTCAATCCTCAGCTACACTCTCTTGTTAACTCTAAACAGATTAGCTCAGCAAGTTATAACTCCCAAGATAACTAAATCACCCGAATTAATGGTGCTAATTATCAACCTAACCACACTGCCAAGCGAACTAACTCAGCAAGTTCACTCTGAATGATTTTTTTAATAACCCGAGTCTATATTGGTGCTAACTCATGTTTTCCTGTTCTATCTACTTCCCCTTTCCAACTCTATTCTACATCAAAAGCCGAATCATATATGTACGAAGTAATTTTAACCATTTTAAGAGAACAAGATACCTCAGTAACTGCATCTCTACGCGGCATCCATGAAGATAAGTTTCTCCAGACATTAGGAAAGGCGAGGCCACTGTGAAAATGGATGGAAACGTACATAAATATGTAATTGGATAATATAATACATATGATCAGGGTAAAAATTTACTTGGTCATGGTATTTTGGCCAGAATACGTTGGAAGCTGGGCAGAAGGATTTCCACCAGTGCACAAAATAAATTTTGGTCGCCTCACACAAGATGACTACAAAAAAATTACCATTATGAAACCAAAATCAAGAAGGTTACACCAAAGAATGCAACCAAATAAAAATAGATCATTTCCTCAATAAAAATAAAAAATGACAAAGGGAAAGTGGCTACATATATGTACAGCAGTGTTTACAGTCAACTGATAACCAGACTATGAGGGACTATTTATATGGTTGTTTATATTGCTTGGACTATTCAATACCGAAGACACGTTCATCATACTAATAAACAAGGTTTAAAAACATTTCCTCAAACTCTTGATAGTTCTTCAGTTAGATGATATTAGAAAACTCAAAGATTGTCAATCGTAGTTTTATAAAATGTATCTTCATGGTTCTGGAACCTTTTCTTGGATTTATTGTTAGATATGAGGACATCTATCTCAACCCTTCCAGTGTTCAGGCAATGAGATTGGCCAATGCAGAAACTAGTAGAGGTACAAAGTTTCTTTGGTCTAGCTACATTTTATAGGAGATTCATAAGAAACTAGCTACATTTTATAGGGGAGATTCATAAGAAACTACTTTTTCCCCTTCCATAAAAACATGATTGAGACGGTAAAAACCTTCGAAGGATTCTCGAGACAAAATATCAATCTCCAAAAAACAGAGATCATGGGCATCAATATTAGCACAGAGATCATTGAAGAATTTGCTAGCATATATGGTTGTAAAAAGGGAGAATGGCTGAATATGTACCTAGGACTACCTCTAAAAGGAAATCACAAATCCTTTTCCTTCTGGAAGATTATTATTGAGAAAATAGAAAGAAGGTTGTCAACATGGTCATCACGTTATACTTCAAAAGGCGGAAGACTTACCCTAATACAAGCCACATTATCCAACCTCCCTACCTACTATATGTCTCTATTTGAAATGCCACAAAAGGTGGCCGCGGATATAGAAAGACTTTTCAGAAACTACTTGTGGAAAAATAGTGCACACCTTGTTCGTTGGAATATTATAAACCTCCCAACAGAAAAGGGAGGTCTCGGTCTTCTCTTGATAAGGAAGAAGAACACAGCTCTCCTCGCCAAATGGATATGGAGATATCATCATGAAGAAAAGGCCTTAGGGCGAAATCTTATAAAGGCTAAATATACTCCTACATCAAACAAAGATCACCTCCCTCCATCTTCTACAAAAGGGCCTTGAAAGTACAAAAAGAAACATCAAAATCTCATCACCCACCGAACTCGCCATAAGGTGGGGAATGGGGGAAGCACATCATTTTGGACCAACCCATGGATTGAAAGCACCACGCTAGCTTTGAAGTATCCACTTTTGTACAGGCTTTCTCACAACAAAAAAACCATAATTAAAGAAATGTGGACTGTTGTCAACAAATTTTGGGACTTGAAGCTTGGTAGGAATCTAAAGGATAATAAAGCAACGGAGTGGGCCGAATTAAGCATTGACCTTGCCCCTGTGGTATTGTCAAACAAAGAAGACTCACTAACTTGGCTCCCCAGCGCTGACGGAGTCTTTTTTACAAAATTCTTGATGATGGACATGGGGGAAAAAGTAGAAGCAATAAATCCCACGCTAGCAAAGACAATATGGAAAGGACATCAACCTAAAAAGGTGAAGTTCTTCCTTTGGGAAATAGCGCATAAAGCCATCAGCACAAGTGAAAATCTTCAAAAAAGAATGTCTTACATCACTCTCTCTCCAAATTGGTGTCCACTATGCAAGAAAGCAAACGAATCACAAAGTCACTTGTTTATGCAATGCACATACACTCAAAATTTCTGGACAACGATTCTTAATATATTCGGATGTCATCTCACATTTCCTAGGGAGGTAAAGGATTTTTTGGATATGGCCTTAACGTACCATCCTTTCAAGAACGCAAAAGCTCTATTATGGAAAAACCTCATCATGACTTTCTTTTGGAATCTGTGGAAAGAAAGAAATCAGAGAATATTTGCAGAAACAACACAGACCTACACAACTTTTCGACAATGTTGTTTACCCAGCTATATCCTGGTGTAAATAGTCTAATATTGTTACTTCCTATAGTTATACCTCCCTCATTGCAAATTGGGAAGGTCTTTTGTAAACATCATGGATTATACATCCCTCTTGTAAATTTCACTCATCAATGAAATTGTCTCTTATAAAAAAATAAAAAAAAATTTATAAGAAACTGCTCGAAGGGAAATTTTCCAGGAAAAACAACAAACCAATGGGTGCTCGCTCAGATGGATTCTTGGTAGATATAAGGCTAGGAAGGTAGCAAAGCAGTTCACTAAATACTAGGAAATTGATTACCATGAGACCTTTGCCCTCATAGCAAAAATGAACACTATGGTTAACCCACTTTTTTCTTGTTTCTTATTATGGGCGGAAAATGCAGCAATATGACACTAACATGTCTTCACTCGGACGTATTAGTACATTCAGCTTGGAGGCTGTATAGATCTGCTACCATAGTTTATGCCCTCTAATAACTTCACCAATCATTATGACGGTCAAGAACACTAGAATCTTAACGTGATTACAAACAGAGTTATAGTAACAATCTCATTCATCATCCATTGCAACAAAACACTTACAAGCAAAGAGGAAGACTCCATAGTAGAATAAAAGGACGTTCCAGGTGAGAGAAAGTTTAATAATCCATAAGTATCTGCAATGTTGATATAAGAGAATCAGCACCCTCAATTCCTCGATATAAAATAGAAAAATTGGCTTAAGAGATAGGAAAAACTGACAGGCAAATCCAGATACTATGCCACATAGGTGCCCTAGAAATGAGACGTTTGTCATTAGAAGCTGGAACACCACCAACAAAATCCACACATACCTAAACCAGGTCACAGGAATTCAACCAACTATTAACATGAATACACGGGATAGTTGAAATTAATTTAAGCAAATTAATAAATATTACCATTGAGCAGGAACACTAAAGAGGCCAAAAACACTGCAAGTCAAGAGATAGGAAAAAGAAAAACACGTTAGTTAACCTAAACGCATGTATCTATAATGGAAATCAACATATTATACACCATATTATCAAATATGTTTATACAAAAGGATTATCCTGCATATAATGTATGCATAAGACTCATTTAGGAAAAATTGGTCATGTAAGGGAGCAAAGAAAATAATCCAATTTTGAGGCCCAAAGGATGTTCTCCTTGCTATCTAGAGTTTCACTGAACATGATGCCTTTAGACATCAGAAAACCACAATTTTTTTGTTTCAGTGTTCAAAAGACAAGGCAAAGACAGTAAATATCATGTACTACGAGTCATCAGTTTAAAAGACTTACCTCCTGGATTGAATACCACTCAAACTTGTCTCTATAACAATCAATGAAAACAAAATTCCAGAGAATCCTATGGCACACTCATTCATAGGATTGTCATAATGATGAAGGGGGTTATGAGCCATGACAACAGCGATGAAAAGATGAATAATAGCATTGCTTATGGCTAGGAGAATTGTCAGGTAGAGCATGCGGATTGATCCCATGATTCTTTCTAGTTCAGAACCCAAAGGCACTAAAGCCAACATGTTGAATAAAACATGAAGTAGCGAGCCGTGAAAAAGAACGGACGTAAAAATCCTGTAAACTGCATGATAGAACCAAATAGCATTAAGTACCTTGAGAAGAATTGGCCAACTTCTATGTAACAAGTAGCAAAGTAATAAGGGAAAATCACAGGATGTGTATATATGCCATGTAATCAAAAAAATCAGAAATTATAAACTAAGGAAGGAACGTAGGCCACATTAAATGTGAATTGTTAGTACAAATTATGATACAAAGTATCATATTTTGGGTACAAATACTCTAATTTGGTTTATTTCCATCACAGACACAATACCAATTAGTATACTCAGTTTTGTGGAATGCTATTTGCAAGTTTCTTATCCAAATAAAAAGTATACCCTGAGAGTAATCCAACTGCACAGTCCATCATGAAGAAAGATTGACCTTCATGAAAAAACTATAGAATCTAATTTTTTAAACAAATATGCTCAATCATGTAGGAGAATACTATATATATTGCTTGAAAGAAGGATCGTAGGTAGGTGTTGGCTGGCTCAAGATGGTTGTCCGTTATAAATTCCAACAAAACATGGTGGCACCTTACAACTGGGGTTAACATTACAATATTTAATTCAGTAATAAAAACAAGCAAATTTTGTTGAAAAGCAGTTCCGATCTACTTGTTCATTACAAGGTCCCAGCCCCAGGTCTACTATTGTGGTTACACGAAATGATCAGAATCCTAAAAACCTCAACTTATGCATTGGTTAGATTCTGACACCCTAAAACCATGTCAGGAGCATGAATAGAATTACTACAAAAATAAACTAAAAGAGAGAGTCAATAATAGATTCGATGACACAAAAAAACAACCACTACATATTGAGGAAAGGAGAAATATACCTTGGAACTGCGATAGGATTGCCACAGGTAAGAAACATACTTCGACAAATGAGTCATATCCAACCAAGAGACACACCAAGTAAATGGTTCCACAGATAATCATAATAGCTGAAGTAAAGAATGGAATGCCTTCCCACCATTGCCCCACCCTTGTTGGCAATCCTGCCTATCAGCCACCAAAACAAAAAGTGAGGCGGTCTTCTTTATTTTCTCTTTTCTTCTATACTCGGAGAAACATAATGATGCTAGTATCAAGCTTATAACTTAGCTTTAATTATCACTAGAAGTCTATTTAATTGATTTTCAAGTCTAATTTTCCAACTTGTATAATTATAATTCAGCTATCCGCAGTATAAACTAGCTGTTTACCACTGGCCTTAGTTATTTAAATTTGTTTTGTCACTATTATCATTAATGTAAATAATTCAGTAGGACCATGCTTAAGGTTATGGGTCACAATGCAAGGAATTGGGTTAATTTGAGGTTGCAACCCTATAGACTCGCCAGAAGGATTTGAAACTACAGCAACGGTGGAAAAAATAGCCATCTTTCAACTGCCTCATAATTCTCGTATTCATCCTCCCAGTCCATATGTATTATTATTTACTAAATAGTAAGACTGTCAATAATGCTACTCTCCAAGCACAATTTCCACAACCAGAACAAATGGAAGTGGAGCTTCTCCCTACTCCATAAAGATTCATTGGACAGCAGGAAAAAAGAAATGGAAAGGAAATTGCCTTATCCATTAGAAGCAGCATGGAAAGAACATAAACATGGTGGTCGGGCGGTTTTAAATCTCACCCATTAGGGCAAAGGTTCACTTTGAGGAGGAGGAAACTAAATCAAGCTTTTGACTTAGTCCTAATTCTTACTTGAAGTTTCTTCAGCATTTGTCAGCTGAGAAAGCTGTAATTCAGCTGCTTGACATTGGCATCAGTTATCTAGAATTGTTCTCTCACATTACGTGTGTGCAGCCGAGTAAGCTGAAATAAGGATTAAAGATACGAGCTAGCTACCTGAAAACTAAACGAAAACACCTTTGGAGGTGGATCTCTCAAGGAATCTAATCATTTCTTTACATCGGCAGTTTTGGGAGTGCATCCAGACAACAAATCAAACTACGACAGCATTTCAGATACTTAATTAACTCAATTTTTGAAGAACTTCACTGTTATTTACGCTCAAATTCAAAGAAAAACAATCAATTATACACACAAAAATAACTCTCCAGAACCCCAGAACACTTATTTTCCTCCCACTTCACATCAACGAAACAGACTTCGACGATTTTCTTTACCAAGCTCGAATTCCTAAACGGAAATTCAAAGCTCTGGACAAAATCAAGCCAAATTGAAGCTTAGAAAAAGAAAAACGCTAATCAAAAGTTTACCTCGGTGACGATGTTGGATCTCATCCTCTTCGTTGGAAATTCCTGCGACTTGGTTGAAAAGCAAGTCCAGATAGTTCTTGAAGCAACTGCAAATGCCAGGAAGATGGAAGAATTAAAATTTAACGCATTTTTATCTAAGCGGGTGTGTTCATTCACTCGAACTGCTTTTCCCCTTTTTTTCTTCTAAAATAAGTTTGCTCATTGTTCCAAATTAACTCCACCCTATTAAAAGAAAAATGCTAAATTAATCAAAATTATTGTCAAATTTCCAATTTATTTTTAAAATATTTTAATCAAAATTAGTGGGATATTTTTTAAGACCGATAATAACTGTAAGGGTATTTTTGAACTTTTTAAAAAGTTGGTGCTACTAGCAACCTTAGGGCTTAATGCATTGCGGACTTAAAAGGAGTTTGATGTTACTTACCAACATGCGTAGAGAACATGTAACGGTAACGGCTTAGGTTCACGGGCTTCCTCTCAAGGCTTTAAAACGCATCTGCTAGGGGAAGGTTTCCACGCTCTTATAAAGGGTGTTTAATTCTCCTCCCCAGCCAATGTGAAACATCACAATCCACCCCTTTTGGGGCCCAACGTCCTTACTGGCACACCGCCTCGTGTCTACCCCCTTCGGGGAACAACGAGATGGCTGACACATCGTCCGGTGCATAGGCTTTCCCTCAAGGCTTTAAAACGCATCTGCTAGGGGAAGGTTTCCACCCTCTTATAAAGGGTGCTTTGTTCTCCTCTCCAACCAATATGAGACATCACAATTCACCCTCTTTTGGGGCTCAGCATCCTTACTGGCACACCGTCTCGTGTCTACCCCCTTCAGGGAACAGCGAGAAGGCTGACACATCGTCCGGTGTCTAACTCTGATACCATTTGTACGACTCAGGTCCACTGTAGCAGATTTTGTCCTCTTTGGGCTTCCCCTCAAGGCTTTAAAATATGTCTGCTAGGGGAAGGTTTCCACACTCTTAAAGAGTGTTTAGTTCTCCTCCCCAATCAATGTGAGACATCACAATCCACCCCCTTTGGGGCCCAACGTCCTTACTGGCACACCACCTCGTGTCTACACCCTTCGGGGAACAGTGAGAAGGCTGACACATCGTCTGGTGTCTAGCTCTGATACCATTTGTAATGGCCCAAGTCCACCACTACAGATATTGTCCTGGACTTCCCCTCAAGGCTTTAAAACATGTCTGCTAGGGGAAAGTTTTCACGCTCTTATAAATGGTGTTTTGTTCTCCTCTCCAACCAATGTAGGACATTACAAAAGAGAAGTTCATGGAGTTAACAGCTTCCTTGTTAGATTTGTATGATATATGATGATGCGTACTTTGTGACCCCTATACATGTCATGACTATGATTGTTGGCATGTTTTATGTGATGTTACACTATGTTATACATTATTTAATGTCATGTTATGACATATTTATGTTGTGCTATAATATGCTTGTGAAACTATGTTAACACGTTCACTTCATGCCTATGAAACATGAGGAAGTCACATATGTTAATTATGAAAGATGTGACAAGCATTACGTATGCATGAATCATATGCTCATTATGTCATTAATGAATGAATGTAAGACTTCCATCATACACTCATGCCATGATTTTAAGTTGTGGGGATGTAGCGTCCCTATAGCACGTGGCCTCAATTATCCTTTAAAATTGTAACATGAGCGTAATACTCAACAAGTCACTCCACTGTTGAGGTTAGTAACGCAATCACACACATTTAATGATGGGACCTATCCTTTAAAACTATAACATGACTTTGGGCTCTTTTCAATTCCGGGCAGGAAGTCTGGTATTTCCCCACACACGGTCCACGTACGTACACATGGACCCACCAAATAGGCTCGTATACATATCCATGAGTCTTACTTGGTCGGGCACAACGCGTTTATGCGTCACCGAACGCAGCAGAAATGGAAAGACTCGAATGATATCATGGATAATGTAAATATCAAAGATACACGCCTAGACTAACATAATATAACGGGAAAGTATCACGGTGCACATGACACACATACATGCATGAGGTCCCCATGATTTTCATTCATAGCATAACATTAACATCATTTTATTTTTCCTTTCATCCATGACATAGTACATATATGCATCATGTATACGCGGTAGTCATCACATAATTCATCAAATAAATTTACATGGTAAGACACGACACGACATGACATACATAATATTTCATTTCCTTCCCAATATAATGTAATAGATATCTCATGCATACATAGTATATCATCATATGTCATGACATAAAACACATAAATATAGCATTCAATAGCATGGTGCATGCAGGGGCCACAGGACATGCACCATCATACATCATTCAATTATCTAACTTCAATAGTAGAAGACCTTGCAAATGTGTCAAGAGTGCCGAAATAAGCAGGACAGTTGCCAGTCAGAATTATAAGCTGTCGGGGGTTGAATCCAAGACTACCCGAGATTCATTAGTGTCGTTTGTTGACACCTCAATATGGGGAGATCTACTTGTCAAGCAAAACTAAGCTCACCTGACAAGAGCTTGCAGTTCCGAAGTAAGACAAGATAGATGAAACAGAAAGCACCATGACGGTGCCTTCTAAAGAACCATTCACATTAGAGGAATAGTGTCAGTGGTTGCAAGCAGAGAAGCCGAGAGTCGAGAAAAGACAAGCGTCGGCCAAGTACAAAAGTCGTACACAATGTAAGTCCTTACGGGGGGACAACCTTGCTGCAAAGAGGCAGTTGAATTCGAGTGGGGAAGAGCAACATCAATAAGTCTCTCACAAATATAGCATTCAATAGCATGGTGCATGCAGGGGCCACAGGACACGCACCATCATACATCATTCAATTATCTAACTTCAATAGCAAGGTCACTTACTTGATTAGGTCAGGCTAGTGTCACTAATTTGTCCTTAATGAAAGTTTGACTTTGTCATTTGAAATCCAAGTCAACCCATAACATTAGTTTCAAGTTCAAACTTCTACAAAATTATTTCTCTCATTTACTGTGGTCTATAGGTTAGACTTCATAAAAATATTATAACTTTACGGACTTAGAATGTTTATATATATATATATATATATATATATATATATATATTATTTTTATTAAAAATCTCATTTTCTATGGTCAGAATTATCATAGAGTTATCTTGAGAAAATAGGAATGATTTTTTTCTTTATTTTTTTAATTAGTTAATTAATTAACTTATTTTTACTTTATTTTATTATTTTTAACCGTTGTTACACGGGACCTCATGTTATATATGTCGTGTGCATTAAAGATATTTTCTAGTTATGAATAGTGTATGGATGCATACCTTATAATATTTATGTTCGTCATGATATTATGTAGACCATTTTCTTAATATTTTAAAAAAAATTCATGAATTTTTAAAATTAATATTAATTTTTTACCATTTTAGAAAAAAATTGAAATTTTTTAAAAAACTATTTTTGAAAATTTTTTATTGAAAAATATTTAATATAAAATGATATATATATTTAAATTAATTTTAAAAAAAATCGAAATTTACAGAAAATGCAGAGCTCCTTCCCATTGAGAACCACGTCACCGGCGTGGCCCACAACTCAGAGAAAGCTGAGAGACTGAGCGCTGAGGGAGCCGTCTAGTTCTGTCCCGTTGTTTCGACTCTAAATCGGAGCTCTCTTCCCCTTTCCGTGAACTTCTATGCTTTCTTCTCGCCAATGGTAAACTCGATTTCAATTCCTTCTCTCTTCAGTTTCGTTAGATCCAACTTCAGTTGTTTACTGTTCTTCGGTTTCTGTGGCTTTCATTTGTTTTGTGAAGCCATTGCTCTGTGATCGAAGCTTGTCGTAGAAGTTTTATTTGTCTTCGTTTCGTTTAGTACTTGTTAACTCGATGATGTTGTCAATTATGCTTGAATTTTGTTCTGCTATGAAATTGTGCATTGATGTGAGAGTATTCTGCATATTTTGGCCTGGTCGATGTACTTATGTTTATGGAAATTGCTCAGAGATTTGTTCCTTGAGAATTTTTATAGCTGTTGTCTAACGGCGGCTCCGTTGAAGTTTTTTTTTTATTTTGTGGCGTCTTCTTGTTGTTTTTGTTTCTTTTTTTTTTTTTNTTTTTTTTTTTTTTTTTTTTTTTTTTTTTTTTTTTTTTTGCCGCGTTATAGCTGTTGTGTTGATCTCCACTCCCTTGGTCTTTTTGGTTCGTGGATGTTGGATTCTAGAATTGGATAATTCGCTAAATGTAAGAAAATAAGACGTTGATAGATGTAGCATCTACTTCTGCACCTCTACCATTGCAGATTTTAATTTTCATTCTAGTCCTTAAACAGAGATGATTTAACTTTCCTTGATTAGTTTCAACCAGCACCTTTAAGTTGCCTTGCACCTGAGGAAGAGATAATCTAACTCTTCTCCACTATTTTTTGAAAGGTAGCACCAATTTATTAGCAAATAGAAGTGCAGATTCTTCTTTTTAACAATATCTTGATTAAGAAACACTGATTGCATTACAAACTTGACAATTCTAGGAGTTGTCTTATCAGTCACCTCGAATTTCCAATATGATATCCTCACAAGTCACAACCACCCTCTGAAAATTGCTGATGTGGGAGATCGTTGATGTAGTTGAAAAAACCTGATATTTCAAAATTCGTATCCTATCTTCCTGCAAATTGGGCATCCAATCCAACTACCCAGAATAAGATAACAATTTCATTCAGAAACTTGGTCACTATCATCTGTTTCCTTGGTGAAAATCCCAAGAGCCAACCTCTTCATTTCAACAATTAGCCATTGAGTATGCATTTATAGGTGACAAGTGGTTGGTAGAACTTAGGAAATTAGAAATTAGTTGATGAAGGTCGAGGATCTGCTTTGATGTTTTCTAGAAGCTAATATTGGTATCCTGAATCACTTTCAAAGCATAGAGCCTCATGATTTGTTCCTAGCATCTAGAAACAAAAGCCCAAGGATTCCTTTTACACTTCCAAGTCCACTTTACTTTTCCAAGTCTAACTGAGAGTGAGCCAACCCTTCAAAATTTTGATATTTTGTAACAACCCGACTTATTAAACTGGACAATTAAGGGTCGCTACTACAACGTGCAAGACATGAAGTTTTGAAAACAAGTGGAAGCTCAAGTAAAGCATAGAGAGCATTTAAAACATAATTAATGGATCAAAACTTGATGATATTTAAAAGTTTGGAATCCCATTAAAACAATAAAACAACTTGAGGGTAAATCAACCATTTATCTTCAAATCAAGTTTGCAAAGAATAATCAAATAACAATAATGTTTGTAAAAGAAATGAGTTGAAATAAAAAACCAAAAGCTCCTAAGACCTTAAGCAAGACCATGTCCCATCACCATCTCCATAGCCTCGCTAGATTTAACGCAAGTTCAAGTACCTTCAAAACAAGAAAAGAAAGAAGCATAAGTGAGTATAAAAATACACTTATTAAGTAGCTCCACTTTCCACTTGAGGGTTTGAAGTTGCAGTCATATCTAAAAATCATAATATTGAATACATGCAGGGTCTGATTGTGCAACACAAAGTCGTTCAATTAGATAAGGGCCTTAACTAAAAAATATGGTAACATTCTATCTCGTGAACAATTTATAGATTCCCAAACAATACAATTATGGTGACTGTGTGGGTCAATCATGTAAGACAAAGCACCACTCGAGGTTAGTTGGCAAGTCTCTAGTGTTGTAAGGCCTAACCCAACACAGAACCTCATGAAAAAGATTCTTGATCACCAATTATGGTGCCCAAGTGGGTAATTCTTGTAAGACCAAGCACTACTATAGGTTAGTTGGCGACTTTCAAGCAGAACTAGGTCTATCCCATCCGAGCATAATACCTCATGAAAACATACATGGAAACATATGTAACAAGTAGGGGAAGGTAAATGTCACTAATAATCTCATAAAATTGGGAATAACATACATTTAACTGGGGCTCTTCAAACATGCTAGAAATCATAACAGTCATCACTAGTTCATTCCGTAATCAGAACCCCTCTACACACTATTCCTGATAACATAATTAAGCAAACCTCATACTTTAAGAAAATCACAGCGTTCTTAATAGAACATCCAATAACCATCATGCTAGATCACATACTTAATACTTAAGAGAAACACATATCATCCAATCAAACATGCATTTCAAATTCCATGTACTTCTTATCTAAGATTTCAAGGAGTTGATCCAATCAGGCTACTTATCTTTAAGGGAGTTTCAAGTAAAACTAACTTCTCCTAAAAATGTCCTTGCCCGTACTGAACAAATTTCAATAACAATTAAGCACCTAAACTCCCAAATTGAAAAATCAAACTCTCTAGGACACCTAGCTTACACAACAGTGACCAAAGAGTCGCCTAAAAGATTCCTCACCTTGAAAGAGCTCAAACCTTGTTGGTTCGTCTTCATAGACCCACAAACGCTGACCATATGCCCAAACTCTATGGGTATCCTACAACAGAACCTAAGAAATGTGTGGGTTATGTTCAAACACCAAAAAAAACACCACCAATCAAAACAAAATCAATGATCTCACCTGCACTAGTTGTTGAACCCACAACCCTTGACCAACACTCATGGAATGGTCGCTGGTTGCATGAAGAAGAAGACAGGAACCGGTCCATGAAGAAGAGACCGGACACCAATTTTGATCGGACAATGAGGAAATCTCCTTTGCCTAACTGATTGCACAAAGCAAAACAGCCTTCACTAAAAATCTCTAGGAATCCATGTTGACGATTGTGAAACCATGCTGATCACTCGTTTTGCTATGGCACTGGCGGAAGCTGGGGCACGATGTCGATCAAATAGAAGAGGAGCACAACACTGATTTGAAGAGAAGCAATGGAGAGCGAGGGAGATAAGAAAATGAAGGCAGGCAAGAGGGATCCAAGAGAGGGAGATTGGGCAAGAGAGAAGAGAGAGCTAGGGAGCTAAACGAGTGATGCCACCAAGCTTGAATAAAGAAAGTGAAGCCACAGATCCCTAGGGCTGCATGCGGCTTAGATAGATTTTTTTCTTTTTTCACGATCGTTACATGCATTTGCGCTCATTTAACCATGTGTTGTAGACTATGATCTTCCAAAGTGGACCTCCATGCCCATTTAACAATGTGCAACATGTTTTTTTCTTTAATTGCTCGACCACAGACCCTTCTGCAAAGAGCTTGTTTGCTATTTTCTCCATGAGGCCAACTTTGAAGGGGCCATTCTAGAATCTTGTCTTGTTGGTGGGTTGACTAAGGAAGTTAATGTGCTTTTGAGTGAAGGAGCATTTATCTATGTTTACATGCAACCTATTCTTTCCATATGTAAGCCTGATGTCCCTTAAAGAGTGGGGTCGTAGATTATGATATTTTGTGAATGTCCAGTTCCTAAAGCCACATGGAAGTCATCCATTTATATTATAACAAAGTTAGTAGCTCCATTCTAGGCTCCTAACTGGCCGTTCACCTTTTTTGTCATTCCAACAATGATGATAAGGGCATTCGAGTTCAGAACTTGTATTGTCATGGATCTTTCTCAAACTTGATCCCTTGTTGATGAGCCTCTATATTATAACATAGTTAGTAGCTCCATTCTAGGCTCCTAACTGGCCGTTCACCTTTTTTGTCATTCCAACAATGGTGATAAGGGCATTCAAGTTCAGAACTTGCATTATCATGGATCTTTCTCAAACTTGATCCCTTTTTGATGGGCCTCTGATTCAGTAATGAAGTCGTGGGTTGCATTGAATCAATATTACTGCTCTTTCAAATTTCTTGTGACCTCTAACATCAAAATGCATGAGTCCCCTCTATGGAAAACTCTTGGCCCCATCAATTTTCCCATGTAGGGCTGACAAAATCTTGATTCTTCCATCCTTGGTACTTCACATATGTTAGGGGCAACCTAGTAACTTGGAGAAGCAAGAAACAGCCAATGATATCCACAAGTAGTGTAGACAATGAATTTAGAGTTGTGACTCATGGAAATTGTGATTGGTATAGATAAAAATCTGCACTGAATTAAAACTAAGTCAAAAGGAACCTATCTTGAGTTTTGTGATAACCAAGATATCATTGAGATTGATAATTATCCCAATATTATGACTGATTGAAAATATGTTGGGATAGATCATCCGGATGAAGGTTAGGTTGAAGTAAATTTCATTTCTCTCACCTACATGCCCACAAAGACGTTAGGTTGTAGATATCTTCACTGAAGCTCTGCCAAGTATTGTTTTTGATGATTTGCAGGCCAAGCTAGGTTTTGTCAATATTTACAATCCAACATAGGTGTGCGATACAATCCTTTTTGGCCTTCAAGCCTGTTGCTTATCTTTTTTTCCTTACCTCTATACTTATCCTTCCTTCTATTCTCCCCTTGTATACACTAGTGAAGTATACCTCATTTCTTCATCTTACCTTTCGATTTTTCTTTTACCTTGTGAAGTAAGAATCAGGGACAGGAATACTCTTCTTTCTTTTGAGATCTTTTTCACAGTTTTTTTTTTTTTTTTTTTTTTGGCTGAAATTGCATTCTAATTCAATTCATGACGATCATAAGTAGAACGTTCGTAGCAGACGGCTAGGAACAAGAAAGGGTCAGTAGTCTCTATCGTTGCAGGTCCTTCCTTCTCCTTCTCTTGAGATGGCCCTTTTGTTTTTTACCGTAGCACGAAATCATGAAGAAGCTGGACTCATTTTTCTTTTATTAATTCCTTTTAAGGGTTTTAGACTGTTGGGCTTTCTTTTCTGATGCATACAGCCAGCTTTTCTTTAATGTAGGGCTCTGCACTTTGGTTAACTATGATGAAGAAAGAAACTTGCATAAACCCTTGACCCTAAATTCTAACCCCTGAACCCATTGTTTCAGATCTTTGAATGCTCTTGGGTTTGTAATTTCAGGGTTAAAAATAATATCTTCAATTTACTTTGTGGTCGCGAGTTGAGAGGAAAATAGGGGTGTAGGGTGTTTGGTTTGGCTCAGTTTGAGGGCCAAAAAAAATATAAAGAAGATGAAAAAACTGAGCCAAACCACCCTTGTTGCATAACCAAGCTGTCCCAAATCGATTAACTGAAAATTTATCAGTTTGGTATGATGGTTTGTCGCTTTGTTGATTCCCAGCGTGCAGGATACACTTCGTGGCTTGGATCGTTGGGAGTTAGTCAGTAGGCTTCCTGTTAGAGTTGTTGGGCTTAGGCTTGGGGATTGCATTATGTGTCTGTTTAATAATGCAAAAAAAAAAAAAAAAAAAAAAAAAAAAAAAAAAAAAAAAAAAAAAAAAAAAAAAAAAAAAAAAAAAAAAAAAAAGCATTTATGACATCCTAACTAGGCTTAAACTCAAGACCTTGCACATTCCAAATAGGTATTAACGTTGACCCACGGGCTTTTTAATTGACAAACTTACGATTCTTAATATATATGTTATTGTTGGTCGGCTTATAACCGGTGTGACTTTGCCTGACCTGAACCCTACCAAGTATAACCATTTTTTATTATATAAACCGAAATTGCGAAACAAAACTGGTCTAAACCTGAACAGACAGCAGTTTCAGTTGTTTTTTTCAGTTTCTCCTTGCACTCCTAGAGGAAAAAAGTTTTTATGGATCAACATTGTCAAATACGTAGATTTGGGTATTTGGTTTAAAAGGAATTGTCAAATTATTAGCCTTAAGTTAGGAGATATTTTTGTAATTCATTCTCAGCTTGAGGGGAGTGTCAAAGGATACTTGTGTAATCCCATTAAATGAGGGAAGTAGTTGACCTCATTAATTTATCTAGATTTATTTAGATTTAGTTACAAAAGATTATTATTTAAATTTAGTTACCTAGAATCTAGGAATTAATTTAGATTTATTGTTATGAGTGTCTAGATACTTATTTAAATTTGTGTCTAGTTACCTAATATCTAGTGACAAAGTTCCATGTGGCTTCTTCGACTGCTCTTTCCAAAGATTTAGCAATTGCTCATTTTATGAGATAATATCTTGTTGGAGAATTTGCTTGTAATTATTATTCAGACTGTGTTTAAGCTTTAGATGCTGCTCTTATTGCTTTGGGGGACTTATATATTCATACGTAATGGAGTCTTTAATTTAGAACTTTTCAAATATCAATAAAGGGTTTGTTTTTTTAATGAAAAAGTACTGGAAAATGATTGTTGTCAATTATTTTTGTTTATATATTTTATCCTACTACATCTACTGAACTTTTTTCTGCCATGGAAATTTCAATTTTCTTCAACAAAACTGATTCTAGCCATGAACTGATTAGATTCATAGGCATCCTAACCTCCCGGAAAAGAAATCATATGGCCTTTTGTTCTATGGTTTCTCTTTTTTCTTCATTGCTCCTATCGTGCTGTGTATAAAATAAAACTTTTCCAACTTTGTGAATGTATTTTTAATTTGTGTTTTGAATGACCGCAATTTTTGTCTTTCTGTTAAATGTAGGCCCTTGTTAAACCAAACACTGAAGGATGCATAAAATGAATGCTCATTAGCATATAATGCTTTGATGGACGACTCTGTAAGTTGTATATTCGCAGCAGTTAATTGTTATACTCAAGCTCTTATCTTCAATTCTTCACTTCATTTATATGATTGAACGCCATATGATACTTGTCTTCCCCACTCAACTTCCCCTTTTTCTGCAGCTGTGTTGATTCACATTTCTTTAAACGATTCATTGTAGTCTAGCTTCTAAGATAGAATTTTTAGTTTAATATTGCACATTCTCTTGCTATAACTCCTCTCCCCTGCAGAGTAATAAAGCTGGATCATGCTGCCAGGTTGGTGACCGATCGACCAGTGACGTTGTTGTGCGGCTTAGAACAAAAGATGGTCGAGATGAATGGTTATATTGCCACTCCCATATCCTAACCGAACAGAGCAAGTATTTTGCTGATCGACTTTCTGAGAAATGGCCAACATGTCAGATTCTTGACTCGCGAAACTGTGTTGAGGTCTTCTGTCTAGAAGCAACCTTTGATTACCACGTAAATCTTCTGCGCCTTCTCTATGTCATTACGGATATCCCAACAGATGACTTATGGAATGATGTTCGAACTGTTCTTGGCATCCTCCGTGTGGCTTTTGATCTTGAGTGCAAAAATATTATTAGTGCTTGCGTGAATTACTTGGAAGCGGTACCATGGGAGGAGGATGAAGAGGAGGAAATTTTGAAGGTGATACCTCACATGGGATCAGAAGTTGAGCCAATTCTTGCTCGTCTTCAACCAGTCAATTCATCTCTTGTCAGACAGATATTTCTTTCGGCTCTTCGAGTGGCTACATTATCCCCCTTTTCTAACATAAACGATCTCAAGCCTTCGGCCCAGGAACAGCTCGAGTACATGCTAGTTGAAGATGATGATGCACCACTATTGATGGCTGATGCTCAAATAAAATTAGAGGTAAACGAATGTGTGAAGAGCCTATTAAAAACTTTCAACAGTCTAATAGAAATAGTACTTGATCCTGTACACTCGGATGGGAAGGAAAGGAACATGCAAGTTTTAGTTTTTTGTTTGACAGATTTAGCTTGGATGTGCCGTATTCTAAAAAGGTTAGAAACTATGAAGGAGTTTGTCTCTAATTGGATTGATGCATCGAATAAGATAGTCAATGTTGTTGAGCAAGAGAGTGTAGCATCAGAAATTATTGACACAAGGGTAGGGATTATTGAAGTGTTAGCAAAGGTTTTAGAGGCAATTAAACACGGCTCAGTGATCCTCCCAACTTCAAAACGGCTTCACATGGTTAAGGTTTGGCTTCCTTTCGTAAGAACAACCAAATCCTTGATAGATAGTCTTGCTAACAATGGCGTTGATGATCCGAAACTCAAGATCGACAGTGACGTTTGGGAGTTGCTAGAATCGGCATTTGTTTCGATCATCCTTGCATTGCCATCAGGGGAGCAAGCAGAGATTATAACCGAATGGTTACAGAATCAACATGTTATCCGTTATCCTGATCTAACCGAGGCATTCGAAGTGTGGTGTTATAGGTCGAAAGTGGCGAAAAGGAGGCTATCCTTGGTGGGGGATAACCCTGGCACAACAGGTACAAGCTTCCAGCCCTCGGCTTGAACTTGAATGGTTTTGTAATTGTATTATGAATTATCATCCTTTAACCTACAATTGCTAGCGCATGGGTTAGAAGCATTATTTTGTGGAGGTTTCTGGCTTAGCCTCCCCTTTTGTTTCTTTGTAAAATCTTAGTCTTAGCTGATGCAAATAGTAAGTTGGAGGCATTGTGCATTGAAGAAATCAACTAGCTTCATGTGTATTTATTGTGTAGCTCTCATTGGAAAGGTACAATTCTATATTGTAGTTTGGCTGCACTTTTGTTGAGTAATAGCTGATCCTTTTGCCTCTCAGTTTCTAATGTTTTGAACTCTGGATGAGATTTGGCTCAACGACTCTAGCTATTAGCTTTGACAAATTATTTTTCAGATATTAAAACGAGATTAACCAGGAATGTTTTGTAAATAGAATGAGATAGAATATCGATTTACTGAGTTAGGGAAGAAATATGAACTCTCATGTACGATATTATGCATGTGCATATAGTGTTATGAGTTCTTTTATTTCGAAATTAAAGTCAAAATTATCGAATTTAAACAATCCGTACAACTATGCTGAAAAGTAATGGTTATTTGTCGAACAGTTGGAAACTCTGTATGAGATTTGGCTCAAACAGCTTAAGCTTTCAAATATTAAAACAAGATGAACAGGAAGGTTTTGCAAATAGAATGAGATTGAATATCGATTTACTGAGTTGGGGAAGAATTATGAACTCTCATGTACGATTTTACGCCCGTAGGTAATGTGCTATGAGTTTTTTTATTTCGAAATTAGAGTTAAAATCATCTATAGCTATGTTGAAAGTTATTGGTCGTGACTTAAAACTTCAATAAATTTATAATTTTGGAGACAACATTTATTTTTTCATTAGATATTTATGCTTTAATTTATAAAAGCGTATGATTCTTTTTAACACTTATTTACCCTCCACCGTCATAAAAAAAACATACCAAATTCCCGAAACTTTAAATATGTATAAGGTCTGAAATCGTCTTTTTACTCTTAAAAATTAAATCATCCTTGGTTACATTGATTCAATTACTGGCTTTAGTTTCGAAAGAAAGATTAATTATTAAAATAAAATATGTATAAAGTCTAAAGATAAGGTATTTTTAAAATAAAATATTAACCATTCTAATTTTTTTAAAGTTTAAAATATATTATTTTAACGTATTTTATAAAATTTAGGGTTATTTTTATTAATTAATTCCATAAATAAATAATACATTAATTAATATTATAATTAACAAATGATTTACACAAGAATGAATATGTACCAATTTTTTTAATATACAAACCAATTTCAATCAATTGAAATAAAGAAAGTTTTGGGGGCAAAAACAAACCCTAATGTGGAAAAGAAGATCGCAGACTCGAAGGCAGACATGAAGAATTCCGCCATGTCCGACCATGAAGCTTCAGAATCTCTTTCGCTTTCTCCTTCGCTTTGCCTCCGGCGCCGACGACTTGAAGCAGAAAACAGAGCTTCGTCACAACTCCGAGCCGCATCATTTCCTGGACGACGCTTTCGCTCGCCGAGAATCTCGCGATAGAGCACAAGATTCCGACGGCCTTCTCGCTTCCGAGAGTCGAAACTCTCAGAATCTTCTTCGATACAACAGCGATCCCTGCCGCGTGATTCAGTACCTCCGCCCTGCCGTCGGCGCAGCGGCAGAGTAGATCGAGCGTCACGAGAATCATCTCGCACGAACGCTTCTCTGACGAATCGAGATCGAGGAGGAGATCGATCAGAACCGGAATCGCACCTGCTTGGACCGCCTTAACTCTGTTTCTGGAACTCGAACAAAGACCGATTAGCAGTTTCAATGCCGATTTCGAAGCCTGTTTCGAGATCTGATCCTTCAGAATTTGGACGATTTCGATGAAGAAATCGGTGTTTAGGCTGAGGATCTGAATCTGATCTGCAACTTCGAACATCGAAGTTAGAAGCATTACTGAATATGCTCGGGAGCCATAGGTTCCGTTTTGCAAGATTTTGGTTAAGGTTGAGACGAAGATGCCGCCATTGTTGGCGAGTAGAAATTTCAGGCCGGATTCGGAGATTTGAAGTTTGTAAAGAATGCTCAAAGCCTCATCGCCCAAATTCGCGAACTGGTCGTCAATCAAGTAAGCGTAATCTGCTCAACAATGTTCATCAAATATTAGATTCTCAACTCTTACTACACAAATTACAAATTTAGAATAAGACTTCTAGGATTGAAATTGAAATTTTCGTTCGAAATCGCTCCTAAATCGTTTAAATTTCAGTTTTGATCTAAAATTCTAAACGATTTAGACTCGTAAATCGTTTAGATTTCAATTTTAGCTTAAAATTTAAATGATTTAAGCTCGAAATTTTTGGAACCCTAAAAAAAACGTAAGAAAACGTTTCAAATTTTAAAATTAAAAATGTATTTTTGAAACGCACACAAAATTTAAAATATTTCTTATAATTAGTTTTAAATTATATTAATTTAATAGATTTTTAAACTTTTCATTTATTTATTTAATAAATTATTGACATATTCAAAAATTTTAAAAATTAATTAATTTATTAAATATAAAATTAATTTTTATGTCTAAAAAAATTTAATAATTCGGTTTAAAAATGTTAAACCATCTACTTATTAAAATAAAAAATTAATTAGATAGCGTGTAAGAAATTTTTAATATTAAATTAAAAAAATTATATTTTTTTTTAAAATTAAAAACAAATCCAATTTTTGAAAAAAAGACCTAACATTTTAAAAAATTAATTATTAATAAGCTTAATATTCAAAATAAAAAAGAAAATTCAAATAATTATATATAAAAATAAAATAAAAACTTTTTAACCTTTTGAATTTAGTATAATAATAATACCTTCTAAGCTGAATTCCACGTTGGTGGAATTACACACAATTCCGGCCAAGAACTCCACAGCTCCAGCTGCTTCCATGCAACGTTTATTAGATTCACTTGCGGCTGCAATAGATCGGAGTCGTCGGAGACAATTCTGTTGCGAGAACGGAGACAATTTGGCATCTGCAAGAATTCGAACCACTTGCTTACAATCAATCGGTGGCTTAGGCGTCGGAATCCTCTCAATGCCCTTGCAAGCATTGATAGTGCACCAAGCTTGAATGACTCGTCTTATAGTATGGTTGGGAGTGATGTCGAAGCTCGACAAGACAACCTGCGTGACAGGGCACGTCTTGTGTCTATCTGAAAACAACCATCTCTCAATGCTTTCGCGGTCGTAGGTTATGCCGGAAGCGACCGTGACGGGGTCTTTCATGATTTGGAGAGAGATGGGGCAAAGAAAGAAGGGAGGAGGATCAAGTTCTTGATCTAATTCTGCCATGAGAGAGAGAGAGAGAGAGTTGGGAAGTTGTAAGTTGAGGCCGTCGGAGAGGAGAGGATCGTGGTTGTTAATTTATATACTTTTTTTGGTCAAATGAGAGATAAAGTCAAACTTGGAAAAACAAAGATATGAGAGAGTGAGGAGAGAAAACTTGGATATTATCCACATGGCCAAACAAAACCACCTATGGTTTGGTCAAAATAAACCATGATATACACGTGACAAATCACGTGTTGTATTACATATAATTAATTGTTTTCCGTGCCCGTAAAATTATTCGATCTAATTACGCTACGTAAAAAAAGTAAAAAATTATAGGTTAAATTACAAATTGATTAATCCTTGAATTACTTTCATATTTGAGTCCGATAGTAAAGTATCTAATCCTAAAAGTATTTAATAAGTCGATAATAATGAACAAGTTTTTAATTTTGTATTTAATAAGTCGACAATAAGTAACGAAACCTTCATTAGCTCAAGTAGGTCTGGTTTGAGTCAAGAAGTCGAAAGCGTCAACCCTCCATGAAAGTGGTGAGGAAGCCTTCTCGAGACCTTAAATAGGCTCTCCTGATTTTCAATAACCCAGAAACTTGTTTAGTGAGATCTTATTACGTGAATTCATAGAATAACCAGAAGCTTAATTATTCGATTGATCTGAATATTTCAACAGACTTACTCGAGACATAACTAAATCATTCAAAAATGCCTCTCGTAAAGATGGGTTCGTTGAGTTTTTTTTTAATAAAAAAACGGAGCTATTTCATTTTATTAATACTTTTAAGTTTTTGAGTCTGGTCGTTAAAATATGGATAAAAATATTATTCACCTAATTTATATATAATTAAAATATTGACGTGTAAATTTCATTGGTTTCCTTTTCTTTTTCAGCTGGACTTCAGCACATGTTTTTTGAATGGGGCAATGGCGGCGGCGGCGGCGGCGGAGAGTGGATAAGATTGGCAATAATTTAATTGTTTTTGTTTAAAGTTTGTCTTCCCAAAATGTCAACGGAAAGGATCTTTGTCTAAGAACACATAAATAATTTATTATTTCACTTTTAAAAAAATGGGGGTGGTTTCAGTATTTATTAAGGTTGATGTGACACTCGAGTAAAGAACGAGTACTTGAATGAATTAGGACCACGTCCAAATGAAATGACTCAGAAAGGTTCAAATGTTGTTTTTTTTTACTCAATCCTAGTAACTTTATAGTTCAAATGTTTTATTTGAAGCAATTCTATGTTTGGTGTAATAGCTTAAGTCCACCGCTAACAAATATCGTCCACTTTGACCTGTTACGTTTCGCCGTTAGCCTTACGGTTTTAAAACGCGTATGCTAGGGAAAAATTTTCACACATTTATAAGGAACAATTTGTTTCCCTTTCCAACCGATGTGGGATCTCACAATCCACTCCTCTTTGGAGCTCAATATCCTCGCTGCTACACCACTTGTTGTCTGGCTCTAATACCATTTGTAACAGTCAAACCCACCGCTAGTAGATATTGTTCACTTTGTGATATGAACCACGACCAAGGAATTTCCATACCTCAAGGTTCAATTACAAGGACGATTGCTAAGAAGCTACAACAAACCTTATATAGTTATATTCGAAACTATGGTGAGCTTATCAAAAGAAATTCTAAGACGTTGGAGACCTCCCTTATATGTTGTGCAAAGTTGAGCTTCAAAAAAGAGATGAATTAAATGCACTTTAAGTTGCATTTAATGAACTCCGCTGAATTTATGAAACTAGTTGAAGGATGAGTCATAAACGCATTTTTATTAATTGCATTATTTAATTATAGTTTTAAATATAAAAGTTAAGGTTATATTGTAACCCACCTACGTTACTATATTCCACCATTAACTACCATTTTAATACGGAGGTTATGGTTATTTTTTTATTTACTAGCCCATTTAATTTGGGAGTTATATATCACATACGTTAAGGTTGTAAGGGCTATATAAAACCTTTTTTTATTTGATTAAACATCCGATTTTGAAATTAATAATAGAATTTCTATTTTAGAGCTAAATTTTCTTGGCAAATTCTTGTGTTTAGAACTTACATGTAAAGTCATTCAAGTGGTATTGATCAAACCTCTTGTGGAGTGATTCGAATCACGAGTTTAGAAACGAGTTTTCTTTACTCTTGATCTTGATCATCAAGATAATCCGTTCCATATTTTCCCTTGGGTTGATTCTCCATATCACTTTGGCTCGTTACATATAGTCTGTCAACTTCACTATTTTAAAACATGTATGTTAGAGAGAGGTTTTCACACCCTTCTCAGAAATGTTTTGTTCTCCTCTCCAACTGATCTTACATTTGGTGACTTCTTAGAATTTTTTTTGAGATGAATATAAGTGAGGAAAAAATATGCTACAAAAACTCGTGTTGGTCTAATACCAAACTGAAGAATATATGATATTTGTAACGGATATTAATGATGCATAATTTATGAATATTTTTTATAAAATTTTAGTTATTAAAATAATATTTATTGTTGATAAGTAAGTTATTTTTATAAATAATTAAAAAAAAAATGAAGAATTCAACGACCCAAATTTATCCCACGGGACAACAGTGGGTTATAAACACTATTCGGATCATTCGGGTCACTAATTCAATTAACTCGAAATTCGAGTTGGTCGAATTTTTTTTAATCCAACCCGTATACATCCATATTCATCGATAATATTGAAAAAAAGACGTAAAATAAGAGCCAAAAATTATCATTAAAAAAAAAAAAAAAATAATAATAATAAAATAAAAATAAATATATATATATATATATATATATATATATATATATATATATATATATATATGTGCCGACCANCCGTATGTAACGGTCAAAAATGCTCAACTGCGGCTGCGCAACCGGTTTGGTTTTGATTGTTTTATTTGTATATTTATTGAAATTGGTTGGTTTTTCAATATTTTAAAATTCCAACAATCTTTCACAATCCAAACCATGAAAATAAATTACTTTAGTGAGTGAATTTTAATTAAAATTTTTGTTTAAATTATGGATTTATCCCTTAAGATTTTTTTTTTTCGAACATGAACGGATTAACTATAGATCAACTCACGTGCTAACACGTTTTCGTAAGTCACGAGGACGTGAGTAGTGTATTGCTCGAAATTACCTTTCACATCGGCTTATTGAAACAGATCCACTCGACATCGGCTTTTGAGTAGGTTCATTGTACTCAGCTCTGATGAATTGTTCTCTACGTAGGTTAGGAAATGCAATCACAGACAATCATGGCCTTGATCTCTACTTTCCAGTCTAAGTGAAATTGGATGTGTAGTATTTCTCGTGCACACGCTACTCACGACCCACACACGCGCTCATCGAACCACTAAATGAGCTCGTATACTTATCTCATGGGTCTGCCTTTCAGCTAGCGTACACTCATGTTGATGAAAATCACAGAGGGAAAAGAGCGTGCACAATATTATGGTGTACAATGCGTTCAATTATGTCAACAATGGCTTTAGAACGGTCCAAAATAGTAAAATGATATCGAGAACGACTTAGAGTTGCACGCGAACAAGTGAGTCGAGGGATGCCAGCCAACCACAATTGAGGCCGTTGAACACATTCTGCATGGTCGACTTGGGGAGTCGAGGTGGCACCACAAATTGTGTGAGTGAAGTTGAACTAGAGTGGGTCAAAGGGTTCGTGGGTTGATTGCTCCAAATATGGCTCCAAACCTGAGGCTTGAGCGGTTAGCCTCTCGAGACTGTGGTTGTGGTTTGGTTTCTGAATCTAAAGCTAAAAATTTAAGAGTATTTTTAAAATAAAATCTAAGTAATTTTTATTTTATTATTATTTTTTAAAAAGTTTAAATGTGTTTTTATAGTAACAATATTTTTATTAATTTAGTTTAAAAATAATAAATAAAAAGTAAAGAATTTTAATGCTTTTTGCATACTTAGATACGATTATTAATGAAGAGTATCTGTAATTATTAGATATAAATAATATAATTTTCTAATATCTTTAATTTCGTTTATTAGATTATAATATCATAATTACATTTATTAGTTTTCTTTAATTGACCCTTTAACCCTTTAATAATCTATGATTAATAAATAATGTATCACTTTATTAGGTTTAACAATCCATTTATATAATTAAATTTAGGAAAAATAAACAAAAATTTAAAAAAATAATAATAATTTAACCATAAATTAAAAAGAAAAGAAAAACACCAAATCCATCACAGGTTCATGTTCTTCCCACTCGCCACTGCTCGTACTTTCACGCACCAAATCCCTCCGAACGCACTTCGAGGAATTCGTATCTGATCCGTTGCAGTGAGCGATGAAACGGGAGAGATGAAAACGAAAACCATTGGGATTTCTAAGTTCAACGACAAGAACGGTTAATTCTTCGGGATTACTGGAGAGAAGTGTCGTATATCATAGAATTTTGATGTATAGTTCTTGTTTCCTGATCTGTATAAATCACAACTCTGCTTGAACTCTAGCGGAGATTCTTTTCCCTGCCCTCGTAATCAATTCGATAAGAATAGGATAATCGCAGAAGGTGGAGGGGGGAGGGATTTGGGAAGAGGAAGATTATACATTATCGATCAATAGTGGAGAGAGGATAGTGTGGCGGAGATGAAGGGCGGCGGCGGTGTAGGGAGCGGGGGTTCTGCTTATGGATTTCCGGCGAAAAGACGATGGAGAGGACTCGTGATCGGAGTTCTTGGCCTCGTTATCCTCTCAATGCTTGTGCCTCTTGTGTTTTTGCTCGGTCTCTACAATGGATTTCACTCTCCGGGTAACTTGTTTGCTCTTCTCATTTGTTTTAATCGAATTAGTCCTTAGCTGTGCTGAATCTGACGTTTCTTGATCGGATCTGTTCGTAGCTTTTACTGTTGTACACTCTCTGTTCTCTTTGTTTAACGCTCTGCTAGATCTCGCGT
Organism: Cucurbita maxima; assembly: GCF_002738345.1. Lineage (NCBI taxonomy): Eukaryota > Viridiplantae > Streptophyta > Magnoliopsida > Cucurbitales > Cucurbitaceae > Cucurbita > Cucurbita maxima. The sequence goes on along the minus strand of NW_019272020.1, from coordinate 5,798,719 downwards.
CCCCCATCGATTTCACCCTTTATTTGGCTCGTTCTATTTGAAATTCGATGATGTTTCGAATCGATTTTCTTGTTTCTTTCGTCATTTTCTTGTTTAAATGTCTCCTTCTCCCTCCATTCTGATTCTTTCTGGGATTTCCTTCGACAAATGCCGCGTGAATTAGGATAAGAAGCAATTCAGGCCTTTTCCCTTTACTATAATCTTTCATCTGCCTGTTCTCTTTTGCGCCAATGCCCCTATTGATATTCCCCAACATAGTCGGGCTTGTCAGCATTTCCCATCCTCAGTTTCTCCTTTTCATGAAGAGATTTTTTTTCCACTAATACATATTTTTATTTAAGATAAGTATTTTCCCAACACCATTTCTGTTCTTCTTCTGCAGGATACGGATTTGACTCACAAAATTCAGAACCAGTAAGGACTAATATTTGTCGCTGCGACATTTGTTTTTAGAACTCATATTATAAATAAATTACATTGGTTTTCTAAATTTCTGTACTACTGGTACCATTCTGTGTATTTATGGTAAGGGAAGAAAATGTTCTGAAAAGTGATTTTAGTTGGTTCGATATGGGAAGAAAAGGATCTGAATGGATTAGATCCTTCTCCATTGTGAAGGTTACTTCGATTGTCCCGTTATTTTAGTTTTGTGAACGTTTTTTTATGACAGGGGTTTCAACCTAGTCATGTAGATGAAGTCATCAGAAAATTTGGACCAACTCTTCCCAAGGTATGATATTCTCTTAGTTCTCTTCGCATATTAATGTTTTTTTTCTTTCCTTTGTATCAGCAGTAGATAGTGCGTGGTCAATTCTTGTAATGTATTTATTTGTTATTGACCAGTTGTGGATACGTTGACCTTTACATGAATTTGTTGTGCCAATTATTTGGGGATAGGTCTTTGAAAATTCTTTCATGAAAATGCATGTAATATATTACCCAAAAGTGAAGGATTTGAAATTGTGATTTTCTTAATATGAGTATAGCACAATTGAACTTGTGAATAATTGTGCAACTTATCAGCCCACCTGAAATCCAAGTTCCTATAAAGTTTACACTTTACTGCCACACCAGACGACAAAGGCCTTCTATTTTGCAGAATTTTTATTTTCTCTGTTTAATCTGCCCTTTGATACTCTGAGCTCTTGCCTTCTCTAAAGTTAATTCCTTGGTTTGTTGACTTTTCCTTTTCCATTTTCCCTTCAATGCTTTAAATCTTTCAGAGACAATGAAACTGATAGAATTGGAGGTTCAGGGAAGGGACTTGATAGCATTAGATTTTTTAGAAGTACAGGCATTTAGAACACGATTCATATGGCTTCACATAAGAGGCCATTTCTTATGGAATGGTTCTACTTCTCCACCATTTGTTGTACCTTAATTTTTTTTGCTCATGCTATTTGAACCAACAGATGAATTCATGATTCCCTTTATCTGTATTGTGCTTTCTTCAATCACTTATGGGGTATTTGTTGTCCGTCGTGACAGCTCATTGTATACCTTTTTTTTTCTCTCTCTAGAAACTTCTCTTGTTCAAATGGCCAGTGAGCTCAAGGTTGAAATGAAAATGGAAATCTTGATGTAGTTCACAGCTGAAATCCAAATTCCCATAAAGTCCTTCTTCTCAACTATGCCAACAACAGTATTCTGAATTTTCTTGGGGTTTTGATGTAACAACCGAAGGAAATATTATCCAGTTGCTTTGCTGCCATGAACTTAGACGACCTTAATTTTGTTGGTAAGGGTTCTGAGGCATCTACAAGTGAAAGGGAGTGGAATGAGAGCTTTTGATTTCATTGGTTGTTCAACAAGGGGGAAAGAGAATGGAGTGGAGATTTATTAATTGGGATGAGAACCACATTAACATCATGTTGGGGCCTTAAATGACTTGTTGCTGGGGATGAGAACTCCAATCTGTTCCACCATTGGTTTGAAAAGGCAAGAACTTGATTAATTCCTATAATTCTTATAATTTGGATCCTAGCAGTTTGGTATTAGATCATCAATTTTGGCCACAAGTCCTGATTTAGAGATATTATTGTTGAAGGTGCAGCAATTGACTCTAGTAAAACATATTGTAGAATAAGCAAATGTTGTTGGCAAAGTTGTGAAGATGGACTTGAAGGAATTTGGAACTCTTATGATTTAAAGATGAATGGAAGAATCTGTTTTAAAGAAATAAACAATCAAATAAGAGCAATGAATGAGATAAAAGAACATAAGTTAGAGGATGAAGGCTAATTGAGTTTGGTTGAAGCAGAACAAGGATCATCGAATGTGGAAAATGACAGGTTGAATCAGATTAGATCAACATGGCGTCAACCGATTCAGAAGATATCAGGCGATTGCAAGCGAAGGTGAGTTTTTGACTAGATGGTGGCAAGCAAACCATAAGACACTAGCTGGAATCAAATAAACCAATCATTAGTCGAACAGGCATTTGCAATCCTTTGGAGCCTTTGGTTCAAAAGAAATTCGATATTTTTTCACAATCAAGAGTCCAGCTGGGAGTTTTTTTTGGGAATTGGTTACTTTATTTGCTTCTACTTGGTCTACTTCTTCTAATTTGTTTTGTAGTTATAACCTAATTCAAATATCCACTTGTTGAATAAACAATCCCTCTTGGCAAAATGGATATGGCAGTTCCACATCGAAAAGTAGTCTGTCTGGAGGAAATTGATCATGTTAAATATGGCATGTCACCTAGATTTCAAATTGGGCACGAAATCTATTGAACTATCAAAGGGCCCTTGGAAAAGCATTGACAAAGAGAAGAATTTGATTTATAGCCATATTTGAACAAGTTGAATGGGGGGGGATAAAACTCTCTTCTAGAAGGACTTTTGGATTGGGAGGCAAGCACTTAATTATGAATTCCCCAACCTCTTCACATTAACTCTTGAAAAGGAAGCCTCCACTCCATTGCCACCTTTTGGAATGCTGAAGGGATTGAGGAGAAATTTCAAAGAAGATGAAATTGATGAGTGGGTTTGCCTCACTTTTTTTTCACCAACTGACAGGGCCGACTTTTGGGGATAACATTTAGAAAAAGGTGGGTACTTTTTGTATAAATCACTAGGTGCTAAACTTGCCTCATCATCTGAAGTCATCGCCAACAATTTTTAGTCATATATGGACAGGAAAAAACCCAAAGTGAGTAGAGTTCTTTATTTGGAAACTTAGTCACGCGGGCATCAACACAGAAGATAAGCTGCTGGAGCTCCTTGGCTTTATCTATCGCCCATTCAACAATACAAGGGATAGATTTTATTGTAGGAATAGCCACCAATTGAAGGTGGTGGTATTGCCAAAGGGGAGAAAAAGAAGGTGAGATTGGTGTGGAATCCTTTGAATTTGGAAGTTTTGTGAAGAATATTAGAGAAGGGAAAAGGTAGAGAAAAGTACTAGGGCAGTAGGTTGAGGAGAAGCTGGAGGAGGAAATTGCAAACCTATGTGTAAATGGAGAGGGACCTTGAAGTTTCCAATGGAAGGCTACAAGAGACTCGTGAACACATTGCCAGAATTGCAAGAGTAGACAACGAAGAAGTTGCAAAGAAGAGGGTGTCAGAGATGGAAACCTAAAATATGTGCGGGAGAAAGAGTTTAGAGGTTTGGCTTAGGGATGAAGTGTGAACTTGTGTGTGGGGTGTAATTGAAGCGTGGGAGACCAATGGGCCTGTGGATTGTTTTTTTTTGAAAAGTTACGTATGTGGCAACCACTAATTTTCTTTTCTTGACTTGGGGCCAATTTTCTTTGGTGGGATCGTTTTCTTTTGGGGTTCTTCTGGAAAGTCTTTGACTTATAATAGGCAGATAAGGCCGAAGTTATTTTTTTTGAAAAAATGAGAAAGAAAAGAACCTAGACATATTTCTATGAGTGTGGACAAGGTCGGCTGACCAGGGCAGTGTAATATTAGGAGGCTACATTAGGAAGTTTATGGAGTGGCATATCTGTAAATACCTGGACAGGTTGTTGGGGTGGAATTAGAGAGAGATATGGAGTTTGGGAGTAGGCAGAATTTTGAGGAAGTCTTTTGTGGAAGAGAGAGAGCCAAAAGTTTATAATTTATGTAGTTTCTCTTTATATTGTAATATAATTTCGGTGTTTTGTTCTTATAATTCAGATCCTAATGAACCATTTTCTCTTTGAAAAAGACAAACAAAAAGAAAGAAAAAACTTGATACCAGCAAAAAAAAAAAATAGAAAGTTTTAAAACACTTGGATCCAAAAGTTTGAGGAAGTCTTTTGTGCAAGAGAGAGAGCCAAAAGTTTATAATTTATGTAGTTTCTCTTTCTATTGTAATATAATTTCGGTGTTTTGTTCTTATAATTCAGATCCTAATGAACCATTTTCTCTTTGAAAAAGACAAAAACAAAAAGAAAGAAAAAACTTGATACCAGCAAAAAAAAAATTAGAAAGTTTTAAAACACTTGGATCCAATTATACAGCTGCACCAAGTAGAAGATCACATTTACTAACCATCTTAAGGTGAAAAATTAGACCTTTTAATAGACTGAAGGGAATGTGAGAATTTACTCCTTTTGGTAGTCTAAAGTGAATGTGAGGGCTTAGTTCTTTTGATAGTCTGAAGGGAACATATGAAACAGTCAACGACTTTGAAAATTTTGGTCATGAAGACCTGAATCATGAGTTTCTGTGTGAAATCCGTCTCTAACTCTTCTGATATTTGTTATCATTTTGATGAAGTTTTGTATCTACTTTAATCATTTGGGTAAGTTAATTTCTGGTTGATTTATACCTTTTTTCGGAATCAGGAATATTTCATTGGTATGATGAGTTATTAAAAAGATAGTTCAAGCTATAACTTGTAAATGTATGTATGCCAAGATACAGCATGAGAGATAACCTTACCTACAAAAGGGAGCGTATCTTTCATTGAAAGAGCAGTTGTTTCTCTCTTCGAAGGTTCCCCTGCCAGGATAGTCGAAGCACTCATATTCATAGGAAGAGCCACATTCCACCTGAAAGCATATAATCAGTTACTGATATATGCATGGTTGGTAGATTATAGTGTGTTCACTTCTTAGATTTTTTTTACCCAACTGGTTAATTGATACCAGTTTCATGTAAACCAACAATATACACTAATATCATTCACCAATAAAATAACAGATAGTAGCAGCAGACTTGGGTTTCAGTTGTCATATTTAGTTATTTATTTTTCTTATTTTTTTCATGAATCTGGTGTTGTCCTACTTCAGTGTATGTATTGTTCATACATACATCCACATTAATATGTGTGTGCTATGTATTCACTTGTTGGTATTATTCTTTCTTAATATTTATCTCAATCTTAAAGATTAATAATAGATTGGCATTTTGATGTATGTGCTTTAATATTCTCTTATGCAATTTATGTTTAAGATAAATTATTATGATAAAGGGTCGTCATTTTGGCATTTAAAGATAGTGCTAGGGTGATTGCTTTGAGTTGCCTTTGGTCATATTGTCAGGACGCATTTCAGAAACATGCCACTGAACCTAAGAAGGACATTAAAGATTTCGTACACGAGAGTCAGGAAGCAAAAGGTTTGGTTGAGTGAATTCTTTCATGCAAGTATTTAGACAATAATATTTCTTGTGTGGCATAACTGTAACTTAAATCTTATTGTTTGAAAAATCTACAGGTTTACAGCCTCCAAAAGTGGATGCCCTACCAACGCATACCCATGAAAATGTATGGATGTGTTAATCTGTGATGGAAATTATATACTGCTTCTGGATTTCAATTGGTTTTTGTGGTTAATTTTTGTATGCCTTTTCAGATTACCAAAGTTGGTGGTAGAGTTCAACCTGACCCACATATGACTTCCATGGACGAAAATGGAAAACCGTGTGAGTGGAAGTTTGGGAGCTATTGTATTTGGCAACAGGAAAATAGAGAAGTTATTAAAGACACTATGGTAAAGAAATTGAAAGATCAGCTTTTTGTCGCGCGAGCATACTATCCTAGCATTGCAAAACTTCCAGACCAAAGCAAGTTGACTCAAGAAATGAAGCAAAATATTCAAGAGCTGGAACGTGTCTTGAGTGAATCAACCACAGATCTTGACCTTCCACTACAGTAAGTTGTGGTAGTGTTTATGATTTTATTGATGAAAAGGGTGAAAAGTGAAAAGTTACGACACTGGATCCAAACCTAAAATTCCTCTGAAGAGGAAATTGCATGCAGAGCGAAATTTACCCTGTTAATTTTTGAAAAGGAACGGGATATTAGTAAAACAGACTAGAGAGAGCAGAGCGAAAAGAAACAAAACAAAGAAACAAAAATTACACATGATAAAGAAGCAAGCCCACAACCTTGAAACTTACCCCCTTGCATTCAAGATGGACCACCTTAATTACAAAGGAATTTGAACGGCTGAGAGATTTATAAAGTGAACACCAATAGAAGAAATGGAATTTTAGCCAAATCAAAACTCTTTTATCCAAAGAAAACTAGCCTGAGCATCCCTTATCCAGAAAAGCTTGAATAAATAAAAAGACGTCAATGCTAGTTTTCATTAGCAAGGGAAGTCTATTTCTTTTATTATTTGCTAATACTTGTTAATTACGACTATAGTCTGGCTTTACAGTAAACAATTTTTGGTATCTAATTGAGTTTGCTGAGTGTAGTTTATCCTTAACCTTTGATTCCCTCTCATTTTATGAAGATAAAACTACATGACCTACTAGCTTCAAGCGTGTAGATGGCTCCAGGAGTTCTGTTGCACACATAGAAGAATGTGTCAAAGAGCTAGATAGTTCGAACAAGACCTTGTTAAAACTGTTCAACAAATTGACTTAAGGCTTTAGAGAGGCCATAGATGCCATCAAAGTAGAGATGGTCGAGATGAATACTCGAATGAATGTGACCATGGAGGTTGTAGATATCATACCCTAGGTCAAGCTCAATAAGTTGAAGATTGCAGAACATGGGGCTTTCAAAGGGACTGTGATGTTGAGGAACTAAGAAATTTAATCTTTGATGTTCAGTAGTACTTCTAAGGCTTCAGGGACTTGTTCAGAAGAGCTGAAAGTTACCTTAAGTGTTCCTCAAGTTGACTTAAGGCCCCACGTTAAAACTGTTCAACAAATTGACTTAAGGCTTTAGAGCGGCCACAGATGCCATCAAAGTAGAGATGATCGAGATGAATACTTGAGTGAATGTGACCATGGAGGTTGTAGAGATCATACCCTAGGTCAAGCTCATGTCAAGCTCAATAAGTTGAAGATTGCAGAACATGGGGCTTTCAAAGGGACTGTGATGTTGAGGAACTAAGAAATTTAATCTTTGATGTTCAGTAGTACTTCTAAGGCTTCAGGAACTTGTTCAGAAGAGCTGAAAGTTACCTTAAGTGAAGGATTGAGTTTTTCCCAGAAAATGTTGAAATTATAGCTAGGCGAAAACTGCATGAACTGAAACACATTGGGGTATAAGGGACTATGGCAAGAAATTCTTGACTATGGTGCTGGATATCCTAGATATATATAAAAAGACAAGATATTGTGCTTTGTTGATGGATTACAACCATGGGCAAGACCATTATATGAACAAAAAGTTCAAGATCTTGTCACTTAATTGGCTGCCACAAAGAGTCTCTTAGATTATGGTAGCAATCAAGCTATCAAAATAAACATACACCACTTTAGAATATTGAGAGCAAATCTTTCAAGCCTATGGGTCAGAGGAACGAGGATACGAACAGAGGAATTGATAGACCAAATGGGGGAACGAATAAACGTTTCCATAACATGAAGCCCATCTCGAGTGTCTTACCCCCATGGAACTATCAAACATGGCCGCCCCATAGACTTTACGCATGCCCTCACCGAGTTTTCCTTACAGCCCTTCAGGCCTTGGTATAAGGCTGTAATGACCTTAAGGTTGACACTGCAGTAGAGAAGGAAGAGGACGACACTGTAAAAATTGGAGCGTTGAAGTACTCGTCGGCCATACAAAAAAAAAAAAAAAAAGAAGAAAAAAAGGCGAACCAAAAGAAGTGTTTCAGAAGGATTGATGTAGTAATCAATTCTCAGTCGAGTAATAACACCTTGATCGGTTCAAGTGCGACTCACAACTTCATATCCAGCCAAGAAGCCCGTAGACTGAGATTGAAGATAGAAAGAGACATTGGGAAGATGGAAGAAGTTAGTAGGGGTCTTCAAGATGGTCTCTTTGAATTTGGGAATATGGTCGGAAGAGATGGGCTTATGGTAGTTCGAATAGACGACTTCAACATCATACTTGGGATGGACTTCCTCCTAGGACATAAGATCATTCCAATGCCACTAGCAAAGTGTAATCCCACATTGTTCTCAATGAACATCAAACAGTACAGTGGCATACGAATGATTTCAGTCTTGTAGTTAAAGAGATCCTCATGGCCATACCGATGGTCCGATACAACCAATACATAACCTATCTCAGTTGAAATCCAGAAAGTCTTGCACAATTATGCTGACATAATATCTAACAACTTACCAACTACGTTACCCTCCCATCAAGGGATTGATCACGAAATTGAGCTTCTACTTGGGGTTAAACCCCTAGTGAATAATGTGTACCAAACCGCGCCACCTATGCTTGCCAAACTAAGGAAGGTTCATCTGCCTCATGAAGTTGCCTTATGGAGCCTGGATGCCATTCCAAAAGTAGAACAATGGAACTTTACGATTATGTATAGACTATAGGGCACCAAACAAGGTGACAGTATGCAGTAAGTATTGGCTATCGATAATATTCAACTTGTTCAATCATGTTCATGGAGCTAAGTATTTCATGAAGTTGGACCAGCGATTAGGAAATTAGCAAGTAAGTATCGTTGAGGGCAATGAGCCCAAGATCACCCATGTGACTAAATATGAGGCTTTTGAATTCCTAGTAATGCCTTGGCTTGACCAATCCCCCAACTACATTTTGTACCTTGATGAACCAGTTTTTTTCATGAACATCTAGATTAATTTGTCATTGTTTACCTCGACAATCGTACACAATGCCACTTTGGAGGAACACAAGGTGCAATTACGCCTAGTCTTTGAGTAGTTGAGATAAAACCAATTATATGTGAAGAAAGAGAAATGTGCTTTTGCTCAACAATGTATCAATTTCCTCGAACATATCTATTGAATGTGACAAATCAACATGGATAGTGATAAGGTAAAAACTACTCAAGAGTGGAAGAAAGCCCCCACTACCATGACAAAACTACGATTCTTCTTAGGATGGACTAATTACCATCTATGATTTATCGAAGGATATTCTAGACAAGTCGCCCCACTAACAGTGTTGTTCAAGAAAGACCACACATGGTTGTGGTCGGCCAAGTGCTAGAGTGCCTCTGAAAAGTTATAGGCAACCACAACGAGGGGCCCTATCCACAGATTTGTCAACGTGATGAAGCCATTTGAGGTAGAGACGATGCATATGACATCGCTTTAGGTGGTGTTCTCATCGAAGCCTCATCACCTAAGGAAGTCAAAAGTTGAACAACGTTGAGAGGAGAAACATTGTCTCTTAGAAGGAAATGTAGGTTGCTGTCCATTGTCTTAAAGTCTGGAGATAATATTTCTTGGGGTTGTGTTTCATTGTGAAAACGAACAACTGTGCCATCTATCATTTCATTGATCAACCAAAGTTGATCCCAAGGTAAGCTCGATGGGAAAAGTCCTTAGCCAGGTTTGATTTCAAGTTCAAATATAAGAAGGGAAAGAGCAATCAAGTTGTCGATGTCCTAAACCACATCCATGCAAGTGTAGTCAATGGTTCGATGCACGCCATCATCCAAGAACATGTACAAAAAGACTCTTCAGCCAAAGTTGTTGCTGAGTTAGTCAATGCAAGGTAGACTAGACAAATCTGGGTCGAATGAAACTTATTGTTGAAAAAAAGAAAATTAGTTATATGTACCTAGAGCAGAAGACCTAAGGATAAAGCTGCTACATGGATGTCATGGTACTTAAAGGGCTGACCATTCGAGTGGAAACAATCATATGTGCTATTAAGAATGGCTACTTTGAGTCGAATAACGAGACAACGTTATGCAGTATACCAAGATTTGTCTCATTTGCCAACAAGACATGTCGAAATGGTCGAGGTGTTGGGACTCCTCAAACCTTTGTCGGTCCTAACTAGACCTTGGGAAGGTGTCCTTGGTCTACCTTGCTTTGACAAACTCAACCCTTTTGAAGGTAGGGGGACAAAAAGTCATCTTGATTATCATAGATCAGTTATCAAAGTATGCCATCTAAATTGTGGGGCATCTCATCAAGTATTGTTAGTGATAGAGAGGGTAGATTTATTAGTATGTTATAGATAAAGTTGTATACGGTTTTTTGGATGACCATGAATACATCTTCAAACTATCACACCCTTAAATCGATGGACAAATAGAACAACTACTTGGTCGAAGAATATTTACACCATTTTGTTGATGCTCATCAAAAGAATTGGCTCCAGTAAGTGGATGTGGCCCAATTTTGTTTTAATTGTTATATTGATTCATACACTAGAAAAAGCACTTTTGAGATCGTGAGTAGAAGACAATCATCCTCGCTCATATCATTGATCATTCACATGTTGGAAGAATCAAGTGCAAAACTTTACATAAGAATGGAAGCGAATTACAAATATAGCTCGAGCTTATTTAGAGAGGGCTTCCAAACATATGAAAAAGTGGGCAGGCAAGAAGTATTGTCCCCTGGAATTTTAAACTGGAGATCAAGTCTTCCCCTGGAGTTTTAAACTGGAGATCAAGTCTTCATCAAGCTAAGATTAGAACGTACCTGATTTACATAGCTGTAAAGATAAAAAAAAACTTATCACAAAATATGAAGGACCAATAGAAATTCTCAAGAAGATCGAAGCTACTTCTTAGAGGGTGGTGTTGCCTACATGAATGAATATATTCAGCAACCCGTCTGAGTAACTTAAAGATGTATCATCCCGATCCTAACAATTATGGTTGCAATTCCATTGTCATACATGCATCGACCTAAAACAAAGAGATTTCAAAGATATTGAAGAGATCCTTGCCAAGAGAACTAGGAAGGTTGAAAGACCCATACGGGTTTAAGAATTCGTTGTCAAGTGGAAAAACCTCCCAATGAAAAAAACAAGTTGGGAGCATTGAAGATTTGGAAGCTTGGATGCAGAAGATTGAAGGGTTCAAGCTTCGTCTATTGATAGGGTCGTCGACTATTTAAGTGGGGAGAATGTCTTGGGCCTGCCTGTCGATAGTGATGTCGATAATGCCTGCATGCCGAAACCATCCGAAACCACCCAATGTCAATACTGCGTAATTAGTTTTTGTTTGTTTGTTTGTTTTCATTTGCATGTCACTTTGTAAGTGTATGGCTCCTCATTCTTTTCCATGTTCATGCCTGCTAGTTTGGAAATGCATTATAATTTACTTTAAAGGGGCTAAGTAGTTATTGAACCTCTCTCCGACCAAGTGTTATACATTCTCTTACCTACATATTTTAATGCAATTGTCATCTACATGTTTTTTTTTTTTTAATGTTTTCAATACATTCTCTCTCAAGATTTATAAAATAATTTTCTCTCAAAACGTAAGGAGAGGCTCAACATATTGACCACGTAAGTTCGATTTTGAAATGGCTTACTTTTCCCTGAAGGCTATAGCATGTCTGCTTACATGCTTGCACATACTTTGAAGGAGATGAAAATTCATATATATTATGCAAACTAAAAAACTACGTGCACATTGGATAACAATTTAGCCTCTGTTGTATCTGGTTGCTTCACTTTATAACACCTTTTTTTCTTTTCTTTTTTTTTTTTTTTCCTTTTAGTTTATTGAATCTTCGTTTAAGAAATCCTCATATTTCTGTCTTGGAAAACTTTCCATGTCTCCAATTTCTTAATCAGGATAGAGAAAAGGTCACTGAAGATGGAAGCTACAATAACCAAAGCTAAATCATTCCCGTTGGAGTGTTCTAATGTGGACAAAAAGTTCCGACAACTATTTGATATGACCGAGGATGAAGCCGATTTTCACATGAAGCAGAGTGCCTTTCTCTTCCAACTAGCTGTTCAGACCATGCCAAAGAGCCTGCATTGCTTGTCTATGCAGCTAACTGTTGAATATTTTAGGATTGATTCAGCCAATTTGGAGCTCTCACAGGCAGAGAAATATGCAGATCCCACTTTGAACCATTATATAATATTCTCGAATAATATACTTGCATCATCAGTAGTTATCAATTCAACCGTTTCACATGCAAAAGTGAGTTAAATGTTTATTTGTACTATTAGCCTGTTTATTTGCACTATTAGCCTGTTTATTTGCATTACTTATCAAAATGACACTGATAACTACTCCTTCATGTTTTAGGAAAGTGGAAATCAGGTTTTTCATGTATTGACTGATGGGCAGAATTACTTTGCCATGAAACTCTGGTTTTCGAGGAATAGTTATAAGGAGGCAACTGTTGAAGTATTAAATGTTGAGCATCTTAAACTTGACGATCATGAAAATATGACTTTCGTTTTGCCTCAAGAGTTCCGTATTTCATTTCATACTTTAACTCACTCTAGGACCGAATACATTTCAATGTTTTCACATTTGCACTATCTTCTTCCTGAAATATTCAAGAGCCTGGATAAAGTTGTGGTTCTGGAGGATGATGTTGTTGTCCAGCGAGACTTATCAGACTTGTGGAGCCTTGATATGGGAGGTAAAGTTAATGGTGCTGCACAGTGTTGTCAAGTGAGGTTTGGTGAGCTGAAAAGTTTTCTGGGTGAGAACGGTTACAATCAAAATGATTGCACTTGGATGTCAGGGTTGAATGTAATTGATCTGGCAAAGTGGCGAGAGCTTGATCTTTCTCAAACTTTCCGTAGTTTGGTCAAGGAGGTAAGTCCCATGAATGTTAATCTTCCTGATCATGAATCTTCCATTGAAGATTCTATAATATTTGTATTGCAAACTTAAGCCAATGCCCAGCCTATTTTATGTTTGTCATGTCTTTTATATGATATATCTGCTGATAATTTTTGTTTCTTGCATCGTACTCAACAGTCTTTCAACCTGTGCCTCTAATATTTTTGGTGATTGATCAAGGATAAATTTGAAAATTGAGTTGTTTTGAACGATGATTTTACCTGACTCTTCCTTTTCACTCGTAACATCTATTGACCAGAAGCTGATGATGCAGGACGGATCAACTAATGCGGATGTGTTGCGTGCAAGCTTGCTTACTTTTCAGGGGATGATCTACCCCCTTCATGATTCCTGGTCTCTATATGGGTTAGGTCATGTCTACAGGCATAATGTCCAAGACCTCAAAAAGGCTGCAACATTGCATTATAATGGCTATTTGAAACCTTGGCTGGAGTTGGGTATCCCAAAATACAAAGCTCACTGGAAGAAATTTCTAGACAGAGAAGATCTGTTCTTGAGCAAGTGTAACATAAATCCGTGATGAGTCGAAGATTCTACCACCGTCTACTACATATTTCATGAAATCTGGGGCTCAACTCATCAAGCATAATTTTCGTTGACAAATGGGATTGCCCGCATAACAGAGAACTCATTTTTTCGGTAAATAAACTACTAGCTTCATCCTGATCAAGTTTGCTAGTGGTGATTTCTGATATCATGAGTTTTGTGGTATTCTTTTGGTGTTGTTGATGAAGAAGAGAAAGCGATTGAGGTTTCTGTTTAGTCTGCTAGTTGGTTTGTTGAATGAGAATCTGAGTTGGAAAGTGTGGCAAATAAGGCAAAGACACCCAAAGGCTACAATTAATATTCATCCGGCAAGATTCGCTTGAATGAGAATATCTTGTTGTCCTATGCCTTAACAGGATTATTTGTCAGTTGATGTCATTCACATTAATATATAAATATACATATATAGTTAGATTAGGTTCTCACGCTTCTACTGAAACTAAATTCTTTTGACAATTCATATTCAATTTGATTATAGAGTTATTTGGAAGGCACTTTACCTATTTTGTCAAGCATTGTTTCTTCACTCTGATTGTGCAGCACAGCTATAACGAATACACATTGGAAGTTGTGGCAGCTACAATACTCTCTTAATCATTCTTTTCAGCCTATATCACTACTTCCAGCTTCCAAGCCAGGTATTTTATTCTCCTCCTTTGTTCCCTTTAAAGATGATATATGAGCTCAACTTTGATTCTGCTATGATAAGAACTTTCTTTCCTTCTTCCAATGATAAAAAATTAGGGTTTTGAAGTAGTTTTTCTAAGTTTTCTTTTGTGTTCCTTAGTTTATTACTATGGTTGGTGCATTCTGGAAATAACTGGAGTTTGATTTTGATTTTGAAAACTACAGATTCGTTAATTGTTCTCCAGTGACTTTGAAGTGAGATAGTTCGACCCTTACTAGAAATTTAAGTATAATTTAACTAGTTAAGGTTTATATATTTTTTACCAAGAGTTTGGATGTTCAAATTCTTTGACGAGATGCCCATATAACACTCCTGATAGAATTTTATATATAATATATATATATATGATCTGGAAGGTAAATTTAGACCCAAGAACTTATTTCTTGAAAGTTCTTTACAATATATATTCTACTAGCAACTAGATTATCATGATTTATAAGAATTCAAATGTCATTTGACCTAGATTTTGAAATTAATGAAGTGCCATTCAAGTGTGAATTTGTTGTTGTCTCACGTGGGATTATGAATTGTGAATTTGATTCCACTTAGATGTGAATAAATAGTTCATTATGATTCGATTTTATCTTATGAAGTTTGCGCATTGTTGGTCATGTGTTTTCGAATATTGGATCAGTTGTGATCACGAATATTCTAAAACCCCGCGCTGTTTGGAGAATGAGCAGAAACGGGGTGAGAAAGTAAGTTATCTACGTTCATTTGTAATGATCAAGATTTAGAGTATAATATGAAGCATTATAGAAAAACTACAAAAATGGACATGTTGACTACCTCCAACTCTTTTCTTCATTAAATCTAGCCGTCGATATTAGGTGGTTGACGTTGCTCTATTTGACCCACGTTTTCACATCGATCATATTTGAAGGATAGGCAATGCTCTTTAGAATTTATGTCCTAAAATCTTGTAATTAATAAATTAATTTAAATAATAATTTTAGTTGTAATTTAATACTAGTCCTTGGCATAAAAAAAATCCAATATTATTACTGTAATATGGATTTGCAATCATATTATAAAAAAATAATCTAAAATATCTAAAATGTAGGATAAGATTAGGTGCCTTATCCATGTAACGTTAGTAGTATGACTCACTTTGTAATTGTTTCAAATAATTTGATTCAAATCATTTAGGTAGTACTACGTGAATATGTATATTTTATATGATGAAGATTGAACTATAAAATATATATATTTTATAAATCGATCTTAATCTAGGATGAATTATGAACTCTTGATTACAATGTTTTTTTTTTTTTTTTTGTATGGATAAGCCGACAGATACAATGAACCTACTAGTTTGGAGATTTTACTAAATTGAGAGCGGAAAACATAATTTTATGAATTATAATTCATTCATTCCTATATATGGATAAGTAGATAAGAAGTAATTTCAAGACTTGAACAATGGGTCACACCTCTCACTTCGCCCAAGAAGAACTTAGTTTATAGCTTCATTATAAACAAATTGTTTATTATAATATAGTGGTATTTCAAAAACGATCTTTTGTAGCTGTAATTATAATTAATTTATGAAGAATCAACTTGTTTGTAATTATTATATTCATGAGCACAACTTATCCTAACGTACATAAAGTTGTAACTCTTAACGTACATAAAGTTGCAACTCTTAACGTACATAAAGTTGCAACTCTAGATCTAGCAAAGTGATTTATAATTAATAAATAAAATTTGATTAATTAAATAGTTTAACTAAACTAACTATTTAATTAATTGGGTTCAGATTGAAACGAATATTTAATATATACGATGTATTAAATATAAAAGAAAAAATATTATTTCTAATATTATAATAATTAATGTATATATATTTGAAATTTTAAATATATATTGAGATTTTTTATAATATTTAAATATGGTTTAATTAAAAAAAATTAATAAAGAAAATGTTAAAATGTATTATTCCAGATTTGACATTCTCCTAAATTGGAGTAAATAGGTGGTTGAGCTTTGTTGGATGAAATCCTTTGTACCCTTTGTTTATAAACTTTAGTCACTTTTTTTGGTGACCATCTCTCTCATGGAATCCATAATAATCCTAAATTGGCTCGTTACGTATCATCGTCAATCTCACTGTTTTAATGAGGGTGGATTGTGCATGGAAACCTCTTCTTATCAGATGCGTTTTAAAATCGTGAGGCTGCCGACGATACATAACATGCCAAAGCAAACAATATTTACTTGAACTTGGATTGTTAGAAATAGTACCATAGCTAGACACTGAGCGGTGTGCCAACGAGAACGTCAGGCTCCCAAAGGGGTGGATTGTGAGATCTCACGTTAGTTAAAGAGAGGAATGAAGCATTCCTTACAGGGTGTGGAAACGTCTCTCTAACCAACACGTTTTAAAACTGTGAGATTAACGACGATATCTAACGAACCAAAGTGGATAATATTTGCTAGCGGTGGGCTTGAGCTTAGGCTACTACAAATCTCTCCTCACTCCCTCTTTTATTCTCAATTTTAATGAGGATTCTCTGCTTCATTCGCGTATATCCCGTGAGTTAAATGAACCTCTTTAACCTTAAGTCAAATCGTCTCGAGGCTTCTTACCCGAACACAAACATTATGGTACAAAAAAAAAACACCACATGGGTAAGTTCATTGATTAGTTGGATATAGTGGGAGTAGGTGCATAAATGAGTCTCCCTCTGGTGCGAACATAGTCCTTTTGTTTTGTTGTCTTCAAGTACATACAAATACAAATACATTACGACAATTTCATTTCAATCAAATCTCATTCCAATAAATATATTAATTACTTTTAAATATGGTTTTATTATGTTTTAAGACTGAAAATTGCAATAGTTATGGATCGGTTTAAAAGTAATTAATATTAGGTATGACTTTATAACTCATTTAGGATTACTTAGTCATTAGCGTTCGGGTTTGTTCAATATCTTTATCTAAGCATTTGGATTGGATTAATAAACACATAGCAACATCGAAGAAAAAAACAAAAGGAAAGCTTTTGTTTCGGTCAGTAATGAACATTCAATCGTGTTAGTTTACATATCATTGTCATTGAACATCAATTCTATTCAAAATTCTTCAAACAACGTAATAAATGTTAAAACGAAGATGACAATTCCATTTATATCTAATTCGAACAATTAAATATTGTTGTGACTCACTTGACTTAGGCTTGAATTGACATAATTAGGAATTGATATGCTATTACATACTTGGTATGAACATACCTCAATTACCTAAGTTGTTATTTTTTCAACTAAAAAGTCAAATGTTCAAACAGTCACGTACATATATTGTTAAGCTAAAAGCGGGGACCTATACAAGCCGTGGAGCATGTGGTTTAATTCGATACAACTCACAAGACCTTCCCTACCCTTGACATTGAACAACAAAACCTATCTTTAACAAGATGGTAATTTCATACAGGTGTTGCATGGCTATCATCAGCTCATGTCGTGAGACGTATGGTCAAGTTCTATAACGCAAATGTATGGTCAAGCTCTGTAACGCAGACGTATGGTCAAGTTCTGTAATGCGAGAAGAGATACATTATTATCGAGCATCACTTGACAACAACGATCTCCATTAAATGCTCGTATATATTGTCCACCATAGTCTCATAATTTTGCATACTTCATATTCTTCAATCATTTTTCTATAGTATATTCCTTCAATCATTTGAAGGACCCTCATCCTTCCTTTCTTTATGCTTTATATCCAACAATGTCTCTCTCTCATACTTAGAACCTTTCTATTTCCAAGATGCGGGTGAAAATCATGCGCAATTGGATAGACAAAGTCTAATATCTAGAGAACAATAATTTACATTATGATCCATTTATATATATACACATTATGGTTCAATTTCACACTCATCTAATCTCGAGGCAAAAAGAGAATTATTTAAGAGGCGAAGATAATTTGGTATACAATGGACATGGTAAAAAGTTTATAATCATAACAAGATGAATATCAAAAGCGTCATTATGGTTGGAAAAGGGGGAAATGAAAATAACCATTATGATGATATTATCGAAACAAAAACCAATAATATATAGAATTTTTTAAAAAATAAAGAGAAAGAAAGAACTTCAGTACCGTGGAATGTGGTTGTTGTTGGTGGCCGGTGCAGCAGCAGCAGCGGCGGCGGCGGCATGATGATGAAACGGCGGCTTCCAAGCTGAGGCAGTGAGCAAACAAAGATCCTTCCATCCAAGTTTCAGAGTCCCATGATCTTCAACAAGCGTATACCCATCGGAAGGGAACATTCCGAGGAGGAGAGTGGCCTGAGTTGCAGCATTTCCGGCGAGAGAAATGCCCTTAAACCCAGATTGCTGTAGCTTTTCTCTCCAGTTTTGGAACTTTACTTCGCCGGTCCTCGACGGCCCACCCACGGCCAGCACGTTTCTGATCTCCCTTGACAAAAGTTGCTGCTCCACTAAGTGTCTCTCTTCACTCTCTTCGCCATAGCTGACACCCAATGAGTCAAACAGTGCGGAATAGTAGTGAATGGCCTCTACGAATCTCCCCAAGAACGAGCCTGTGTGGCTTAGATCTTGTTCCACCACCGTCACCACTTTTGGGGCCAATCTGATAATCAATTTCAGACATAGATACAGCAATGTTTGAGTATGCAAACTAATCAATGAGAAGAAATGCATGAATTATTCAGTCAAATGTCACAGTTTGAAAGGCTGCACAGCCTTTTAACTGTGCATTGCAGAGATCAACAATGAAATTAACGTAACCCATTTACTATACCCACATGAGAGATCAGAAACAAAACGTAAAGCGGTCATTCAAACCAAGTTTATGAAGACTATTCATCCTAGTGAACAAACGAGAAGGTAAAGATTAAGACTAAGAATCAGTAATTAATGGCGAAACCCCACGAAAGATAATCAAAATTTCATACCTCTGCAAAAGCCATAGCGTATTGGAATCAGAACCAGTGACTTCATAAAGAGAGTGCTGCATCCAATGAACGGCAACGGCTTCCCTTTTGCTCACGTTGAGCCTCTCGAAGTCTAAATTGCCAATTTTATCAGCCACAGGGAAGAAATCGAAGGGAAGGCCTAGCTTCTCGGCGAATTCAGTGAGGCGCTTGCCAGTGGCCTCAAGAACTTGCTGAGAGGTCCCCAGCCCTGTAAGGCGGACATACGGCGGCCCGCCAGGCCTAGACGCCAAGATGTGGAAGAGGCCAGGCCATTGAAGGCCTTGCATGATGTCTAGATCTATGATGTGAACTCTCTCTTCCCTTTCAAAAGCTTCTTGTATGGCTTGATTGGCAGTGAAGTGTGAGAATTTGACAAATGGGCTTATGCCATTGAAGACCTGGAAGGCTGAGGCTATTTTCTGGCTGTGCGTATGGGGCATCAACGATGGCGGCAGAGCTGCATATATGCCTAAACAAGAGCTTACAAGCCTCGCCGACATTGCTTCTGAGAAATACGCCGCTACCCTCTGTGCCGATGTGCCGAAGGGTGTGGACAACTCGGAGATTTCCAAGAGCATCTTGTTGGCTTCTTCTAAATTATCAGCAGAAACGGCTTCGGCACATTGAAGAAGTAATGTCAAGAGGTGTAACCCTTCTTCGTCTCTCTTCTGTTGCCTCATCTCCTCTTTTATCTCTCTAATTAGCAAAGCAGTGGCTGAAGGGTTATTACTCGGCTGTGGCGCTGCCGCAGCCGCTGCCGCTGGCGCCGGCTGTGCCACCGCCGCCTTTACATTCACCGGACAGGAGTTCTGATGTTCTGATTGTGGCTTTGAAGGGACATGGTTTAGAGAAACAAGCGACGACGGTGTAACAGAAGAGAGATTAAGTTGATGATGACCGGGGAGCCGCTGTAAGACATCGTCGCCGGAGGGGGTGGGGACTGGCGGAGTGGTTGCTCCCCAGTGAAGATACGGCTCATGAAACGGTGGCTGAGAGGGGAAAGTAGGAAAATTATGCAGAGAAGAAGAATCAAGATTAAGCTTCAAACCAGAACAATCATGCTCTTGCTCATGCTGTTCTTGATTGAACTGCCTCTGCTGCAACCCCAGCGCGGCCACGGGCAAAGTGGATTTCCTCAGTCGATGATCCTCAGCAACGAAGTTAGGAACACTAGGTTCCGTCAAAGTACGAAGACGAAACTCAAGAAGGTTCGCAAGATTGGGGTTACAGGGGTAGATAATCTCACGTACGTTCTGAATAAGTTGAGGAATGGATATGGCGGTGGAGCTGTGGATTAAATCCTTAATGATGCCGTCGATCCAAGCGGTGGCGGAGGAATCATCCATGGGAGAAGAAGCGGCGGCGATAATGGAGGTTGTTGCAGTAGTGGGAGGATTATGAAGAAGAATCTGAGATGGATTAGGAAGGGGGAAAGGATTACTCCGAGTATTTAACTTGTGGTGGTGATTCGATTCCGGTGGGAACAACGGCAAACCAGAGAAACCACAGACTGCAGGATTCTGCAAGTGATGGTGGGGCTGCGGACGAAGAACAGGAAGAGTACTATCAAGAAGAGTCGCGTTGTTGTTATTGTTATTGTTGGAGGTAGTGGAAGAGGCCGTAGCATCAGAAGCAGAAGGAGGATTTGATAAATTTGTCCCTTCGATTACACCTGACGTCAGAGCGGTTAAATTATGCACAGTGGAGTGGTTACCGCCATGGCTAGGGTTTGAAGAAGAACAATAATTCACATTCCCTTTAATTTCTCCACAAGCAAAAGGACGATCAGAACCTAAACTCCGCCGCGAAAGCCGAGAATGAACAGATGCAGTGACTCCACCGCCGTCGATCTCCATCTCCGACGCGATTCTCTTCCGCACCATTTTTCGCGATTGAATAACCTGAACTTGAACAGTCTGTTGATGATTACGTTCTTCACTGCCGTTGCTGTTCGTCGATGCACTCGTCAAAGGACTATCATCAAAACCGCCATTAACACGTCCGGTGGAATCGCCGAGCAAAGCGTAGGCAGCCATTGGAGGAAGGAAGGAAGTAAAAGATGAAGGAAAACACAGAAGGTCTGACAATGGCGGCGAGTGATACTCTTCATAAAGGAAGAGGAGGTAGCAGGATCAATGGCTACCACCATTAACGCGAGTTTTAAGAGATTAAAGAACAGAATGAATACAAAGCGAGATCCAAACAGAAAACGGCACCAAGATTGGGACAGCAAATTAAGGATTCTTCTCTCTCTAAATCCTCGAGGAAGAACACGAACACGAACACGATCACGAGCCCCTATGCGCTCATGCTTTTGAATAATGCAAAGTACGCGGAAGCCATGGATTTTGGATGCATCTGAGAGTGAGAGAAAAAGCTTTATTTAAAAAACAAAAAACAATATCGAGAAGAGGAACTGAAAAGGAAACAGTATTAAAAAAACATGGACGAAGAGAGAGAAGATTGAGATGAATCAGACCCACAGAGAAAACACGGCTGAGATTTTATCTTCTCCTTTAGGGTTACACTTCGAGGTGGAGCTTCTTCACTGTCGCATCCATGGCGGAAATGGAGAAACAGAAACGACCCACCATTGTTGCAGCTTCCAATTCCCAAATATCTCTTTGAAAAACACTACTCGCTTCCCCTGCCCCCAAATCTTTGCTTTTCACTTTTCCATTTTCTTTTTTCTTTTTTCTTTTTTTTTAGTTCAAATATATATATATATATATATATATATATATGTATATATTTCTTCATGAAAGGTCAAAAGTAAACAAATCATAATTAAACTTTTAATTCTATAAATAAAAAATACTTATATTATACAAATATCTCAAAACGTTAAAAAAAAATATATTAAATAAATATTATTTCCATTAAAATGATGAAAAATATCTAATTTATAGCAATATTCGTGTAAATTAAGTAAATAATGATATACTTCAGCCATAATATTTTTAAGAGAGTATATTTTAAAAATAATTTAAAATAAATTTAATTTAACAAAATAAAAACAATAATTTGTTATTTATTTTTTTAAAATACTATATGTAAAGTTGCAGAAATATTATTTCAAGAAAGAATTATGGGTTTGACTTTTCAAAAAAGAAAAAGCATAAAAATAATAATAATAATAATAATAATAAAAAAAAAAAAGCTTCCAATTGCTTCCATGAAGCCAATGATGATAGAGCAGACCAAGAACTGGCCTACTCAACAATTTTCATTTTTATTCTTAAATTTTAATATTTATTTATAAAAATATATAGTTTTATAACTTAATTAATTTAAATTTATATTATGCTCCTAATTCAAAATTTAAATTATTTATTTTAAAATTAAATTTAGCTATTTAAAAATGTATTGGGATTAAAATTATATTTTAAATTAAAAAATTAAAGTAATTTAAAATTTAGAACTTACTTGAAATATGTACTTATAAAAATAAATAAATAAATAAATAAATAAATTGAGGCATTGGGAAACCAAGGAAAAGTGCATTGGTAAAATCCCCATATAAGTTTGAAAAGGTTGAAGAAAAGGGATAGGTAAAAAAGGTGGGATATTAATTAATTAATTAATTAATTAATTAATATTATTTTTTTAAAAAATAATAAATAAATAAAGGTGGGGGAGGTGATTGGAAAGCGAGAATATTGACATTTTATAATATATAATAATATTATTATTATATTTATCCCAAAAAAAACGGGGTAAAAAAGTCAATATATATGGGGAAATGGAAGCCAAAAAGTATGTTTCAAAAAATATATTTTAAATTCTATATTTTTTGTAGCTATAAATTTAATTATTTATATAATTATAACACTAATTATAAATAATTAAAAAAACAAAAATAAAAACCCTAATAAATATTGTTTTATTTTGGTTTCTTTTTACTACTGTGAGCTGCTTGCATATATAACGGTCTCTTTCAAAATCTCTCTTTCCCTTAGTATTCTAAAACTTCTTAAACTGAGGTCAGAGACTCGAGCATATATCGTTTGACCGTAGGCGACGTAAAAACAAATTGGCTTAGCTCACTTGTCTTTGAGCACAAGCTCTCGTGACTTATACAAATGGAGATAGTATTCCTCACTTATAAACACATGATCTTTCACTAAATTAACCTTTTAAAAAAATTTAAAACGGGTTTATTAGGGAGAAGTTTTCATACTTTTGTAAAGAATATTTCGTTCTTCTCCTCAACTTATGTGGGATCTCACAAGTAGGAAAGGAGTATATGAATGAACCGATATCATATTGGGTGACCTCATATAAATTTTTTTACTCGTGTTGGTATGTAGAGATAGTTTTCAGTTCTAAGAAGGTAAAGTAGGTAGGTAACGTGGTGACTATGTTACACGGGAATGCTAGATTCCAAAGCTCGATCCGAATATTGGAAATGGGTCGTTATAGATTTTGTCTAGCCAGATATAAAATTGAAAATTGAAAAAAATATTTAATTTGACCGTTTGTGGTGGAGGGGCGGAGAGGCGGGGGCGGGGGGCGGCGGTGGGATCGAGGCGTGGGGCGGAAGAGCTGTCGTCAAGTGGTGCGGTTCCCCGATGCCAAATTGAATGCCTTGTGTTTGACATTTTGCTTCCCATTCCCCCATTTTCTTTTCGCCCTTTTCCTCTTGATTTTTTATGCATGTGAATTCATTCTTTTACCCCCACCACTTTTTTTTTTTTTTAATAATTCAAAAATAAATTATTTTATTTTATTTATTTATTTATTTATTTATTTACACAAAAGTGAGTTAAATTCCCAATCAAAGTTGTATCGTCCTTAGCTTCACAGTTTTAAATCTCTCTCCAATCGATGTGAGATCTTGGTGATTGACTTTGATACTATTTGTAACAGCTCAAACTCACCGTTAGTAATATTGTTTATTTTGATCCGTTACATATCGTTGTCAATCTCACAGTTTTAAAACATGTCTCTTACGGAGAGGTTTACGGAGACGTTTTCACACTTTTATAATAAATGTTTCGTTTTCCTCTATAACTTATATGGGATCTCACAATCCACCCCTCACATCTTTTAGTGACTGACTCTAATATCATTTGTAACAACTCAAACTCATTACTAGTAAATATTAGACTCGTTACGTATGGTCGTAAAGTTCATGGTTTTAAAATACGTCTATTAGAGAGAGGTTTTCACATTATTATAAGAAATAATTCCACATTTTTCATAGTTTAAAAAAAAATATATGGTAAAAATGAGAAACATTCTCGGTAAAAAACGTTTTATTTTGATATCGGTACTTTCAAATATTCAAATATGACAATTATTTAAAAAATTGACCCTATAATTTTAAAAGGTTTTATATGGTCCCTATAGTTTAGTCAAATTTAAAATAATGTAACACATTTTCGATTTACGTGACAACGAGATCGATATTTGTTTTAAGCTTAAGGCCAAGTAAAATAATAAGGTGAAAGATGCAGGCTTTTGGGTCGGTATATAAGGTATATTTATAGGTTTAATTATATATATATATATATATGCACCGGAAAAGTGATTACTTGAATTTTAGATAAAATTAGTCGAGAAATAAAAAAATTGACTGTCATTTTTTGCACACACGAGGTCAAGTAATTACCAGAATTTGTTCATACATCTACAAGTTCTCGACATCAACATGAGCGATGAATCGACATTTTAATCACGTTGTAGAAAAATTGAAGAATTATCACTTATGATAGTAATATTAAAGGTTGGACAATTACCGTACCCGACCCGACCCTTGTTATATCTAAGCAAGATTTTCTCGAGCTACGTCCTTACATATTAAAGTATAGGAATCATTACTAGATCGATGAAAGTACCGGGACCAAATATATAATTTTTGAACATATGTAATAATAAGGGGTTTGAAAAGAAGTATATATACAAGGAAGGAGAAGAGATTTTGGCGTGTAAAAAGTGGAAGCTCTTTTTTCAGGCGGCCTCTGCGGCTTCTGACGCTGTCGCCGACGTTTCCCTGAATACCCAAACACGTGAGACTGCTGATAGGGACCTCACATTTATTTTATTTGCAAATTGCCCCCTCATCCCTACCATTCTTTTTCTTTTCACCCCCCATTTCCTCATCTTTTTCAAATTCTAAAAATTAATTAATTGCAACTTTTAGTCCTTATTTTTTAATTTTCTCACAATTGTGGATCTATTAGACATAAAATGGTATTTGAGCCCGACACCGAATCGTGTGCTGGTGAGGATGTTGGGCCTCTAAGGGAGTGGTTGCAAATGGTATTTGAGGCAGACAACGGATGATGTGCTAGTGAGAATGTTGGGCCTCCAAGGGGGTGGTTACAAATGGTATTTGAGCCAGACACGGGGTGCTGTGCTAGTGAGGATGTTGAGCCTCTAAGGGAGTGGTTACAAATGGTATCTGAGTCAAACACCAAGTGATGTGCTAGTGAGAACGTTGGGCCTCTAAGGGAATGGTTGCAAATGGTATCCGAGGCAGACACCGGATGATGTGCTAGTGANAATGTTGGACCTACAAGGGGGTGGTTACAAATGGTATTTGAGCCAGACACGGGGTGTTGTGCTAGTGAGGATGTTGAGCCTCTAAGGGAGTGGTTACAAATGGTATCTGAGCCAGACACCAAGTGATGTGCTAGTGAGAACGTTGGGCCTCCAAGGGGTGGTTACAAATAGTATCTGAGCCAGACACCGAGTGGTGTACTAGTGAGAACGTCGGGCTTCCAAAAGGGTGGTTACAAATGGTATTTGAGCCAGACACGGGATGCTGTGCTAGTGAGGATGTTGAGCCTCTAAGGGAGTGGTTACAAATGGTATCTGAGCCAGACACCAAGTGATGTGCTAGTGAGAACGTTGGGCCTCCAAGGGGTGGTTACAAATAGTATCTGAGCCAGACACCAAGTGATGTGCTAGTGAGAACGTTGGGCCTCCAAGGGGTGGTTACAAATAGTATCTGAGCCAGACACCGAGTGGTGTACTAGTGAGAACGTCGGGCTTCCAAAAGGGTGGTTACAAATGGTATCTGAGCCAGACACTAGGTGGGATGCTAGTGAGGACGTTGGGCTCCAAGGGGGTGGATTGTGAGATAGGAAACTGTAACAACTCAAGCTCACTACTAGTCAATATTGTCCTTTTTAGGCTTCCCCTTTCGAGCTTCCCTCAATGTTTTTAAAATGCATCTGTTAGGGAGAGGTTTCCACACTCTTATAAAGAATGCTTTGTTCTCCTCCCCCAACCGATGTGAGATCTCACTAAAACATTTCTTGTAAGGGTCTTGGAAATCTCTCACTAGCAAATGTGTTTCGTGAGCTTAACGATGATATATAACGGGTCAAAGTGGACAATATCTATTAGCGATGGGCTTGGATTGTTACGAATGATATGAGAGTCAGACACTGCGCGGTGTGACAGTGAGGACGTTGGCCCCTACAAGGGTTGTATTGTGAGATACGAAACATTATTATAAGGGTGTGGAAACCTCTTCTTAGCAGACGCGTTTAAAATCGTGAGCCTAACGTCTATATGTAACGAGTCAAAGCGGATATTATCGGCTAGTGGTGGGCTTAGGAGGTTGCAGAATTTGTCATAAATATTATATACATTTGAAAGCTTATGGACCATGTTCAAGGATTAACCCGGTAATTTATCAGGAAAAAAAATTATAAAATAATGTTAGTAAAAATTCATCTAAAACTTTTAACTTTATCAAATTACACTTTTACCCTTTAAATGATAATGATCTTCATATGTAAAATGGTCGATAAAAGTTTCGAGGACGATTGTTAGGAAACATGATGAATGAAGTTCAAAATTATATTTAAAACACTATGACCATCATGGTGATGAGATGAGGTCGGCTCCAATGACGGGTGGTGACGGTCGGTGATGGAGTGACCAATGGTGGCAATGATGATTGGCACCAACTGGCAGTGCTCATCTACGATAGTCGTGGTGGAGTGAAGGTGGAGACATTTAGGAAGGGGAGGAAGTGACACTCGACGAGTAAATAAGTGGTGGATGAATAAACTGAGACTCTATCTGAATGAGAGTGATCATGATGACAAAATGGTTAAGAAAGTTTTAAGAGATTTGAAAGTTATTATCTATATCAAGAAGGTGCACCTTCTTTTTCGGCCGCTCATTCATAATAACTTTATAGTTAAATGTGTTTTACTTAGAGTAATTCTATGAAATGACTCGGGTTGGTCTCTAGGGATAGTCTTCACTCTTAGAAGCAAGGAGCAAGTAGCTTGGTCCGAGTTTTCATGTATTAAAATGCACCACGTGAATATATTTTCAAAATTTACAAAGAGAATGCTAATATATATATATATTTTTTTTTAAAAAAAATCATCAATAGTAAACCTAAATTTGAAATTTATCGAAAGTACGAAAACAATATTAAAATTGAAAATTGACGTGATATTGACGTATTAAAATCGAAAGACCTATGTGACATCATTTTCAAATCAATTTTAACTTTATATTTGATTAAATTAGATAATACCATTTATTTCGACTAAAATAATAGTGTTTTTTTGTACAACAAACATGGTAACGACGGTTAAAACCAACTATAAAGTAATTAGATAGTTTGAGCTATGTTCATATTAACAACTCAAAAATGGTACTATAGCTAAACTGCGGGTTGGTGAACCAACGAGGATCTTCAAGGGGAGTGGATTGTGAGAAAAGAAACATTCTTAAGGGTGTGAAAAACTCTCCTTCAACAATTTTAAAATCATAAGGGGCTAAAACGGACAATATTTTTAAATAATGAACGGTTGTAATGGTTCAGGTCCACCGCTAGCAAACATTATCCTTTTTGGGCTTTCCCTTTCGGGTTTCTCCTCAAGGCTTTAAACGTTTCTGCTAGGGAGAGGTTTCCATACTCTTATAAATGGTGTTTTAGGGCCCAGCGTCCTCGCTGACACTCGTTCCTTTCTCCAATCGATGTGAGACCCTTACCAAGTCCACCCCCTTTCAGGGCCTAACGTCTTCGCTGACACTCATTCCTTTCTCCAATCGATGTGGGACCCTTACCAAATCCACCCGATTTTCATACTCTTATAAAGGTTGTTTCGTTCTTCTCTCCAATCGATGTGGGACATTACAATCCACCTCCCTTTAGGGCCCAGCGTCCTCGTTGGCACTCGTTCCTTTCTCCAATCGATGTGGGACCCTTACCAAATCCATCCCTCTTCAGGGTCCAGCGTTCTTACTGGCACACTGCCTCGTGTCTACCCCATTTGGAGAACAACCTCCTTGTCGACACATCGCCCGATGTCTAGTTCTGATACCATTTGTAACAGCTCAGGCTCATCGCTAGCAGATATTTTTCTCTTTTACCTTCTCCTCAAGGCTTTAAAACACGCTACGGAGAGGTTTCGAGATCCTTGTAAAGGGTGTTTCGTTCTCCTGCACAATCAATGTGGAACATCACACGATCGACTTGAATTTAATGATAAAATATGTGGGGAAGAAACAAAGGCAAGCAAAAACTATGCATAAAAACAAATAAGAAGAGGATTTGGAGAAGGAAACAAGTGAATGGGAGTTGAATAGAGTTGAGCCAACAAGTTTGCAGCCAAAAACGTCTTGAAAACATACCGACCGCCGTGCTTCCTATTTTGCCTCCAAAATACCAAACCCTTCTCCAATGTTCTTTATTTGTACCTTTTTTACCCCTTTCTTCCAAGATTCACATGTGGACCTCTCTCTCTATTATTACTCTCTTTATGGTACCCCCAAAGTTTGTATTATGTTTTTGAAAGTTTTGGGATTAGGGGTATTTTTGGAATTGGAAAAGATCGATGAGACTGGTCGAGTTCTACTGCGTTGGTTCGATTGATTTGAACTGTATTTTTAGGTTTGATCTAGTTTTCTCAAGGATTTAGAAAGTCGGTTCAAGTTGGCTTTTAGTCTCGTTTAAGTTGTTTTGATTTGAACTGTATTTTTAGGTTAGATCAGGTTTTCTCGAGTATTAAAGTGAAAAATGTAGAGGACGCTGTGTTCAACCTCTTAGAAAGTCACTTCAAACCGACACTTGTCTCGTTTGGATAAGATCTGCGTAAGTCGTTTTGATTGATTCAATTGGTCATGCTTTTCGCTGGTTTTTTTCAAGGTTGAAAAATAATTGCAGTTTGATTTGGCTACACTCGATTGTTTTGTATTTGTTGGTTTATTCAATTTTGTCGGTTTCGAATAATTTAGTTTACAAATATCTCGATCTCGATTTTCTTTTTCGTTTCCCATCTAAATTCAGTATGTCAGTTAGCAATGAGTTCGACCGACAATGCAAGTTCACCACTAGTAAATATTGTTCTCTTTAGGCTTTTCGGGTTTCTCCTCAAAGTTTTTAAAACGCGTCGGTTAGAGAGATGTTTCCACACTCTTATAAATAATGCTTCGTTTTTCTCCCCAACCGATGTAGGATCTCAATCCACCCCCTTCGAGACTCAACATTCTTGCTGACACTCGTTCCTCTTTCCAATCAATGTGGGATCTTATATAGCTTTAACAAAAGTTTATGTATTTTAAGGTTGAGCTATGCTCATATTGGCATATAAATTTCTTTAAGTACATAAAAACGATAATATGTTCAAACCCATCGAAAACCTTAAATTTAGCATAATCTCGAACCACTCGAGCCCCATCATCCTTCTTGATTTGATAGCATGATAGTTCCAATAATATATATATATATATATATATATATATATATATAAAGAATTGAAATGAAATACAAAGAAGAAGCTAAAAGGCAAAGGACAAAAAGAAAATTCAAAAAAAGGTAAGAGAAAAGGAAGACAATCCCTAAAACTAGAAGTCCTTTCTCTCCATCACTCACTAGGGAGCATCTTCTTCCATTCATCAAAACAAACAATAGCTCGGTAACCACGTGTTCGGTTTCTACTCAAATCTGAACTATGACCTAGCTCGGTTTTACTATGACTATTATGATTGAGGCTAAGTTTAGATTTTGAACTTCGCACATTATGATTGTGCTGCAGTATTGATATACTTAGATATACCGTAACATATGAGTTAACTTTCGGGTTGATTGGTGATTTAACATGGTACGAAATCAAAAAGCTTTGTGTGTCGATCCATTGTAATGTCCTTTTCTACCGTTTTAGGTCATTAGTATGTAGATACGCGAAGACAAGGTTACATTTATAGAAAAAAGTCGGGTGGCTAAAATTATTGGTTAAAAAAAAAAAAATAGTTATTTTTTCTATTTATTATTAATTAAAAAATAGTTATTTAAAAATTTTTATTTTTAATTGGTCATTTTTATTAAAAAATTGTAAAAAAATCATTATATATATATAATATTCTACAATATAATTTTTAAAAATTTAAAATTTAATTCTAAAACGTAGTCTTTTAACAATTAAAAAAATATATACATAATCGTCCGTTTATTTATTATTATTAAAGTCTCAAAATTAATTAATTATTTATTTTTATTATATTCTTTAGTCTCGAGTAAACAATGTTCTCCACTCTGTCACTCGTGAATCTCTTTTTTCAAGTGATGTTATTATCTCTCAAATTTTAACTTAATTAATTAAATATAAATATATTATTTAATTTATTAAATTTTAACTAATACAATTATAATTAATATTTTACATTATCTTTAATTATTTCTAATTAATTTATCCTTGTTCAATTATCTTTTTTACAATTAAATTAAATTGTTTAATTATCGCTAATTTATTTTGATTTGAATTGATTAATTAATTAATTATATTATATATTACATCGTTCTCTTGTATTTAATTTTAATTATAATTTTTATCAAAAGTCGTAAAAATAAATTACATATTAAAGTATTAAACAATTATTACATTTTTAATATTTTATATGCAATTATTTAATTTTAGCTTAACGAAATCCTTTGATTTGCTCAGTTCATTGATTATCACTCCGTTTTTGCAATCCATTGAGTACAAGAAAGGATTAAAGACGGTAGCGGAGGCAAAGGCGACCACTGGCGGCGATGGAGGAAACAGGAAAAATTTTCGAGTCAAAGACGTGAGAGGCATGAATTCTTTCACAAAATTTGCTGATGTGAGGTCAGGATGATGTTGTAGACCGTTGTTTTGGATTCTCCAAGGTTTCGATTGACGGTTAATCGTGTATTTAGGCATTTCAGCGCCGAACGCCGGAGCTACCTTCAGGTAGTAGTAGTAGTTGTTGTTTTTTTGGCGTTTTCCTCTGCTATCGCATCTATTTTCTTCCTATTTCTTTGGATTTTTATGTGATGAGCAACAGTTCTTCGTCGATTCTTTATTTTCTTCTTGAAGGTGTTGATAATTTATGCGATGATTTTGGTGCTGTTACTGTGATGTTTTCAAATTTAGCATTCTGAAGCAGATGCATCTTGGTAGTGAAACTGGTATAGATTATAGAGTGTACTTAGAGTTAACTATGGCGACAAGAGAATGAAAACAGCTGTACTAGACAGAGCTAAGAAAAAGAATGACAGGAAGAAGAATTGTGATTTCATCAACCACTACTGATTAAGTTGTAATTACAGACTCGATGCGCATAGAAACAGAAGTAATTGTAGCTCTTCTAATTTACTCCGTTATAGTGTACAGCCTTCGGCATGTGTTTACTTATGTTTCCACTACAGTTTGAAGATATGAGAATTCACCCATCATCCACACTACAAGTAGGAGATATTCTTTGCAAGTGTCATTATTGTCCTTCCATGGTGGCCTTCCACTTGAGCTTTTGCATATAGTGGCTGAAGCATTGCTAGGTACTCTAGTCTAGGTGTGGCTTCTGTGAAGGGAAGAAAACTTGTGTTCAAGAGACACCAAGTATGGGTCTAGTACTGGACTATGAATTAAGTATTCTGTAAATTTTTAAACATTGGGCTCTTAACCTTTCCTTCCTTTCTGTCTGTAGAAACATCATGCACAAATAGACTTGCCTGTAAGAACCATTGATGATCTATCTTAATTTCTCCGTATTGAATTTTTCTAATTGATTTAGTAACCGTTCCTAACCGTGTTTAGTTGGTTTCTAATTGAAGAGAGATTTTCATAGGTAAACTTTTTTTCTGCAAATTGAGCTTCTAACCCCAGAAGAGGTGCAATTTATACTTCATCTTTTGGATTCCCATGGAGAAAACATTTTTTTACTTGTATTGATACTATAGTTGACTCTAATTGAAACTAGATAGAACATTTTTTAGGGTGTCCATTCGGACTTTTAGGGCAAAAGTTTAATGGAAATATATTCCATATGTTTGGATTTATCTTGTTGGAGAAATTGTGATCTTATATTTTTCGGCTGATTCTTATCTTATTCGTTTATTAAATTTATCAACTTTGAACTTCACATGTACATCAAAAACTCATTTATAATCTAGATTCAAATAAGACCAGTAAACCTCCAATTAAGTTTATGAATGAAAGGAGGGAGCATGGGATATTTAGCATGTCTAGGTAGTTAGTTATATGGAATGGGTATCTTTGGTAAAAAAGAGTAGTATATGCCCCATCAAGTTCACAAGATAGTATATAATAAATGAGTGATCTTTAGGAGGCACTAAACTTCTTGGATGGAAATTTATGTTTTCTTTTATATGAGTTAGTTCTCAGAAACAGTAAAGGGAAGTTTATTGTTTGTTCTATGACGAGAGAGGAATTCATTTGTTTTAGTTGGAACTTGGACATGTATGTGGTGATGTAGGAAGAATTGATGTATGTATGAAAGTGTTAGTTGGATAATTGTTGAATAAACTTGATTTAATTGTAGAGGGGAACTTCGTAAATGGGCTGAAAATAGAGTTACTAGCTTTGTTATGGGTGCTCAAATCATTGGGCCAGTTAGATAAAATGGAGGCAACCCAATTAGTGAACCTTAATATTACGTTGGAATAGTGAGAAGGGTATGATTCCATAGCATATTGGCCTGCACGGGTGGAAATTTGTTTGGTCCGACTTTGCCTAGACACAAGTGATAACCGCTAAAACCAATGTCATATTAGTTGGACAACTGTAGAATAAACTTGATTTCATTGTGGAAGGGAACTTTGTAAATGGGATGAACATGGAGTTACTGACATGGTTATGGGTGCTCAAATCTTTGGCCAAGTCAGAAATGAAGGCAACCCAATTTAGTGGACCTTCATATGACGCTGGAATAGGGGGGGATGATTCTGTAGCATATTGGACTGGGCTGGAAATTTGTTTGGGTCAACTTTGCCTGAACACTCCTTTCTCTAACCACGTTGCATCAACGTTTGCTGCTATCTGGAAGAGTAAAATTCCAAAGAACGTCAATTTTTTTGTGTGGCATGTATTACATTGTATGGTTAACACTATAGATCAGATCAACGTCACTCTTCCTTGGTGATGACCCGCATTAGTGCATTCTTTGCAAACACTAGGAGGAGAACCTTCACCACTTACTGTAGGGTTGCCATTTTGTGTAGTCGATCTGAATTAGATGATTGAGCTATGTTGGTTTACAATTGACGTGGAGGAGCGATTGATATTCTATGATTGAGGAGGTGCTCTTGAGTTCGTCTTTTTGCAAGAAAGACAAAAGTGTTAGTGGCAAGCTAGTTCTTTTGCTGTTGATTGGGGTATTTGGATTGAGAGAAAGAACAAGGTTTTTAGAGAGGTGGAGAGATCGTGTGAGGATGTCTAGAAGAGGGATAGGTATAATGTCTCTCCATTTAGGCATCATTTAGTGGGCTCTTTTGTAATTTTGATCTTGATTTGATTTTGTTATATTGGAGGACCATTTTGTAGTTGGTTTTCATATCCTTTTTGCATACTTGTATTTTTGGTGGGCTGTTTTTTTGTATGCCCTTATATTTCTTTCATCTTTCTCCATGAAAGCTCAGTTTCTTATAAAAAAAAGGAAAGGACAAAAAAAAAAAAAGAAAAAAAAAATTGCCGAGCGCAAGTTGTTACTCCCATAAGAAATTCGCCTGCATAATAAAAGGTAATATGATGACCACTAAACCCAAAATTTTTAGCGGATGGGTTAATAATTTAATGAGGGTGCAAAGTTATGAAGCTGCCTTTTAGGACTTGTGAAGGCCACTATAAGTTCTTTGTCATTCTATTTAGCGTTTCCAAAGTACTGTCAACCTTAAGCCTACTGACCAAAATAAAGAAAGGAAGTTTTGTATAGAAAATGAATAAGTAGCGGAGTGCATGAAGTGTTGGGTGAGGGGGTGCAAAATGATCCTCCAAAATCCAAGCTATGCTCACTTGGCTGGCTATCTCCAAATTCCAAATACTACTAGACAATTTGTGATATATCATCATTCCGGTCAAGTTTAATACTTAGAAATTATATATAAATGAAATTGCATTAGCTATAACTGCAATTTGATCTACTAACGAATTGATGTTTGATGGAACCATTGGACCATTGGAGAAGCTGAGTTCTACTTCTTAGAATTTCTATCATTAAAGGTTTAATTGGAAATGATCATCACCTTCCTAGCTGTTTTACATATCAACTAATACTAGTTGTAACCAAAAGCTGCAGTTATTTTTGTTGTAACTAACAACGATATTGCTAACTATCTTCAATTGTAACAGTGATCATTGTGTGCACATGACGTTGTTGTACAAGAGTCTGAGTAGGAGAGTCCTACTTACATATGCAGCTATGAAAAGAAGAATCACAACAGATGCCCACCAGATTTTAGTGTCTCCACCTCTCAAATCCATTGATTTTCCTGATATTTGGACTAGTTTCAGCTTTTCTGATTATTCTCCCATCACAACATTGTATGGTACATCACCATTTCGCTTCAACCCTCCTCACATGTCATCTCCTTTTTCCCCAGTTCAAATCCAGATAGTGTCACCGTATAGGTTTATTATATTATTGTGTTCATTGAATACTTTCTTATCCGGGTGTGCTTGGTATCTGATGATCTAACGTTACTTGCAGATACCCCCCAGACTGCAACAGTAATTGATGGTAGGGCGATTGCTGAGGAAATTACATCAGGAATAACTAGTGAGGTGAGGAGGATGAAGAACTCTATTGGAAACGTTCCTGGCTTGGCTGTAATCATGGTCGGCCAAGGCAGGGACTCGCAGACTTATGTTCGCAAGAAACTAGGTGCATGTGAAGAAGCTGGAATCCAGTCGAAGATTTCTACTTTGCCTGATAACTGTACAGAAGATCAAGTTCTGAATGCTTTGTCATGTTTTCATGAAGATCCATCTATTCATGGTATACTTGTGCAGCTTCCTCTACCGCAAGTAATTTCTAAAACTGGATCATGATTAGATTTAGTTTTGCACGTTTCAATCTAAATACCACCAACATGATTGTGATGCTTATCTTCCTTGGTTTCCAGTTATTGAGGAAGTATTTTTCATCTATTATCATCTCCATGCGGCTTTTATTGTCTACCATACAGCTGTTTCAGATATGAGATGGTTCTTGTCTATAAAGTACTTCACAATATAAATTAAACAAAGATGTTTTGCAAATCCTGATTTGGTAATTCTTGTCTGGCATGGTAGTTTCTGTAGGCGACATGCTTTGTGAGATCCCACGTCGATTAGGAAGGAGAACGAAACATTTTTTATAAGGGCATGAAAACCTCTCCCCAGCAGATGTGTTTTAAAAACCTTGAAAGAAAGTCCAAAAGGAAAAGCCCAAAGAGGACGATACCTGCTGGCGGTGGGCTTGGGTCGTTACATGTTTTGCTATAAACATGAATTTAGAAATCATTGGGTTTCTTTTGGGACATGCATGGAGACTAACAATTCAATTCTGTGGAACAGCATTTGGATGAGGGGAAAATCCTGAACTCTGTGCAACTAGAAAAAGATGTCGATGGCTTTCATCCAATTAACATGGGGAATCTTGCTATGTGGGGTAGGGAACCACTTTTCTTACCCTGCACTCCCAAAGGCTGCATCGAGTTGTTGATCAGATCGGGTGTAGAAATCTCGGGGAAGAAGGCCGTGGTGATTGGAAGAAGTAACATTGTTGGATTGCCCACGTCCTTGCTATTGCAGGTCCACATTCACTTTCATGTCCAAATTTTCTTGTGCCACTTTGTTTGTTGTAAAATTATATTGGTACTGAAAAATGTTCAGTTTTCTGCAGAGGCACCATGCTATTGTCAGCGTTGTGCATGCATTTACTAGGAATCCTGAACAGATTACTCGCGAAGCTGACATAGTGGTTGCTGCTGCTGGAGTTCCTAATCTGGTTCGTGGTAGTTGGCTCAAACCTGGTGCAGTAGTTCTTGATGTGGGGACGAACCCAGTTAAGGTAATTAATTGAACTTTCTACCTTTTATGGATCCTTGAATTGAATTTACAAAGCGTTTTGATTTTCGTCCTTTCAACTTTATATAATTTTATAAATATGTCGATATGTAACTTCTCGACATATTTTCCATGCATAAAGTGGTGTTCGACTCTTTTGGCCTTGGCGACTAGATTGGTAAGAATACATAACCATTTAGTTTTTGGTTTTTGAAAATTAAGTTTATAAACAGAATAGTCCTCTATCGTTTTCTTTATTTTGTAATCTATTTTCACGGATGTTCTTAAATCCAAGCCAAGTTTTGAATAAACAAAAGTAGTTTTTTAGAAACGTGCTTTTATTTTTAGAAAATTCGACTAAAAATTCAAATGTTATAAGATAAAACTTAACAAAGAAGGTGCAAGAAAACAAGCAAAACTAACTGTGATGCATTATTTGATCGGTTTATAAGGTTTATAACGTGTTCACCACCATGGATTGACAGGATCCTAGCTGTGAGTATGGGCATCGACTAATTGGAGATGTTTGCTATGAAGAAGCATCAAGGGTAGCTTCTGCTATTACACCCGTTCCGGGCGGAGTTGGACCGGTGACAGTTGCTATGCTCTTACTTAACACGCTAGAATCAGCCAAACGAGCGTATAATTTTACCTAACTCGATGTTATTTCAACATGCAGTAGTTGCTATGCTCTCACTGACACTATAATCAGCCAAATGAGCGCAAAACTTTACCAAACTCGATGTTATTTCAACATGTGACAGTTACTATGCTCTTACTCAACACATTAGAATGAGCCAAACGAGTTATAACATTACCTAACTATTTTGACATGATGCAGTCGACCTTATAATGCAAAACCTATAGCACGGCGAGAAATCGACATGTGAAGCTTGTTATCAAGAGCAATTCATCTAAACTAGATTTTATTATGAGATCAGAAATGTGCAAGCAATTATCCTTATTTGCCGAACAAATGGACAAAACAGAGTATGTAGTTTTGTTCGAGTGATTTAAGGTAATGAGCAGAATGTTGTTGAACACGGAAGCGATGTCGCTCTTCTTAGACAGCCATAAGAGGGTATGAAGCATAATGGAATTCGGGTAGCAAAAGGACTGATACCACTAAGTGTAGTATCGATGTTGAACCTTTTATCGTTGCAAATAATTGATTATACAAGCAAACAGATCTCTAAGCAAGAGATCCTGAACCACTTTGGGGTCCAGTGTCCTCGCGGGCACTCGTGCCCTTCTCTAATCAATGTGAGATAGTGTCCTCGCACTTATTCCCTGTTTTAATTAAGGTGAGACTCCCAATCCATCTCTGTGGGATCCAATGTTGTTGCTGACACACCCCTAAAAAAATGTATATGTTGTTGCTAACACACCCGATTCCCATCTTGATACTCACAAAAATAATTGGAAATTTCTTAGGGATGGG
Organism: Cucurbita maxima; assembly: GCF_002738345.1. Classification (NCBI taxonomy): domain Eukaryota; kingdom Viridiplantae; phylum Streptophyta; class Magnoliopsida; order Cucurbitales; family Cucurbitaceae; genus Cucurbita; species Cucurbita maxima. The sequence continues at coordinate 5,760,886 of NW_019272020.1, read as the reverse complement.
GACGGGCAAAACTTTGTCATCCTCATCCTATCCTGTGGACATCTCTACGAATTTCTACTCCAGTTTTGAAATGTTTATGAAAGGTCAAGAATAATGTCATAACTTAAAAAAGAACCCGACATTACCGATATAAATTTGTAAGTATTATGATATGTATGCAAAATTAATTTATGATCAAAAGTGTAATGCCTAATAATGCTATTTCACATAATAAAAACATTTTTAAACCATTTGAAGAAATTATGTGTACCTAACAAATAGGAATATTCGACTAAAAAGAGACAAAAATCCGCATATTCCTAATTTCTATAAAAAGGCTTACATTTAAGATGCGGACACCTTTTCCTTTTAAATGCCCTTTCAGGTTGACTTATGTAAGCATCGGTTTAGTTGGTGACCTACATCGACTCGAACACGGTTTATGATCTAACCAAACTAAACCTAACCCAATCCAACTCAAGGGTTAGTTAAATTGTCGGGTTGTTTTTTTCTTCTTTTTAATAATTAAAATTTTATAAAATTGAAATATCAAACATTTACAACACGTCAAATATTCGAGTAGATTTGATTGACCCGACCAAAAAGTTACAATTGGCTGAATGGTACATTGTTAACATTATAAAAAAAAAAAAAAAACACTAGAGATTAGAATCTCGAGTCTCGTATATTCATAAACTAAAAACATTAAAATAAACCTACAGTTGCTTAATATGGTATCCGAGCCTCGTGATTGATGAAAATTTTTAAATGGAAACCAAACTCTAATACCATATAATGAAAATAAACGGAAACAACGGTTGGACCGACTAGAGAACTAACAAATTATGAGCTCTTTTACTTGCTTCACGGTGAGGCGTTCTAAGCTCTATCATTGGCAGGTTGTTAAGCGAGCCTGCGTAGAAATTATGCTGAATATTATATTTTATTTTTATATAAAAATATTATTAAATTTATTAGGACATTAAAATATTACTTATATTTTTTTTTTTGTCTCTATCTCCACAGCGTGTTCTATGACACAACATGTAGACCAAATGATTTTGACTTAAATCATAATTTATTTTTTATTATTTGTTAATCAAAATTATAATTTTTTATTATAGTTTCTTTATAATATTTTTTTATACATTCTAAAAATATATTTAAAAAGCTATTGAATTTTGAAATTAAAAAAATTATAAATTTAATATTTAAAAAATAAAATATTTATTAAATAGAATTCTAGAACTTTCCATTAAAATAATAGAGTGATGGTTTAGACTTTCAAGCTTTAAAATATATTATTATTATTAATATATATATATATATATATATATATATATATATNTTTTTTTTTTTTTTTTTTTTTTGTAAGGGATTATGAAACAATAATTCAAAAAATTCAATTAATTTAGTTCAAATAAATGATTTTTTTTAAATTCTAAGAGTAATACATTTTTTACTTGCATTATATGTATTTTGTTTTAATTCAATATTATAATTATTATTTTTCATTTATTATTATTAAGTTTTATTAAAAATAAAAAGAAATTGAATTTGTTTTTTTGCAGCTTTGCTGGGACGGATCGAATCGGAGTTTCCTTAGATAGTCACAGACCTACTGTTCGTCTTAAACTTTCGTATTCGATGGAGAAGACGCGAATAAAGGTATGGTCGTTTCCTGTTTTCTACTACGAACTGGAATCGTTTACCAATTAAATCAAATTAACTCGAACCTATCTAACTAAAAAATTTATGGTTGATTTGGGGTCGAGATTATTATTTTAATAAAAGCTTAAAAAAATTGATAATTATTTTAATAAAAGCTTAAAAAAATTGATAATTAGAAGAATTGAGAGTAAAAATAAGAAATTTATAATTTAATTAAAAAAGAAAAAGAAAAAGAAAAAGAAAAAGAAAAATAGTGACGTGTACTTGTAACTTGTAAGGCTGTGGTTCAATCCACAGTATTTCTAAATCAAACGGCACGAAATCCACTGCGTTCTAAAGGCATCTTTTTTCCCCTTTTTTGAGCATCTTCCATTTTCAATCCCTCTGTTCTTCCTTTATATACCGCATTCAGCTCGATTAGGGTTGGTCTTGTTCGGAAAAAAGTTGGGTTCTGGATTTTACCTCTCCCTCTGGTCTCTTGATTCGCTGCTGATTCTACATTCTTCGTAAGTTGTTTGTTCGATTTTGCTTTTGATTCATAGATTCGTTTCGCCCTTTTCTGTAATGTTGTTCTAATCTCGGATCTGGTTTTCCAGAGGAAATTTAATCGAAGATCGATGGGGAGTTCTGGATTCTCGTGGACATTGCCTGATCATCCTAAGCTTCCCAAGGATAAGACAGTGGCTCTTATTGTTTTAGATGGATGGGGTGAAGCTAATCCAGATCTCTACAATTGTATCCATGTCGCCGAAACTCCCACCATGGATTCCCTTAAGAAGGTAGGTTGATTTTATGGATTCGTTCTTATCGATTTATGTTTTGGGGATCCATTTCGTGTTTCCTGAAAAGAAATTGTGTTCGTCGAATTCATTCTTGAGGATCTTCCCATGCATGCAGATTTTGTAGATCGCATGTGATGCATGCGTTTGATCACGAATTTCTCTGGCGGTTTTACGATTTCTATGAATATATTGATGGATTATGTTCTGCTTCTCATAGGGCGCCCCCGAGCATTGGAGGCTGCTCAGGGCACATGGTAAGGCTGTAGGACTTCCTACTGAAGATGACATGGGAAACAGTGAGGTCGGACACAACGCGCTTGGTGCTGGACGTATTTTTGCTCAAGGGTGAGCTTATCTTATCATTGTTTTCATTGTTTTACGCAGTATACCGATTTGTCCCCTTGAGGACATCCGATAAATTACAACGACTGTGCGATGATAACATGCACAAACGGAGAAATGGTCCAAATTTCAGGGAAAAAAACGTCTTTAAACCAATAAGAATATGTATAATATATCCATTGTGATTATTAGGAACCGTTCAGAGAGATCCTTTCCGGAGTAGTTGACCCTTTTTTAATTTGAAAGAAAGCATGCATGGTTAAGGAAGCAAGGTTAGGCTGACCCTTGGCAAGATGTGGAGATAAGGAGTTCTTTAAATTGCGCCATGCATGTTTAAACTTAGTTATAAGCAATAGAACAGAAGAAAGAATTTGATCTTATGGCATGCCATTTTTTTTCTCCATTACTGAAACCTGAAATTAATTTGTTTTGAATGCAGTGCAAAGCTTGTTGACCTTGCTCTTGCCTCTGGAAAAATATATGAGGGAGAAGGATTCAAGTACATCAAGGAATCCTTTGCAACTGGCACTTTGCATCTTATAGGATTACTGAGTGATGGTGGAGTACACTCTAGGCTAGATCAGTTGCAGGTAAGCATTGAAATCTTCTCCAGTTTGTCATAATTCAGTCTTGATATAATTTAATTGTAAACCTTTTCCTCTTTGTAGTTGTTACTCAAAGGAGCAAGTGAGAATGGTGCTAAAAGAATCCGTGTCCATATACTTACCGATGGGCGTGATGTTTTGGATGGTTCGAGTGTGGGTTTTGTAGAGACTCTTGAAAATGACCTTGCCAAATTACGTGAGAATGGGGTTGATGCACAAATCGCATCTGGTGGTGGTCGTATGTATGTGACTATGGATCGTTATGAGGTACATCTTTGTTCGTGTAATCTTACTGATGGTTTGTTGTTGCTTCTTGATCACCGTAGCTGGAATCGGTTTACCTTCAAAAGGGGTTTTATTGATTCATTAAATTCTAAAAGTGGCTTCTGTTATTGTAGCTTTAAAGATGCGATGGTTATACATGATGTGTTATACTTGATCGGTATTATATAACGAATGAAAAATGATAGATAAAACAGTTTGATCAAAAGGATGCTAGTTTATATTTATTAAAAATTGATCAATTCCACTACCTTGTTGATTAAATTTTGCAATCACCATAGAAATTCAATGCATGAAGTTTTTAGACTGTTGGAGTGGTTATTGATATTATTTTAGAGGAAAGCATGTGTGATCAATTGTTTTTGTTTCAAATTATAGAATGACTGGGAAGTTGTGAAGCGTGGATGGGATGCACAAGTGCTTGGCGAAGCACCACACAAGTTCAAAAGTGCTCTTGAAGCTGTCAAGAAATTAAGAGAGGCACCGAAGGCAACTGATCAATATCTACCTCCATTTGTCATAGTTGACGATAGTGGGAAGTCTGTCGGCCCAATAGTGGATGGCGATGCTGTAGTTACCTTCAATTTTAGAGCAGATCGAATGACTATGGTTGCCAAAGCCCTTGAGTATGAAGATTTTGATAAATTTGACCGAGTTAGGGTCCCTAAAATTCGTTATGCTGGAATGCTTCAGTATGACGGTGAATTGAAGCTTCCAAGCCGATACCTTGTTTCTCCCCCAGAGATCGAGAGAACATCTGGGGAATATCTTGTGCACAATGGCGTTCGAACCTTTGCCTGCAGGTGAGAAATAGCCAAGTTATCATGCATTGTTTCTTTGGCTGGTACTAAGATCTTATTGCTAGATGCATCTGTTTATTTCTAGATTGATCGTTTATTACTATTTTTTAATGAAACATTACCTTTCATACTTGCCAAAATTTGATATGAACTATTTTTTTCCCTCTAAAACAGTGAGACCGTCAAGTTTGGTCATGTTACTTTCTTCTGGAACGGAAACCGGTCTGGATACTTCAACCCAGAAATGGAGGAATATGTGGAGATTCCTAGTGATTCTGGGATCACCTTTAATGTTCAACCAAAGATGAAGGCCTTAGAGATCGCTGAGAAGGCAAGAGACGCTATTCTTAGCCGGAAATTCCATCAGGTATACAATAAACTTTTCACAAATCATCTTTTTAGCTTGGTTGGATTTCGTTCTGCCTTGTCAGCTCGTCGGTTTGTATATACAGGTACGTGTTAACCTTCCAAATGGTGACATGGTGGGTCACACTGGTGATATTGAGGCCACAGTTGTAGCTTGCAAGGCTGCTGATGAAGCTGTAAAGGTATGTGCTAGTTTTTTTCTCAGTACTTGATTTTATTATTACTTGAGACTTGGATTCTGGTATTTTGTTCTCGGGGATGCGAGGCTTTACGTTTCTATACCCAAGTGAACGAACGAGTCATGAGTTATTTTGTGCCTGTACCCCGATTATCTTTTTTGACACCCTTTCCTGATTTGCTAACTTTTTGAGACCTTTGGCTGCAGATGATTCTTGATGCAATTGAACAAGTAGGGGGAATTTTTGTCGTAACTGCAGATCACGGAAACGCAGAGGACATGGTGAAGAGAAACAAGGCTGGGCAGCCTCTTCTCGACAAAAATGGCAAAATTCAAATCCTCACTTCTCACACTCTTGAGCCAGTAAGCTTCTTGCCTCTTAGTCTTGCCAAAGAATTCTCATACGAGTAGTAGATTACATGTAGAATTAGATCGTACCGTCCAGCAAGCTTTTTTCTCTGTGTTGTAATGTTGTTTTGGTTGAATCTCCGAACGTGCAGGTTCCTATTGCAATCGGAGGTCCAGGACTGGCCTCTGGAGTCAGATTCCGTAAGGATGTTCCTGATGGAGGACTGGCCAATGTTGCTGCAACTGTTATGAATCTCCATGGTTACCAAGCTCCGAGTGACTACGAGGTGTCCCTAATTGAGGTCGTCGATAGCTAAGGCGGTAAGCAAGCAAGAAAACTAGCAATGACTATGCTAGGTTGCTGAATAAGTACTCTCCTTTTTTTTTTTTTATCCTTGCATTCACATGTTCCTCATGGTCTGTCTATGTGGGGATATGGTTGATTTGAGAAATTTTGTTGACTCTTTAAGATTTTAATGGCTATTTGAGGGTTGAAAACCCCCTCCAATTTTCAAGTTCGCTGAGATATTTTGTTTAGTTTCTGATGAAGTTGGAGCTCTGTTGTTTGATGAAGTTGAGTTATTCTATTTACAGTTTCCTTGTTGGATTCAGTATGCATAAAGTTGTTATAACCACAATTCTACAATTGTAAGTTAGTTAAAAGAGTGTTTGAAGTTGCAATACTCAAACACAAAAGTAAGTAAGTTTTTAGCTTTTGATTTTTTTAAAACTCAAATCGAGAATGCACATTCCCTCACTGATATGGGAAGGGAAAGTATGAAATTGATTATCTTGATGATCCAGAGTACAGAAAATTCGTTTCTAAACTTGTAATTCAAATTTGAATTACTCCACACGATGAGCCTTTATAAATTAGCCTTTATGACTAGTTATAAGTATATAGTTAATGGTGGAATATACCACTTTAACTCCTATAACTACCTTAACTCCTATAATTTAAAATGACAAACAAATAATTAAGTTACAATGAATGAAATAGTGCAAGGAATGAAATGACAAACAACAAATAATTAAGTTATAAGTTATGACAAACAAATAATTAAGTTATAATGAAATAGTGTAATGAATGAAATTTGCTTATAACTTAAAATGACAAACAAATAATTAAGTTATAAAATAGTGCAATGAATGAAATGGGCTTATTAGTCATCATTGGACTAGTTTCATAAATTCAGTTGAATTTCATTAAATGCAACTTAAAACGCATTTAATTTATCTCTTTTTTGAATCTCAACTTTGCACAATAAGGGAGGTCTCCAACGTCTTCTAAAATTTCCTTTAATGAGCTTATCATATAGTTTGAATATAAGTATATCCTTTAATGAGCTTACCATAGTTTGAATATAAGTATATAAAGTTTGTTGTCTCTTTTTTAGCTCTTGTTATCGTGGTTCATATGAACATTATATGGTGTTAATAAGACATTATGGGTGAATGTCATAATTTATAGGAACATCATATAGTGTTAATAAGAGGAAGTAGAGTGAAAGATCCATAGGTATTAAATCCCAGAGGAAATTTCGGGTCGAAGAAAAGACAAATCTAAATATGATAGCATAAAAACCTAGCAAGGACCATCCTTTTTTCAACCTAGAAGTATAAAAACAATAAATACTTTAATAAAATAATTAATTTTTAAAAAGTTCTATTCCTTACTTTAGAAAAGAGATATGAAGTTAGATTATAAATTATCTCCAATAAATAAAAGCCCTAAAGAGACATGAAAATCAAGAATACATTTCTGGGTAATCATTAAAATTATACTCAAAAGTTTGTCACAAGAATCACAAGCAAATTGATTTCTTGGCTATTCCATAAAGCGAAGGAAGATGATCTTTACAACAACATACATAAACACCTTAAAATCTATTAATATTACAATGGCAACCAAGTTTTTCTATTCAACTACTGTCACAACCTATATTTAATCTACCATCCAATCTGTCTGCATCAAGGCTGACCATATGAACCGAACCGAACCGCCTTTCATCATATCATTAAATCGTCGGTTTTGATCGATATCAAAGCAAACTTCAGAAAAAGAAAAGGGGGAAAAAAGAACAAATAAAAAAATGAGGTCTTCAGTTAGACCACACATGTACCAAACCGTTCTTGTTACCGGTATATATCTCGTTACGCTCTTCATCGTAGAAAAGTGCAGTAATATCTTCCAAAGCCTCTGCAACTGTGTTTCTCATTTGTGCAGAGTTGCACTGATTTTTTGAGCTGCCAGCGCAACTGCAGTCGTTGACCTTGGGGTTTCCATTATTTGCATTGATCTTGGCTAGACATTTGCCAGTCAAGATGTTGCTGATGTTGATCGAACCAGCTGCATCGAAATGTAAATAACACCAAGTCAAGAGATGATCCGACAAAAAAAGACTAGTAAATTCAAATCTCCAGAAATTCCTGCTCAGACAAAGGCCACCTGAAACTGAAATTCAAGGAGAGAGAGAGAGAATCCCTAGAAATAATAAGGACAGATGCCACGGGCATAAACTTTGGCAAGGACTGATGATAAAGATAGGAACAGTGCTCCCAAAAGAAAACCAATAGCCCATCTTTGACAAGGAACCTTACACAGGAATGGATTTCCATGAGTTACTGAAAGTGCCTTTCACCCCCCAACAATTGGGGACTCATTTGATGGGTTTCAGGGGGAAAGGTGCAAGGAAGGCCACATTCCAAAGAAGCGAGTTATACGAATCCCCTCGAAGAAGGCTTGAAGCTATCAAAACAGACAATACCCCACCCCTTCTCACAGGTAATCCTTCTTCTGAATCCAGGCACCCATTGAACAGGGAATCCTAAATAATGACAGGTATTTCCCAAAGACAGTCATAAAAACAGACGTCACCATATCGCTCTAAGTTCATAACATTCCTAATCCACTAATCAATGATTATCATACCACAAAACTGACTGTCCTGACAGAAATAAATATAGATTTATCCTCAGTGAAGTGACTTGAGTGAGAAAAACACTAAAGCATGCAAAGAAATAAACAAAATAATCCCAACAAGTGTTCTTTTCACTACTATTTTAACATCCATACGTGATACGACACAAATCAGGAAACAATTTCTTGGCCAAAGAAAACAAATTTATAGCTCTTCAAATAACCACAGAAGCTATGTATTGATCAATAGTGAAACCAAAGATCTATTCTTGGTGCAAATTAAACTTTAAGAATTACCATTTCCTTCCATCCAATGATCCTCAGAATCAGCTTTGCAGTAGGATATAATGAGATCCTGATCACTAGTAATGTAAATGTTATTGGTATTGCAGTCTGGATGCCATAATAGGTGATCGTCAAATGATGTTACAAGCTCCCCACGAAAGTTCCAGACAGCCACGGTTCGGTTTCTAAAAGTCAGAAACAATTGGTTTTCATACAGAAAGATAAATGCTGATGGGGTCAAGAATTCAGTTCTGCTAACTTCCATCAATTCAGCATTACGAACCTACAAAAAGTGACAAACATCCATGAAATTAATTCACAGATAAGCTCAAGAAGTTTTTCATAAACATTACCAATCAGAATTTTTACTTACATCAAGTATTTGAAGATTTTCATTTTCTTGCTTCACAAGAAGTTTTTCATTAAATTGTTCTATGAAGTCCACTTTCTTGTTCCGATGAAGTAGATGGTTGAAAGCTTTGAGAACTGTGCCATCTTCTATTGATAGAATTTTAAGAGGAACGTGGCTACTGGCTCTATTGAAAATCAATAACATGATCCCAGGGCTATAACAATGAAAGAAAAAAACATCGTTAAATAAACACATAATGACTGTCTCCAACAAATTTATAGCCCAAGAGTTGCTGGAAAGTTTGAAATTCTATAGTAAAAAAGACTTTTGTAATCAATTTAATTACACGGACCAGAATTGTTTTGAGAATCAGCTGCCACAGTCCATCCAATTCATATGAGAAAGAGAGTGAGGGAAAAAGAAAAACTTAATTAATTTATCATTTTCTTATAAGACCAATTTATTGTAATCACTTTCTACTAATTATGTTTTTTTAGTGCAATAAATGGAGGTACTACATAATATTTACTGCAACGAATCATGCCAAAAACTTTTTGATGTCAAGTTCTATGAACTGTTCTGTAGTTAACATATGATGATGTGTTTCACCCTCACCAAGTTCTCCAAGGCAATTATATAGAAACCAACTTGGCCTACGATGAGTAGCCCCACCTTTGTACAGGGGATAGCTTCTTTCACCCATAACGAGATAGCTGGAAGCCTGGATGATTATCCCTTTTATACAATCCACATTAAGAATACCAGAATGTTTGACTAATGTAAAAAGATGAAGGTCTTAAAAATATGATAACTTAACGGGGGGGGGGGGGGGGGGGGGGGGGGGGGGGGGGGGGGGGGGGGGGGGGGGGGGGGGGGGGGGGGGGGGGGGGGGGGGGGGGGGGGGGGGGGGGGGGGGGGGGGGGGGGGGGGGGGGGGGGGGGGGGGGGGGGGGGGGGGGGGGGGAGGCTGACATCAATACTCAAAAATCAAGGTGAATATTGCTATTTTAGCTCTGTTTTTGACATCTATACTAAAAAATCTGATCTTAAATAATGAAGGCTCCTCCTTTCGTTCTAGATCTGTTCTTGGACAATGGGAGCATCTCCTATCCTTGATATCATCCACAATGGTGTCAATAGCGATGGCAATAGATGTAGCAACGAAGGAGGAGATGGTGGTGCACAGTAGCCGACACCAATTGAGAAAGATGGAAGAAATAAAAGAGAGAAGGGGAGGAACGATGGGCACAAACACCTCATTGGAGGAAAATGCAAATAAAGGAAGGAAAGGAAACAAGAATAAGATAAACAACTCACATGTCCCATCATCAAAAACTAACTTGCTAGGTTATCGAACTAGTTACAGCCACATTCACTGACATGTCTAATCATTAAAAAAAAATTCAAAATAATTTGCTAAGTCAAACTAGTTAATGTCACATCAAAACCGAGTGCTAGTGCTTCCTATTCACCACCTAAAAAGCACGGGCAGAATGTACATAAGGAATCCCATTGCAAACACACAATAGCACCATCTTAAAATTCAAACAAAAAATATAACACACACACACACATAACAAAGATAAGTTCATAATATAAGATTTATCATATGCATCTAGGCGGAGGGTGCATAACATGGGTAGAAACACTATCTTCTAAAAAAGATAAATAAATTTAATTCAAAAATTAATCAAAAAGCTAGGTATTAACTTCCACGCACTAATTTATCTTCAATTTTCAATAATTCTCACTTGTAATAATCATGAAGAGTCATCTAAAGACTAATTCGCTCATTGAATTATATTTGTTCCATTGCACAGAAACCAGGGATAGAAAAGTAGATAGATTTACCTGATCTTGATTTCTTGAACATGTTTATCTGATATAGAGTAAAGCATGGTATAGTTTTTCAGGTCGAACACCTTGTATATACTGGTGGAAAAAGATTGGGAAAAAGAAACGAGTTACAAACAATAATAAAATGTAACAAATAGGAAAAGAAAAAAAGGGGCATAACTTACCTATCCTGTGCAGAGTAGGTTAGAACTTTCCCATTAACATCATCAAACTCGACAAATCCAGGCCACTTCAACGATTCAGACTCAAAAAGTGCAAAACCTGCATCAGGCTTGCCCCTTCGAATGTATCTAGTAGATTTCAGGAGGAAATGTCAGCAAGAGATAAATATAAGCGTTGAATTGAAGAAATTGAACAGTCCATAATACACAAGCAATGGAATTTTACTCACTCAATCCTCGTAGATCTGCATTTCAAAGAGCTGAAGTTATCAGAAGCATAGACTGAAACTGTGATAAGTGAATCATTGTTCTTATTGTAAAACAAACTTCGAATGACCTCGTCAGGGCTGACATTCAAGAAGCATATTCTTTCATTTGTCTCTGTGCAAAAAATAACCACCAAGTGTCATTCTGGAATTTTCATTTAATAAGAATCATTATAGAATAAATAATGTAATTACCTCTGCTAAAAGCTGCACAAACACCAGAATGTGCCAGAGCAAAAACAATATCACGTGCAGCAACAATTTCTATTACTTTGGTCCTCTTCATCAGAAAAGGTAAAACTGGTGAACAATGTCCCTTTGGATCATGAGTATCGTATTCCTCCTGATACATTTAAATAGTTAAATAGAAAGCACAGCTAAATTTTACAAAGAAAACAACATTCATGACATTTATGTTCAGTTCAAGCTTAAAGCGGAGACTTGAGTATAATTTTTTCCAATGTCAAAAAATCAGCATTTTTTTTAAGTATAAGCTCAACGGCTACTTGGAGGGGTGTCATATCAGCCCAATGTTATATACAAATCTCAGAAAGCATAAGGTTAATTTCTTTGAAGAAAAAATACTATTTTTATACAGCCCACAAAAAGGAGGAGGCAAACTAAGAAAAGGGTCTTCATCAACTGAAACAAGACCTAACGGGTAACTAGAAAAAGAGACATTGAACCTAATGAAGGACCAATATTTCTCAAAGACCTCTCGAGCCCTCTAAAGACTTTGTTATTCTCTCCCCAAAGGTCAAAAAGAACAGCATACACCTTGGCGTGCCACAAATACTTTCATTACCAAAAGGGGTATACAAAAGAAGGGGAGATAAGATATCCCCACACACCAATGGGTTACAAAAAGAAGGCCAAACTGGTGATGAGATAGGATGTTATCACAAACCAACTCAGAAGTAGACCAAGNTAATAGTTATATGTCAAAAACCGACAATATCTAGTAGTAATGGACTTTTAACATCTATCGAAGGTAGACTTTGGTGGTTTGAAACGTGGGTTAATTGTGATACGGTGAAAAGAAAGGTGGTAACTGGTAAGGAAGCAGAGGGAAATTATAAGGGGATGGATGAGCAGGTGTAATATAGCCATGGCTAGCAGGCTCCATGGCGTTATAGTTGGAGGTGTTGCATCAGCATGATTGGCGACTGTCCTTGTGGGTTGAATGATAGAGAAAAAAGCAGCTCACGTGGTGTCTGAACCAAAGGGGCTGTCCATTGTCCAACCCTCCATCAAACCTTCACCGTTTTGTTATGGTAAAAAAAACACATTCAGCTCTCACTCGCATTTCCCTCATCATTTTTTCCTCTTTGTTTTTTAAGGAAAAAAAAAAAAAAAAAAAAAAAAACCCTGTTGGCACTGGATTATGTGAGCCTCCAAATGAGGGCAAATACCCCAATGGACCAAAGGATCTTAGCTTGACCCTTGAAAAAGAATTCTACATAGGAGTAGGCCATCTGAAGCTTTGCAAGGCCAACATCTCAAGAGGCATAAGGTATATTATGACTTATGGCAGATTCTTCCTGCTATTACATATTTTCTATACAATTTTACCATCAATCAATTGCCAAAATCTAGGGTCTGTTAAAGCTGTGAATTATAACCGTCACTCTCAGTGTTTAACCTAAAGCAATAATAAAGTCATCCCTTGTGATTGAATCACAGAAATCCAGCCCACATCAACATATACAATCCATCTCCAATGAGAAGTAGGAATTTTTGGTGGTGAGTGCCTATCATTCCCCAGCAACAACATAATATGGAAACGAAAATATTAGTTCAGTTCATCTGTAATAGAGACTCTAGAACAGAAATACAAAGGAACCATTAGCAACATATCAATTCAAGCAAACTTCATATTTCTTCTATTTAACCAGCTAAGGTATAGTTTTAAGACAATCAAGATCAAGAAACAACACTATGAAGTCATTTAATTGGTTCCATCGTCGGAAGGGGAAGGGCACTAAGTAAACTCCTTTAACCAAAGATAACACGACGCCACCATCTAAGACATCCTATAAGCAGTTGAGTACTTACGTAAAAGAATATTTTGTCTAATAAACAGAAATGGAAAGGATGAAACAGGCAACAGCCAAAGAACAAGATATCCCACGAAGGAGGAAGAACTATAAGGTGGGCTTAGGGTTAAAAAAAAAACAACATCTAGTAGTAGTAGCTAGACGAAATGAATCAGCAACGAGCGAGACAAGTATGTATCATAGGAAAGAACAGCCAAAAAGCACAAAATACAAAATGAAAAACAACTGACCATCAAACGCATGTTGCGAAATCTCTCTTGGGCATTACTCATACTAAAAGCACGATCGCGCTTCGAGCAAATCTCCCGTCTCTGCAGCTTCTTCACACTATTAACAAACCCATCAACCCGAGTCCGTTTCTTAGCCAAAATACGCCGACCAGAACAAACCCGAGGACTCGCCGAAATCCTCCTCCCTTCCATGAGTTTTCGCCCCTAACAACAACCGCCAACTTCTCCTCGTTCCAAGTAGGAACGAAATTCACATAACCCTCAAAAGAAATCCCCAATTACCAAAACAAATCGGGGTAACCAGAAGTTTTAAACCCAGGGAGGAATTCAATTGGACAAAAGAAGCCGAAAACGCGGCGCGATCGAGGCAAATACAAGAGGTGGAATTGTGAAATCTTGAAACCCTAGAGCAGAGAAAAAAACTCACCGGGAAGTAAAAAGGGAAGATGAAGGGGAGTATCTCCGGTGAGGCGGCGGAGTGAGGCCGCCGGTGCCGGAAGTTGGAGAGTGTCAGTAGAGTCCAAGTGAAGTCAGATTGGATTGAACACCTAACATCGTTAGGAAGAAACGAGAGGCGATGGAGAAGAAGAGGGGGAAGAGGGAAAGGGAATAATAAGAACAGGATTTAAAATTCTAAATTAATATAAACACCGTATTTATCCTGCACGTGATCTGCACGTGATCTTCTCCCAAAAAAATAATAATAATATCAATCATTTATTTCATTTGGTCTCTCTCCCTGTAAAACTCTGAACTCACTACTACCAGATATTATCTATTTTGGGTCTGTTTCGTATCGCTGTTAGTCTCACGATTTTAAAACGTATTTACTAGGGAGTGGTTTCCACACCTTTATAAATAATGTTTCGTTCGCCTCTTCAACCGAGCTGGAATCTCACAATCCCACCCCTTGGACATGGACAGGCTCTTACACCTTTTGCAAATATCGTCCGTTTTGGCCCGTTACATATCGTCATCAGCCTTAGAGGAGTATCGACCGGAGGTATCAGTTAGATGTATTCTTTTAGGGTTGATTTTTTATCCTGTTGTATCTCGTACCATTTTATCCGTGGGTAAAAAACATAGAAATTTTTATATTAGTGTTATATGTCTTTTACGAAATTTTACCGTTACATTTTCAATGTTTTGTTTTATTTTGTTTGGGTTTGATTTCGTCTTTATTGGGAGCGAAAAGTTTTTATTAGAGAATATTATTGGTGTAATATTAATATTTTCATTAATGTATTTAAACGATTTAATTGGAACTTTAATTCAGCTGGATAAAATAAAAAGAATAAATATTTTAACTTTTAATTGCTAAATAATTTTCATTTTTTGTCAAACTAACAAAATAAATACATTTATTATATACCTAAATGTTTTGACAATAATATCATTAATTTACTGTAAAATTAATTATTAATAATTAATTTAAAATAAAATTAAAACTACAACTAGGAAATTACAATATTGTTAATTATTACAATTCTCATTAGCACTTGATCCTCTCTTCAATCCATTCATGATCTCATCGTCCACCCCCTTTTGGACCCAACGTCCTCGCTCCCACACTACCCCGTGTCTATCCTCTTCGGGGCTTAGCATCCTCATTGACACACCGCCCCGTGTCCACCCTCTTCGGGATCCAGCGTCATTGCTGGCGCACCACCTAGTGTCCATCTACTTCAGGACTCAGTGTCCTTACTGGCACACCACCTAGTGTCTAACTCTGATCCTATTTGTAATAGCTCATCTCCACCACTGACCAATATTATCCTCTTTGTATTTTCCCTTTTGAACTTCCCCTCAACGTTTTTAAAATGTTGTCTGGTAAGAGAAGGTTTCCACACCCTTATAAAAATAAATGGTTCGTATTCCTCTCTAATCAATATGAGATCTGACCCAGTATTAAAAAATATCTATATATATATATATAAATTTTTTCAATTGGTTTTTTTTTTTTTTGGGTCAATTTTGTATTTCACCCGCACAAAAAATTAATTAAAAAAGTTATAATTTTAAATTTTTTATTCATTTATTTTGTTAAATTATAAGTTTAATTTTGAAATTTGGATCAATTTTAAATTTTAAAATGTTTAATAAAAAAATTAAAAAATTAAATTACCCATTACCTATAAAATTTGAATTATTTATGAATAAAATTCGTGAATTTTTTAATTAAAAAGTCAAAGAATTTAATTTCATTAAGATAATCATGTGGCCATCGTGAGTTTTTTCTTTTTATACATAATTTAATATATTTCTCACGTTTATAATAATAGAACATTCTAGTAGTTTTCTAAATATTTAATTTAATTTTTAAATATAGTTTTAAAAAATATGAATAAAATAAAATAAAATAAAATAAGTATCTTAGTATTACATGTTGATCGACACATGGGTCAGTTTCCAATGGACGTGTTCGAGCAAGCTAAGATGGCTATACATCCCGAGACATGGGACGACACCACAATGCATGGATCGTGTTATTGGGAACTGAGATGAAAATAAGATCCGAACATATACGCACTAGCCCTGTGTGGTCGAACATGCTTGGATTCCACACAAATAATATTAAATTGGTGAAGACAAATCAGGTCGACGGTCTGACAAACCCACGAAATCGAGCTAAAAAATGTGAATGAGACTTGAGTCTCACTCACTGGTCTCGTCGTTGTCATATAATATTTAAAATTTTAATGATATTTTTATTAATTTAGCTAAAAAAAAATTGATTTAAAAGAGGGAGAAGAAGAACCAAATTAAAGATGGGGAGTTTTTTCTCCATCAACTCCAATTAATTTCAATTAGTTGAGAGTTAGATCCCAATTTCAATTGCACCATAAAATCTCCAATCTCATCTCAATTTCTCTCCCAAAATCCGAGCACCGCCATGGAAGTTGCCTCCTCCTCCACATCTACCTTAATCAAGGATTCCAAATCCACTAAATCCGTCGTCGACGCCACCGCAAGCTCCCGGAGTCGCCGCAACCTTTGCATCGGAGTCTCCGTCGTCGTCGCCGTCGTCCTCCTCGTCGTCGTTATAATCGTCATTTTAGCCTTCACGGTGTTCAAGCCAAAGCGCCCTATCACCACCATCAATTCCGTCTCCATTGACGATTTCGACATGTCGTTGAGCGTAGTCAGAACCTCTGTCGATTTCAACATCACTCTGATTGCCGATGTCGCTATTACGAACCCTAACAAGGTCGGATTTAGCTACTCGAATAGCACCGCGTTTTTCAATTACAGAGGCGAACTGGTTGGCGAGGTGCCGATTCTGGCCGCGCAAATAGATGCAGGTCAGACCACGCAGATGAACATTAGGTTGAGGATTTTGGCAGATCGGTTTGTGAAAACGTCGACGGTGTTCTTCGATGTCGTAGCCGGATCGATGCCGTTGAATGCGTACGCGAAAGTTTCAGGTAAGGTGATGATTTTGGGGATTTTCAATATTCATATGGTTTCTACAACATCGTGTGATTTCAGTATTAACATATCGGAGAGAAATATTAAAGATCAACAGTGTAATTACCATACTAAGATCTGATTAATTGTTTTTTTTTTCTTCTTCAACTGATTTCGAGGTTGATTTAGGGCTGTTTTTACACTGTTCTTCTAATTGATTGGTTCGCCATTTTTGTTACTATTTTTGAACTTCACATCTCCATCCCTTACAGTTTGTTTGCCATTTTTTTTGGACCTTTATAATTGTGTCCATAGTCCATGTATCTGTATAGTTGTGAATATATTTTCTCGTTCACGTTTTGTAAAACATTTCTCTCAAATGTGATACTTTAAGTTCATGCATATGCCAATATTATATGTGAAACTCGAATCTCACCCGACTGGCTTGGGATTAGAACTTCAACTTCCAAGTGTTCGTAGTACATCGACCATCTTGGATGTCTATGATTTGGATTTTCGCCACAACTTTATATTATCAACTAGATACATTATTATCAATGTATTTCCTCACTCTTGTTTTGTAAAATATTTTTTTCAAATGTAACTCATACTCGAACATATTTATCATCAGAGCTTATATTATACAACAAGTGTCGCACAATCGCTGTCTCTTGTGATGCAATTAATTAATTAGTTTTTGAAAATTCTAAATGGAAAAGTTCCGATATTTAATGTCATTTTTTTAGTTCCATGATGATTCTAGTCTAATATTTAATGATATTTCTTTAATTCCATAAGGATTTCCTCTTTAATTTTTTATTTAAAAAATCATCTTGTTGATTACTTACAATATATATATATATATATATATATATATTTATAGTTTTCAGATGTTTTCTTTTTCAAAAAAGAACTTTTTTTTTTAATTAAACTTATAAATACTATTAATTGTGTATTTTTAGAGATAGTTTTGAAAATTTAAAGAAAGATTTAAAAATTTTAACTTTTAACTTTTTTATTATTTATTTTTTTTATGAAATTTTAGATATAAAGTGAAATGATTTCTTTAAAAATATGAAAGAAAAAAAAAATTCAACCCAATTGTTTTAAAAATATAAAAAATTTAGTTTATCATTTAATGTATATAATATTTTAAGTTGTGCTAATAATTAAAATAATTTAGTAAAAAACTAAAGTAAAAAATTACAAGAAAACATTTTCTGTTAAAAATAAAATCATTTAAACTGAAATTTAATAATTTGAAACATTAATTAAAATTTTAATGGGTTGATGTGAAAATAAAGTTAGATTCAAGTTTATTAATTTTCTATTTATAATTATTTCGTTAGTTATCGAACTAAAGGCATATAGATTAGGATTAAGACTAGCTAGCAAATATTGTTTACTTTAGCCTCCTCCCCGGGTTTTAAAAAGCTGTCTATTAGGAAGAAGCTTTCGCACCTTTAAGGAATGGTTCGTTCCCCTCTCCAATCGAAACCTAATTATAGTTATAATTATACATAGTTGGGACGGTGTTTAACACAAAAACAATATAGTGAAACAAAACCATTCTTCCCTAATCATGACGTAACATTGAACGCTTAAAACTTTGTTGTGTTGCAGCCATGGGAAACACAAAAAAAAACCATCTCTTATAAGTACTAGTTTCGTTCTCTTCTTCCGAGCTCTTTGGTATTCGGGGCCCACTCGTGAGTGCTCAAGTCAGTTTAAGTATTCAACTTCGTTGTCATAAAACTCATAGGACTTTTTCGGTCGATAACTCGAGTTCTAAGTTCTAGGCAGATGATCACCAATAAATTCGAATCCATTCCCACAAAGTCTTTACTTCATCCCCTCGCTATAACGACTACTAAACTAAGCCAACCTCGAGTAGTTTATTTCGAAGTCAACATTTAACTCAGCTAGATAAACAAGTAACCTCCAATGAAAAGTAACTTAGAACTATCAAATCTCAAAAGTTAACGAACTTTCAAGGCCATAACTATACCCATTGCTGACCATTGCTACTTTCTGTCTGCACGAGAGAAGCGAGCAACGCCTATGAACGCCTAGGAAAGAGAATCCGACTGCCACCAATCCCTCTTCTTAGTTCTTTGCTGTTAAAAAGAGGCAAGCCATCAGGTTTTAACAATGATAAGTAACAAAATGATAAGGCAAAGAATAGGCCTTCACATACCTTAACACTTCTCGTATCAGTGCCCCATCATTGTTAATGTAAGCATCATCACTTTCTTCATCTTGTTTGCATCAATCCATTTCTGGAGGACCTGAAGAACAATTCAGTTCTAATATTCTACAACAGAATCATCCTGGGAGTTCCAATCATCATTCATTTTCGAACACCGGATGCAATCGAGAGATATCAAATGATGAATAGAAAACCGAGTAGTAATCCTATGTCAATTCATATGCTCGAGACTAGCAAACTGTCTCAATTCTCACCAGCTTGATGGTAGTTTGATTCCCACAAGCAAATGTGTGAAATAGCTTAAGGTTTCAAATTAATACGAAAAACTGAAGAACGTTTGAATCATTAAGGAACGTTCAATGTAAGAGGGTGGGCTAGAAATGGTACAATCCTGATAGAACAAAAGTAAACCGACTAGTAATCCTATGTCACTTCATATGCTCGAGACTAGCAAACTGTCTTGATTCTTAACAGTTTGATTCCCACAAGCATATTTCAGTCTTGAACTAATTTGTGATGAAATTGCTAAAGGTTTCGAAGTAATACAAAAAACTGAAGAACGTTCAGATCATTAAGAAACATTCAATATAGTAACTAATTCAGGACGTTCAAACAGAAGAACGTTCAAATCATTACGAAAAACTGAAGAACGTTCAATATACGAAACACAAAAGTGATTACCAGTAACCAATTCAGGATTTCTATAAGTGCATCTTTGCCTAGGAGCTAAGAGTTTCGAAGTAATACGAAAAACTGCAGAACGTTCAATAAACGAAAAACAAAAGTGATACCAGTAACCAATTCAAGATTCTATAAGTGCATCTTTGCCTAGGAGCTAAAGGAAGAACAATGCCATCATATTAACAACTTGCTGATTAGGTTAACAAAAGAACAAAAGAACTGGCTTATTGGTCAAGATCACAGGACTTCATCCAACCCGACAAGCATGTTCATCAAAAAAAACAAGACTTCCAAAATTTACAATAATCGATCTGCTTCAGCAGAGATTATGCCAGTCATATAATTCAGTACAGAAACGTCAGACGTTCGAATTAGCAAGTAATTCATCTCAAGAGTCAGTTACCTACATTCTTCAATGCAATAATCATCAGCAGTCAACCAGAAGAGCACCAAGATTCAGAACTCGAGCTTTCGGCACAAACCCAAGTCCAAATTGCGCGATTTTCTCGAGGGCTTAACAGGCGCAGCGGGACAAGTTTGAGCAATCCCAGTTATGAATGAAGCAGGAGGGGTATTACAATCAAGAGAATCAGTATGAGAGCTTGTGATCATAGCAAGAGAAGATTCAGCCTGATGGGAGATAATCAGTTCCAAGAGATTTTCATAAACAGCCTCCAAGAGCTCACTATCAGTAATGGTTTGTTCTTCTTCAGATTCCACGAACTGCAATGAAGAAGAAGAAGAAGCAGAAGAAGAAGAATCAAACTGAAGGCGACGAGCAACAAATCCAACAGAGCCACTAAAACACTTTCTACAGAGAGGAGCTAAAGCCAAATGAGCAGGGCCAGGGGAAAAGGGATCAAAAACACCATCCTTGGGAGTGCGAGGGCTACAAAGAGGAGGCTCTAAAGGATCAGAAGAGCTCAATACAAGAGCTCTGCTAGTCACAACCTGAGTGAGTGGGGATTTCGAATCAGAAGGAAAATCGCTACTCTCTCTATCGGCATCAGGCGTTGAAGGCTCAATCGGAGCTCGTAGCTCAACAATCTCCGGCTGAGCTTCGTCTTTACTGCAACATTTGCTCGGCGACTGATCCGATTCCTTAGATTCATCAGTACATCGCGCAAAATCCATCCTGAACAATCGCGGAACAAATGAAATAAAAAAAAAAAAAAAAAAAAAAAAAAAAAAAAAAAAAACCCTAATCACAGCTAGAGAGTGAAAACGGAGAATCGCCGAACAAAAACGCGAAAACATATCCGCAAGAACAACAAAAACAATGAATACGATCGAAAAACGCAATGAAAATGGCGAAAAACTTCTCGGAAATCGAAGATTTCATATTCAAACAACATCAACGAGGCAAAAAAATAAAAAACACTGAAAAATCATATAAAAAATGAAAGAATAGAGAGAAAATTACCTGGCGCTGCTGATTAGAAGGAATCAAAGTGAAGACGGCGATGGAAAAGGGACGAGGAAAGCTTAAAGTGGGAGATTTCGGCTCGAAAAACT
Organism: Cucurbita maxima; assembly: GCF_002738345.1. NCBI lineage: Eukaryota > Viridiplantae > Streptophyta > Magnoliopsida > Cucurbitales > Cucurbitaceae > Cucurbita > Cucurbita maxima. The sequence continues at coordinate 5,739,593 of NW_019272020.1, read as the reverse complement.
AGAAAAACTTGAAGGGAAATGGAAATGGAAATGGAGTCTTTGAAGAGTGAAACTGGAAACTGTAGATCACAATCCATCGAACGGTCATCTTTAATCTTCTTCCTCTTCTTCTCTCTCTTCCAAAATCCAAAACGGTTGAAAGAGGGAGAAGCTTTCGATCGATTCGGGTGGGATGAAATCTTGATTTTTGGTAGAGTCGAAATTTTTTTGGAATTACAAATTGTTATCTCCTCCATTACAATTTTCATTTTAACTCTCAAAATAAATCATAGCTTCTATTATTAAATTATAAATTTGTATATGAAATAAATTTGGGATTAGGGTTTGTAAAATTACCAAATCATAAACCAAGAACAGAGAATTAGGGCACAAGTTCAATAGAAATGAAGAACAGAGAAAAAATAAATAAATAATATATGGTTTGTAAAAAATAAATAAAAATATTTAAAAAATGTATTTCAATTTTTTTTTAATTTTGTAGGGATAAATTTATTTTCTTTTTATAAATATTTAATTAGTGGAGTGAATTTAGCCTGAATTAAAAAATAATTTTAATATATTAAACATAAATTAAAAGTTTTAAAATATATTTTAAAAGAGTTTTGATATTGGTAACCGATAATAACAGTGTGTTGTAGCTCGTGAATGTTTGATATTTGAATATTACCAGATTTTAATCATGAATGTAATATGTATTGTAATTATTTAGCTGAATAAAAGAATAATTCGACAACCCAATTTAACCTGGATAATCTTTTTTACAAGAAATTTCGGGTTGAATTAGTTGGTGCATGGAGTAACTCGAATATAGTTCACAACCCAACCGAACCTATTTGAGTTACTCTGGTCTCCGACCCATCCAACTCAAAAACTCAAAATTTCGGGTTGGTTCAAAAGATTCTCAAACCCAGATGTGTTCGAACTATATTCACTCTAAATTCTACAACAAACTTCCAAAAATTGCATTTCATTAATTTGTTTTAATGAATGGGCAATTTGTTTTAATGAATTTCATTTCATTAATTTTCTTACTCATTTTTTATATATACATAAAAAAAAAATAAAATTTATATAAAAAAAATTTGGAGATGAAATTTACTATTTTCATGTACAGTAAATAAATAGATGAGTATTTTTAGAATTACCCTAATAATCTCACAGTAATTTTAAATGGTAAATAAAATAATTAAAATTATTATTTAAAATTAAATAATTAATTATGAAGTTTTAAGACATAAATTCCAATACTTTAATTATATTATTTAAATATTAAATGACAATTTCAACCACGTCTTAATATATTCAATAATTAATCAAATTTATAATTTTTAAGTTTGATTTATCGGATTATTTGAGTAATTTATTTATAATAAAAAATAATAGGTTAGTTCGTAAAAAATTATTTATTTATTTTTAAATATTTATCTAAAATTTTCAATGTTGGTATATTTTAATTTTAGAGGGTGAGAATAAATAATAAAAAAATAATTATGAAATTAAATGAATATATGTATTATCTTAAAATTAATAATAAATTTGAATTTGTTTTTTCCAACACAATCAATCCTTATGAACCTAACCCAATCTAAACTCATCACCTTTAATTAAAAGAATAAAATAAAATAAAAATTATTGGGCCAAGAAGATGGGCTAAGGTTCAGAAACAAATGGGCTCAGCCCAAGCCCAAGCCCAAGCCCAAGCCCAAAAGGTTATTTCAATCTTTTTCATATATACCATTTTAATTAATTAGAAAATAAGGGAAAATTTTATTTTTAAAAAATAAAATAGAATTAAATATATATTTACAAATCTCAATTAAATATAAAAACAAAAAAAAAATATTTAATTTACAAATAAATATTATGACACTTATTCAAGTGTAATATTTATTAATTTATTTTAATATTTTGACGACGACTTTACTCGATGCTTCTCCGTCAAGGAAAGTCATGAAAAGGAAAAGAGATAATAAATAAATTGAATAGACGTAAGAGAAAGAACCGTTCTTATTATCCATCTTGAAAAATAATAAATGTAGCTAAAAAATATGGTATAAACACGAGAAAAAAAATTTATGCAACGAAATTATTTTATTTATATCCATTATAAAATTATTTTATTATTTATTACCACATTAAATTTTAAGTAAACGTTAATTATTGTTAAATAAATTTAGTTGAAGTGTAATTATTACATTAATAATTACAACTTAATTAATAATTAAAGAAATGAGAGATGACGTCTTTATTTAATTATTTAGCTGGCAAAATTCATGTGTGGAAAGAGGGAAGGAATCTTACTATTATATTTATCATATAAAATAAATAAATAAATAAATAAATATATAGTTGGTTCATAGAATCTAGACATTATAATTATTATTTTGTTTATAGCTTAGAGTTCGATTTCAAGGATATATAATTTTTTATTATTATTATTTTGTTTATATTTCTTAGACGCTCGAGTTCGATTCCAGGGATATATAAATTTATTATTATTATTATTTTGTTTATATTTCTTAGAAGCTCGAGTTCGATTCCAAGGATATATAATTTTTTTTTATTATTATTTTGTTTATATTTTTTAGACGCTCGAGTTCGATTCCAGGGATATATAATTTTTTATTATTATTATTTTGTTTATATTTCTTAGAAGCTCGAGTTCAATTCTAGGGATATATAAATTTTTTATTATTATTATTTTGTTTATATTTCTTAGGGCTCTTTAACATCTATCTTTAGAAATGTTTTGTCGGTATTTAGGTGTCTTTAGTTTTATGACAATGTTGAACTATGTTAATATGTTACCGTTTTCGCTTGTTGTTTTTTATTGATTTTTTTATGTGAAGAAGAACTAAGAGTTCGACTCCACGGATATTTATAATTTTTTTTATTATTTTATTTATATATTTTTAGGGCTTCTAACATCTATCATGTCAGTATTTAGTTGTCTTTAATTTTATGACAAAATTGAACTAGGTTAATATGTTACAATTTTCGCTTGTTGTTTTTTTTATTGATTTTTGTATGTAAATAAGAACTATTATGTTAATATATTACCATTTTCACTCGTTGTTTTTTATTGATTTTTTATGTAAATAATTATAGATCTATTTGTGTTTGTTTGTGAAGTTTTAATATATTTTATCTAAGATGTTATCACAATAATTATAAATTATGGATAAATAAAACTTTAAAAAAAAAATTTAACAACTAGACACCCTAACCCGAAAATAGAGGGTTGGGTTGGGTTACCAATCCAACCAACCCGAACTTTTGGGTTTGGTCAAAAAAATCCTTCAACCCAACCCAACTTGAACCATGTATATCCTTAACCTAAAGCAAATTCACAAGAACTTATGCTAAAAAAAGGACAATATCATATCATTGTGGAGAGTCGTGTTCATCTAACTGCATTAACCCGAAAATTTAAGGATATTTTAAACTTTTTTTCCTAAACAGAATCACGGAAGTCTTAAGGACAAAACTTGTAATTTAACGAGAAAAAAAAGTTCGGTTTTTATTCTCGGGAATATTCCAAACACATCACCATCATCAGGTGGTGTACATCAGTGATGTGCCCAAAACCAATTTGAATACGCAATCACACTCTAATTACCCATACAAAAGAGATATCATAGCTTTTAACGTTATGGTAAATTTACATGGTTCGATTTACATATTTATGATTGACACGTCTTATGAGATTGAATTTATGTCGTTTGTGGGACGAAGAAATCTTCTAGCTTTGATTATCGATTCACAAGGTTAATTTTGAACATAAAATTTTCGCTCGACCAATTTAGGACAAATACTGTCACAATAGGAATTTTGCCTTTTAGAGAAATATAGCTGCATTTTGGAACATTTTCTTCACGTTATCCAAAAGTTATTAACTCTTATAAAAATGACTCTTTTGCCCCTAAAATTATTACATACCACAAGATGACTACGAGCATATGATATTCTCATGTATACTTATGATCGTTCACGTGCACGACTCAAAATTTGCAAGAAAAATCTTAAATTCAAAGGAAAATATGCATCAAGGTGATGTTCACACCCCTAAATTTAGATCATCGTTTGTTTTTTAAGTGATAAAAACATGTATTTTTGAGTTGAGGGTAAGAAAGTCTTTTAGCTAACTGGCTACGAAGAAAACGTGTAAAGGTGTTGATGAGATATTGTACGTTCAATTTTTTGTTTTTGGAATGAAATTTTATGTGTTTGCTGAAAGAGCTTGAAATTTCGTTAGCTACCGAGTCTCGATCACAAAATAATAAGAATGTTTGTGGGTCGAGTTGAGACATTTTTTAGGCCTAATCCAATTGTTCAGATGGTAAGTTTCTTCAATCCAAACGACCTTATTATATAATGAGCCTAACTTAACCGAACCCAAATTTTTTTGAGTTGGGTAGGTTCAGGTTGTTCGGATTATTTATTCGAAGTGTTTTTTTTTGCACGTTTATCTTTCTTGAATATTTGTTGGTATCCAAGTACAATTATTTCCCTTTGCCTTTAGTTACCTTCTTTCAATTCAAATTGGTTATTATTTGCTCTTGTATATGGATTTTTTCTTTGGTCGGATTACGAGCTTTAGTTCTATATTTCGAACTTATTGAATCAATAATTTTGGCTGATCACGAGTATCACGTTATTTCTTCAATTAACGAAAATATGAGTTTAAGACGTATGAACTGCACTAAACTTAAAAAAACTTCAATCGAATCATAAACCAAATCAATAAATTAAGGGTTGATCCTACGTACTAGATCAACAAGTCAAAGGGTAATTCAATACATGATCAACAAGCAAAATTTGCTCGAGAACATCAGTTGGAAAGGGAAACAAAGTATTCCTTATAAGGGCATGGAAACCTCTCTCTAGTGGACACGTTTTAAAACTGTGAGGCTGATGACGATACGTAACGGGCAAAAACGGACAATATCTATTAGCGGTGAGTTTGAACTGTTACAAATGGTATCAGAGCCAGACACCGAGTGATGTGCCAACAAAGATCCCACATGGTTGAAGAGAGGAACAGAACATTCTTTATAAGAGTATAAGCCTTTTCCCAACCACAGTGTTTTTTTAATTATAAATATTTAAATATGATATTATTGAGGGAAGGAATATGAGTTTATTTAAATGATTTAAAATATAATAATATTAACATAAAATAATTTTAGGCACTATATTTTATTTGGTTATTTGCTTTTAGGCCGGGAGTTACGAAGGAAACCTCGAGCTCATATTGGTCATGGGTTGAGAACGGGAATTGAATTCTCTGAAACCTAATTTATCGTTGTTCCTCAGTAGCTCAGTGGTAGAGCGGTCGGCTGTTAACCGATTGGTCGTAGGTTCGAATCCTACTTGGGGAGATTTGATTCATTCCGAATTTTGAATGAAAGGGTTCGCTTTGACCGTTAAGAGTAGGTAACCCGTTCCGTTCCCTGTGTCTTTGTTTCTATTGCATTCTATCTCATCGTATCAAATTCTGTTCTGCGATATTTGAGAATCACCGTCAATACCTCGGTGTAGGTCCGGGATAATCCTTTGTTCCACCGTCTGGGTCTATTTACAACTAGCCAATTAAGATTTCTCAGATGTATAGTACCATTATATTAAATTTCTCAGATCCACCATAAGAGAGAAGTCTAGAATTAAATTATCTCTCAATATCAAAGATCTAGAAATAAGATTTGGAACATTGTTCTATCATTTCATAATATCCGACCTTTTTCCATTGCAACAAATTATGAAATTAAAATAATAAATAAAATTTTCTAACAAATTACTACTAGTTATAGTAATCTCATCTGCTACATGTAACACATGAAATAACGATTGAAGCAAGTCTATCCAATTTTGTATTCTCATCTGCTACATGTAACACATGAAATAACGATTGAAGCAAGTCTATCCAATTTTGTATATAAAAGTGAATGTTTGTTGAATATTCTTTGTTTTTTTATCGTGTAATAGGTCAAGTTTGAATATTTGTAACAATGTGATCCTTACCGAGCGTGCTAATATAACTTTTAATTATATTATTTTATATATTTTTTAAAAGTGTAAAGAATAAAATAATGATAAAATGTCACTTATCACTTATCAGCTGTGGTTCTCATTGACAGTCCCACAAACGACAGACATTATCACCCACAGGTTGCTTAATGTCTTCTATCTAAGGACAAATTTGTAATTTCCTATTTTCTATTTTTATTTTTATTTTTATTCACCTTTTAAATTAGTGCAATTTTTAATTTTATTGCATTTCTTGAAAATAATCTCTTTTTTATGTGGTTGATGTGACAATTTTCATTATTATTGTTATTTCAATTTTCTCATATTTTTAGTTTTAAATTTAGTATAATTTTTTTTTATTTAATAAATAAGATATTGTTAAGCTAATAATTTAGACGGTTCAAACGACCAAAAATAAAAAATAAAAAATAATTATTTTAGAAATTATTTTAATTTTTTAAAATTATTAACGAAAGCATATTCTTTATCTATTTATTGTGTTCCCTTTTTGTCGCTATCTGTCTTTTATTAAATTATTATTTTCTTTTTTAAAAAAAAACATAAAGTGAAAGTTTTTAATAATTCAATTTCTCGGGTACACGTGTACTATTTCCTTTGGCTTCGGAAAGCATCTTTTATATTTTATTTTTTAATTTATTAAAATAAAATATATTAATTTTTTTTAGAATTGATAAAGATATCATTTTAAATATGCAATTATATATTTACTTTTTTTTTTAATCTAGTTATTATTTAAAATTATATAAATTAAATTTCTAAAAATACCCTTTAAACTTTTTAAAATATAAAAATATAAAAAATTCAATAAACTTTTAAAATTTTAATTTATTAAAAAAAATTAAAATTTTAAAAATAAATTAAGTATTATTATTATTTTAAATATTCCAAAATAGTGGAGTCGTATTATTGTTCTTATTTTGCCCTTACGTTTAATAAATTTTTATTTGACCCTTCGATATTAGTGACTCTTCGAGTGTAGTTGTTTGTTAAGTCCAATAAATGAAATTGATGTTAAAAGAGACAAAACTATACCATCGTTGAAAAAGTTGACAATCCGAACCATTGAGTTGGGTCTAAAAAAATGTTTCAATGTGACCCAACACAACCCACGAACACGCCTATCGTTGCTAATGAAATATGCGACTTGAATCAGCGCACTTTGACGAGATGCCACTATTTGACTAGAGGTGACTAAACATTGAATTGGTGTATCCTTTACCGTTCCTCTTCTGCCCTTTAAGTTTTTAGTAATTTCTTGTAACAGCTCAAACTCATCACTGCCCGAGTCCACCGTTAGCAGATATTGTCCTCTTTGGACTTGCCCTTTCTTATAACAACTCAATCGTAGCTTGCCTTTTCTTATAACAGTTAAAGCCCACTGCTAACAAATATTGTCCTCTTTCGACTTTCCATTTCGGACTTCCTCTCTAATGGTTTTAAAACGCGGGTTCCACACCGTTATAAGGAATGTTTCGTTCCCCTCTCCAACCGACGTGAAATCTCACATTTATAATTTATCCTTTGTTGATGGCACGTTGCTTGAATAGGTGCAATTTATACTATGAAATATATTTGCTCGTGCAACCCTTCACATTCTTTTTTTGCCCTTCCGTTTCTAATCGATTCTTATTTTTTTCTTTTAACAATGAAACGTAACTCTCAACGTTATTCACACAAATCGAACGTTATCGGGGTCGAAAAATTATTTAAATATAACAAGATCTTTTTAAAAAATCACTCAATAAACTACATAAAATAAATAAACTTCAATCCAATTTAATTTTGGACATTTTTTCTCTGAAATATTTAATATTAATTAATGAATTCCCATGTTCTTTAAAGCAACTAAATTATTATCATAGGTCCACGTGGCAGCATAAAGTTTTTTTTAATATAATATTACAATTAAAACATTAAAAAATTAGTTATAAAAAATAAAATAATAGTTATTATAATATACCTTTTCCTTTTCTTTTTGGTTGTTGGTTTGTTCTTAGTACACATCATCTCATTCGAGTCATTCACTTAGCTCAATTATTATTGCACTTTAAGTTTAAAAGCAATAATTCAAATAAAAGGAAATTACATTTTTACCCCTAATTTTAAGATAATAATTGTATTAATTTAATCCTTTATTGTAATTTTGTATTAATTTTAAGTGAAAATGGGTAACTTTTAGTACTATTTGAGCTCGAATTGAACAAAACTAATATTTAGGACTGCAAAACTAAGCTCGAAATCAAATAGGTCGAGATCAAGACATACCATGGACCCAAATGTTCGTGAGCTTGCCTCGACTAGAGCCGACTAGGCTGAGTCCTAGGTGGGCTTATCAACCAAAGGGCGTGTGTTCATGTTGTAGATATTTTGTACGAGATTGACGTGATGAGAGAAGTAAGACACATATTACCTTTTTCGTATCTATATCCTTCACTGAAAAATCAATACTAAGATAGGAGCAGGGGTTTCGTGGAAAATATAGCACGTTTCTCGGATTGGAACCAATGACTTACGTCTATTTCTTAGGGCGTTTAAAGAGTGTGACTCTAACGTTTAGTTAAAAAAAAGGGTCGGAACTAATCGAGATCAATAGGAAGTCCCGAAATTTATTGACAAAGTTCATGCCACGACGATCCATATGAAAGGCAGTTTTGTTGATGCATTCTCCAACTTCGAATGAGTTTGAAGCCTTAGACACATTTTTTTGAAGACTTTTCGTTATGTTTCTCTCTCTATCGGTCTCGCTACTTCGTTCCTATCTCTAAAGGGTTAGGGTGACAACCTTGATTGGGTGCCCCACTGCCCCTCAAAGATCTCCAGTAAACTCGGGCTCAAGGAGGCCTTTTCGTGAATTTCTTGAAGAGCACGAGTCACCTCTTCATCAAAAGAAATGAACGACAAAAAAAAACATCGTTCAGTCCCACTCCCTATCCTTTCCTCTATACTGAATCCTACCGAGAAGTTTAGGAAGTAGTTTTTAACCGAGTCCCTTAGTCTTCCATACACTGCAACACACCCAAAAAGAAACGAGCTACGCATAAATTAAACTTGGAGATGAAAGTCTTCTTTCATTTCTCGACAGTGAAGTAAGACTAAGCTCGTGAGCTTATTATCCTAGGTCAAACACAGTTGGTAGATCCCATTTTTTACGTCCCCATGTAAACTCATATATCGTTCAGAACTTCCAGAATAGGTACATCAACGACATCTTAAAACCTATAAACTAATTTAGACATGAGAGCTGGCGTTACAAGTATCAAATCGATATCACAAATATTAATATAATAAAAATTGAAGTTTATTTATTAATTTAAATAATTTAAATAATTTAAATATTATAATTCCATTGGTTTGAGTTTTTAAGCTTATATTAAGTTTGACACCTATCTAGAAGATTTCCTGACGTAATATATTTGTTTAAAATATTATTATGAACCATTTTTTATTTATAATATAAAGAAATTTATTTATATTTTTGGCCCACAAAATATTTTATTATTAATATAATATGGTTGAAACTTTGAAAATAAGTTGCTAATGTCGCTTTTATTTATATTTTAAAAACCCCATAATATTTATTATTAATATATTTATCATTAAAACTTTGAAAGTAAATTATTAATACGAATTTTCAGTAAGCAAAAAATATTTATTATTATTATTATTTTTTGTTTCTTATTTTTTTATTTGAAATATAATTGAGTAGATAAAATGTAAAATAAATAATTATGTGATATTCGTTGAAATAAAAAGAACGCAATTATTACAAATTTGAATAAATAATACTAAAAGCATTAAATTTTTGCTGACATTTCATTGAGTATTAATAAAATTATAAATAATATTTATAATAATTAGTTTAAATTCGTCAAAGAGGGTATAATGTATATTTATTAATTTAAATAATTTTATTGAATTTTATTACGTTAAATTAATAAAAAAAAACTTTTTAACTAACCAAAACTCTTAATTCTTTATAAAATATCTCTAAAATAAATAAAAGTATTTTTTTTAATTTTTTTAAAATATTTAAATGTATCAATAAAACCTTTTTATTGCGAAAATTTTGATTAAACATTTTTTTTTTAATTTAAGGGATATTTTAAATTCTTTTTAAAAAGTTGCCAAATTTATTTTTTATTTAAAATTAAAAGTAAATATATTTTTTAATTTTTTTAATTTAAAAGTATTATTAAAATTTTTGAAAATTTCGAATATTTTTATTATTATTATTTTCGAAACTGAAATACAAAATAAAGAAAGGAGTTAAAAGAGAGTTATAAGTAACGTCCCATCAGAAAAAAGGAAAGAGATGGAACGCAAAATATCCTTTTGGTCCTTACATTTTACCATAATTAACATTTAGCCTCTAAACTTCAAAATATTATGTTTTTTTTCTTCTTATAATTTAAATTTAATTTTTATTTAGTCCCTAAAATTCAATTATTTTCTTTTGGTCCTTAAATTTTAATATTTACAATTTTACCTTTTGATTTTTTTTCGTTATGTTAATGTCTATAAATTAATTTAATTAATTATTAGATCATTTTATTCTATATTAAAATTAATTAAAAAGTCACATCATAATTATTTTAAATTAAAACGTCAAATATGAAAATTAGGGGTAAAAATGTAAATATTCAAATTTTTGAACTAAACGAACTCTCTGAACTCAAAATTTAGTAAGTAAAAATGTAACATTTGAAAACCGAGAAACTGGATAAAACTATAATTTCTCTAAATTTAAGGATCAATTAGAAACCAAGAATTATCGAATAAATTTATTGATTAAAAAATAAAATATAAAAACCGAAAAATTTTGAATGGTTGGAAGCATCGAATAACGTTCGATTAAACGTGTTTATGGTGGTTGGTTTGTTCCTATAACATTCTCTCATTTGTCTTGTCAATGTTTTAGGTTCATTATTGGAGCACTTTGGAAATAAAGAGAAGAAAATAAAGCATAAAAATACAAATTAGAGAAAATTGATGTTTTTTAAAACTTTTAATATTTACATTTTTGTCTCTTCGTTTTAACATTAAAACAATACAAAAATAAACCTTTTTACGACAAAACGTAAAACGTGACCTTCACTGTATGGGATGAATTTCAGTACTGTACAAGACATAGAAGTTACAGTTATAACTATCTGTTGGACGTTTTTTCGAACTGAAACAGTAATTACTGATATTGAACTACTAAGACTGAACAGTAAAATGGTATGGACTCTTTTCATTAGGTACGACTGATATGAATCTGCAGTAGTATAGGAACTATTAATATTTTTTATAAGGGACGATTAATTCATGTAATAAGTAGACCTTAACCTATGTTGGTTAGTGGTCATTTAATAAGGTGACGTATTTTTAACAACCCTCATCTTATTCATTACATATATTATTGAGAAGGGTCGTTTTTTTACGAGGGCATCGCTAACCACAATCACAATGACGTGGTTCGATCGTTGTTATAGAAAAGTCGATTCTAACTGGGTAGAGTGTAGCTAGCGCGTTAGGTTTGCTAAAGACTATTCGAGACTGAAGTCATTCGTGGGTCACTAGAGAAGATAAATACTCGTGTAGGGTGAGTAGGGTTGTCACTGTTCGTAATTGCAGTCACCGTGGTGGGTTCGATGTCGTCATCCATATTGAGGGTCCACAAAAGATAAAATTTTAGAGGAGGGTGTATTCTTCAAATTATTAAAAATTGAGGGCCATGGATAGAAATTTTTTAAAAATTATATATAAATAGGAAAATAAAAGTTTTTCCAAATATTTAGTGAAAAAATAATTTATGAAAATCATCCACTTTGATCGGTGAACTTACCGCGTAAGGAAGTACGTCCAAAATTAAATGGAAAAGTAAACGAAGTACAGATTAAATTAAAATTTTGATCTGGGCGGATTTTGCTGCGCCAAGTGTTGATGTTTGGCGACGAATTGGATTGAAACCCAGACAGTTCAAGAACAGATTCGAGATTTTCATGAACAATCGTAAGTAAATTCGTAATTCAACCGATTAATTAGTTTGCTTTATTAAGCTTGTGAAATCGTGCATCTGTGGCATATGAGTGTCAAATCGCGCAGTCGTTTTCGACCTACGGATTGTCCGGGGCTATCCTTAGAAAGATTCGACTTCAACGTCAGACAGTGGGAACTCGGCAGCGCAATATTTGTCGTGCGATTGATTTATTACCAGGTTGCGCAAATCGCCATTGCCAGAGCTTGATTTTATTTTTTGCAGATTAGGATCTGTTCTTGTTTCCGAGTTCGGAGGCTATCTTCTTTATGTAAGTGTTTTCTCGTTTTTATCTTTTGGTTTGATGAATCTTTATATTCAGTATCAGAGCATAAACGGTTTTTTCAAGAAATTTCTGTCGCTATCAGCATTTCTTTATCGGGCATTCTATTTCTGGGTTTTGTTTACCGATTAATGATTATTTGTTCATGATGCTACTTCCGAAGTGGTTTTAGGCTGTTGTTTTGATGCTTAAATTCGTAGTTTGGATTATGTTTTATGTTCAGGAAAAACTGAGAAACAATTTGCCGAGCTTCTTGTTTCGATTAAGCCGCGGTTTTGAGAACGAAACCTGTATTGGATTTCACCCTCCCCCGGCGGAAGATCGGAAGATTAGGTGAAGAACAGATAAGGTTAACGAGGAGATAAGCATGGAAAGATTCCTCTCAGCCATCGTCTCAGAAGCTGCGGCGAGTGGGAACTCTCTGCTCGTCACTATAAAGATTGCAGTGCTACCCATAGCCAAAGTTTTCACCATGTGCTTTCTGGGTTTTCTCATGGCATCCAAATATGTCAATATCTTGCCTGCGAGTGGAAGGAAACTTTTGAATGGGGTATGCTTACTTAAATTCCATCTAATCTTTACTATGAACAAACTCGCGAACTGATTTCCAGATGCATAGCTTATGATTAGTATTTAGATGAACTCATATGATTTGTTCTGTTTCTTGTGCTGCAGTTGGTCTTTTCGCTTTTGCTTCCATGTTTAATATTCTCTCAGCTCGGGCAAGCTATTACTGTTGAGAAAATGCTTAAATGGTGGGAGCTAAATAGAGATATGTACACATTTTCCTGTTTTGATTTGAATCTTTTTTACTGAGAACATGTCATCCAACTTGTGAATCAGGTGGTTTATTCCCGTAAATGTTGTTCTGGCTGCCACTTCAGGTTCCATAATAGGATTAATCGTTGCATTAATTGTTCGTCCTCCATACCCCTTCTTCAAGTTCACGATTGTACAAATTGGAATTGGTAAACCACTTGATCTTGGAACAGTTCTTTGACAGTATGTGTTTGTTCCTATTTCTTTCACTTGGCTGGCTGGTTATTTCAGACATCTGTTAGTCCATTAGTTTGCAACTAGCTCCCTATGGCCTGTTAGTTTGTAGTTGTAAAACTAGAATAATATTTCCCTTCTCCCGAGTTGTGCATCAGTTTTGTATGCACTAACTAAATGGCACTGCGAGGTTTGTGCTGCATGCGACACAAATCAATCGTGTTGGCCAGACATCAATACACGATTGCAGAGAAATAAGTTAGGAGAGTTGTTCGAATGAGTATACGTTAATAATAACTTGATGGATCATGGGATGAATCTGAGTGCTCCAAAATAGCTAATTCAATCAAGGCCAACCTAGTCTAATAGGGAATCTCCAATGAATTGCCTTATATGATGATGCTAGCACATACTATACAACCTGATATGTTTTCCTTGCCTACCTAAAACTCAAGCTGAGTTTCTTTTTAGTGTGGGGAGGTGATGTAGTAAGTTTGAGTTATATACTGCATGTGTGAGCGCATTTTCTTCTCCCAATTCCATAGTAGTTTCTTGTTTTTGTTATCTTTTTTTTTTCCCCCCCAGATACCCGGTATTGAGGGTCCCACCCCAACTAATTTGGGGTACCCATGCCTGCTCCAGGCCTGGACACAGTCTTGTTTCTAGTTAGAAGTTAGTTAATATCTAGTTTGTAACCAAGGCTGCCGAAGGCAGTGTACAACTTGTATAAATCATGTCATTAACATTATGGAGTTAACAATGATTGAATAATAAAGNNNNTCCCCCCCCCCCCCCCTTCCCTCTCTTGGACTGTGCATCATACTTGTATTTTAGAATCAGTTTTAAGTAATAATAGTCAATAAACACTTCCTGTATTGTCAAAAGTTGCAATATCCTTAACCATGTGTCTTAATTCATCCCTCTTTTCTTTTTCCTTCTTTGTGTGAAAGATGAAGAATGGATCGAATAAATCATAGCCTTTCTGTACTTTGTAATACTGTACTGTTTCTATGTTAGCGAAAATGCTTACTGAACTTTATGATTTGGTTTCCTCACATGAATATACTATTTATGCATCCTTGTTACAATTCTATGTTTTGTTGTTGGTAGGGAACATTGGGAATGTGCCTCTCGTTCTCATTGCAGCTCTTTGTAGAGACGATTCCAATCCTTTTGGTGATTCAGAGAAGTGCAGCACTGATGGGATTGCTTATATTTCATTTGGCCAGTGGGTGGGTTTTTCAGCACTTTTGACTCATTAGAACCTGTGCATTTATCTAAGTTGGATATTAAGTATTTAATAGATTAAGTACCATTGTTCCAATTGGTTTTCTCAATCAAATTCCTTTTTTACTTACTCTCCCATGCAATTAACTCAAGATGGGGTGCCTTTTCTGTAACTCTTTCAGGAACTTTTTACCTTATGAATGGCTTTGTTTCATGGGCAAAAAAAAAAAAAAAAAAAAAAACAACGTCCATTCCTAGCTAAGTTTACTTAATGAAAATACTAATAATACTCATTTTTTTTATTGTGAAGGTTGGTGCTATTATCCTCTACACCTATGTTTATGCGATGTTGGCGCCTCCTCCGGAGGGTACATTTGACATCAAAGATCAAAATATTCCAGTTAAGAACCTGCTAAAGGATAATTCACCTGCGCATGTACCCTTGCTCGTTCAAGAGGTAGCTCCAACATATCCAGATGCTTCTAAGAAGGACGAGGTGAGACTTTATTTTGATTTGTTGTTTGTATTGTCATATTCAGTTGAAGGGATTCACGCTGAGGTTCATTTTCATTAGTCAGCTTACAATAGCATGTCTTATATTTCTGAGAATTCTAAGACTAAAATGGAATATGAATTATGGATGTAAATGTTATCATCTTCAATTTCGAGCAGATACTCTGTTTTTGGGTTATTTATTGTTGCCTTAGTTATGGTTTTATGGAAACAAATTTACTCTTAGTTATGAAACTAATGTTTTGTTAATTTGTCGAGAGTATTTTGGATCAGTTATGTGACAAATTCTGAGTTGCCTGTCATAATTGATTGCATAAATTTCCTTTGGATGCAGACTAAGGGCTTCCTTATGTATTGGTTTGAGAAATTGAAGCTCAAGCAAATTTTTCAGCCTCCTATTATTGCTTCGGTTAGTACATTATCCGTATTTTAATGTATTATAGTCTACCACTGATTCTATGAAACATATATAATTAGTGAATACAAGATAAATTTCATGTGAGCATTTTGTCCATCCTCCTTTGAAATTGTGAACTGAAATGATGTACTCGAGAAAAATGAGTTGGGTTTGTTCTCTTGTAAAGGCAAAACTTGTGAAGGGGAAAAAAAGAGAGCATAAAGAAGAGCACGAGACTTTCATATGATAACATATATATCCCAAAGTTGTCTCTTCGGGATCATCTGCTCTTGGGGTTCTTGTTAAATTGATGAAGTTTTTGAACTTCCAGATTCAGATATCTTTCCACATTCTTTGTCATCGTTCTTAATTGGTTATGCAATCTGTTGTAGGTCCTAGCTATGATATTGGGTGTAATACCATTCTTAAGGCGATTGATCTTTACCCCGGATGCTCCACTGTTTTTCTTCACTGATAGCTGCATAATGCTCGGGTAAACACTGTTGCTTATTATTTTGTATTATAACTCTTTCGCTTTGCTCACCGATGAGCGTGCACTGAGGTTCTTTTCTTGGAGGGTTTCTTTTAGGCTATTGTTTAGAATAGCTGCGAGATGCATAAACTTAAATTTCTACATACCTGTGATGATCATGTCATAAGGATTCAAATTAGACATCAACAGAGGATTCCATGTATCTCTTTGGCTTTTGTTTCCTTACTTCTCGTTGAGGATGCCAACATAGTTACTAATCACAATCAGGTTGAAGTGGAGAAGGTTTTGGTAAAGGCAACATTTTTATTGGTAGAGGGGTTTGTAGACAATCCAAAAACTAAACCATCTTGGCTCAAAGTGGGCAATATCATACTACCTTCGTAAAATGTTGAGAGACCTACTGTCCTAACACATTCTTCACCAGCCTCCTTGTACTTCCTTCCTAGGCTGTTATGGTGTTGTGTAAGTTACAGGCCCTTGGTGCTCTGAAATTATAGTTCTTGCAGCTGTCAGGTTAAAAACGAAGTCTTCAAGGTGGCACTTGAAGAAAAATGCCGAGTAGCTTGTATCGAGATTTCAATATCGGAAAACATGAGATTTTTCTTTCCTTTTTGGACTAGTTATCCATGTCCTCCAGGTAGAAAAGATTGGATACCCTTGGAGCTTGTTTTGTTGAGATGACAACATAAAAACAATGGTTAAAAGGATAGTAGCGTAATGTTGTTTTGTGCCTCTTAGTTAGTTTTTATCGGTCTTTCGTACTTGTTGCTCGTGCTCTGATGTTCCTTTTTCTTCTAATGCTCCTTTTGGTTTACTAGTCTTGGCCGGTCAGGAGACTCCTGGGACAGTATTACTATTATCACTGTTAAGAGTTGCATATTCGACATGCCACTAGCTCTTTAGGAGATGAGGCTAGATGAGGCTAGATTATTGTGCCTGATAAAAGGATCATTTGTTCGTATGCATCTCAATCATTAGCCCCGTGCAATATCCCAGCATGTCGAGTGTGCTGTGATTTTTATGATGGATTTACTAATGGTTTATGCACATAACTATAAAATTTTAATTACCACTACAATCTAACAGCGCTTGTGGTTGTCAGGGAGGCTATGATTCCATGCATCCTGTTGGCATTGGGAGGAAACCTCGTTGAAGGTTAGCGCCGTTCCAATGATGATAATTTTCTGTTATAGTTGAAGAGATATATAGCTTATTTGCAAATAAGATCAGGAATAACTTTACGTTAAAATTTACTCATCAACTTAAGCTTTTGTATTAGCATCGAAAGTGTCTTGTGTTCAAACCTTTGTATTGTCATTTCTTTTCGATTAATATTGTTTTTTATTAAGTTTTTTAGTTGATTAGTGATCTAACTGTTCCTTGATAGAGCTCAAGTAAACTCGGACTACGGACAGAATTTATTAACTTCAATTTGCTTTGCAGGTCCTGGAAGTTCAAAACTCGGGCTACGGACTACTGCTGCTATTATTTTTGCACGGTTGGTTTTGGTGCCTCCTACGGGACTCGGCATTGTCATGTTAGCTGACAAGCTTGGCTTCCTTCCTCCCGATGACAAAATGTTCCGATTCGTTCTTCTTCTCCAGCATTCGATGCCAACATCTGTCCTCTCGAGTAAGTTTCAAAGAAAGTCATTCCAATGCTTAAAAAAGGATTTACACACTTGATAAGTCATTCCAAATAGACCATAGACTGTAATAGAAGAGAACCGAATGTTGGTTTTAATACAAACCCATCGAACTTACGAAACCAATTCTTATTTGTAGGCGCGGTGGCTACTTTGAGGGGTTGTGGTAGAGAATCGGCTGCAATTCTTTTCTGGGTTCATATATTTGCTATCATCTCAATGGCTGGATGGTTCATCCTCTATTTCAGGATACTGTTCTAAGGAAATTGCAACCTTGTGAATACGTTTCATATTCCAGTCCTGCATATTCTTTATTAGAATTGTCACAAGAGAAGAACAATATCATCTAGGAATAGTATTTTTTTGTTTGAGATGATTGTATCATCATAAGGCTAAGCAAATTAATGGTTGTTTCTATACCGTATGAAGAGATTTTATATTAATGAATAAATTTTGACTGCCTTATATTTTCAATAACTTACAGAAATATGTATTAAAAATAAAACGTTCTTTAGTGGAACTTTACCTTTTCCTGGTCATGACCAAGAAACCATCTGTTTTACTTAGTGGGTTGGGAATGCTCGAGTTATCGTGTAGCTCATGTTGGATTAATCGTACTGGAGTTGGGCCAGAGCAATGAACTTATTTGAAATGGCTCATTTCAACCTGAGAAGTCCATGTATGAACAAGGGGTTCGATTTTGTTGATGATCATTAAAAAAAAATCAAACAAATATATAGTTCTATTTACATAAATTGTAAGAGGTATACATTGACAATCGAACCAATTGGCATGTGTTTATTACTGCCCCATTGTGTCCACAAGCAAGGCAAAATTTGCTTTGTGGGTTTAAATCAACTCTTCTACTTCCAACACTTGAGAAAAAAAACTGAAACTTTACTGAACTAAATGCCGAAAACCTTAGATTTCAATCCTGGGAAATTAACAAAACAACACGCATTAGTTCGGTTTTTCAGACCGAACCTGGCGATCGATTGCTAGACAACTTACCACCATCTCCTGGTTCTGTTCTCTCTTTGGTTTGATGAATCTGCACCGCGTGTATCAAGCTGCCTTCTGTCAGTGATTCGACCTCCGGAGGGATTTCCAACCCAAAACATCAGGGCAATACCTACGAGACCAACTACCGGAGCTGCGACGAATAGCCAACTTCGTCGACCTCTCCCTGAATTGTAACTATTACTAACAGCAGGGTCTATGTTGCTCAGCTCCTCTCCTTGGCTGGTATCGAACTCTGGATTTGCTCCAACTCCGTTCAAGTCGCTGCGACTTTCAAGTCTAGTTACTTGATGCTGAAGTCGTTGGATCTCTGCAGCATTGGTACTACTTTGCTTTCCCTCTTCGTAATCATGATCATCAGTTGGAAGCTCATATCGACAAAGGGGACACGAATTCCGTGCAGACAACCATGGCAAGATGCAGGGAGGGTGGTAGAGATGAAGACAAGGCAGTTGATTCACTTCAACCCCTACAAGAAAGAAATCCTTGCAAATTGCACAAGATATAATGTCATGCTTCAAATGTTCTTTAGAAATCACCAAACGTGAGAGATTTTTCACAAAAGAGATGGCTGCAGGAGGCGCTCCACGTCTTGAAATGGTCGTCTCGGCAATTTGCTCGAGCAGTTCTTCAAAGCTTTGTCTGTCAAGATAGTCACCAGAATCCCCAACGTAAGATACTGATTCCGATTGTGCGTAGTTGGTAATCGAATAAAATCGCATGTTCCTCCTGATTTGCCCAGGAGACGAACCCTGTCTGTCGAGGTAGTCACCAGAATCCCCCAACTCCGACTGTGCATTGTTGGTAATTGAATAAAATTGCCTGTTCCTCCTGACTTGCTCACGAGCCGAACCCTCGTATTCGGACGAAGAAAGTTCTTCATTCCAGTTACCATAATTTCCTCTCCCAGTAGCACTAGAAACATGAAAATCTTGAAGTGCATCATGCTCTGTGTCAGCTTCCGTTAATTCACCACGATCATCCTCCTCGTCGCTCGAGTCCCAATGGACGACACCAGCACGCATTGGATCAATGTCTGTATCAGTATCAACATCGGATCCCCCATCTGGAAGAACAAAATTGTCTGTATCCAAGAAACTATGTCCATCCAGGGAAGCATCCGAGTCACCCCCATAAGTTCTATAGGAAACAACATCACTATCACCATAAGAATGCCTGTAAGGTCCAAAACTGAAATTTGATTCACTCTCCCCAAACATAGAGTCCAAACTATCTAAACCATCATTTTCAGAGTCGGAATATACTTGCCGCCATCTTCTAGATTGATTAGGGGTCGTATGGGAACTCGAGTGCTGCATGAAATCAGCAGCACTGGAACCATTGGTATAACGATCACCGTGACCAGAGATGCTGGATTGCCTTTGCCTCACCACCAAGTTAATCATCTGGGTAAATTCCTGTGAAAAAAGATTTTCAGCAGACACCGAACTACCATGCCTTGTTCTTCTTCCTCTTGGCGTTGTCCTGTGAGACGAATCTCGTAAAGGGGTTTCAATATCTTCAAATAACAAAAATTTACAATCGCCACATATACCAATGGCTTCAGATTCAGCAGTGGCATCGTTATCAGGTTCTAGGACACTTCGGCAGAACGCACAAGTTAGCGGCTGAACTGGACCAAGTTCGTTGACTTGTTGATTACTGTCCATGATGATGTGAGCAGTGGATTGAGAAAACTCCTCCAAGATTCTTTGCGAGTCAATGTCCATCTAAAACGAGACTAGCGAGCACAAATAACGAACGTTAGAAAACCAATATGATGTTCAAGAAGTGATGAAACAGTAGCCTAAAAGTGAGACCAAATCAGATTACTGTCATGTGAGATCCCACGTTGGTTGGAGAGGAGAATAAAACATTCCTTATAAAGGTGTGGAAATCTCTCCCTAGTAGATGCGTTTTAAAACCTTGAGGGGAAGCCCAGAAAGGAAAGTTCAAAGAGGACAATATCTGCTAACGGTGGGCTTGGGCTGTTAAAAATAGTATCAGAGCCACACACTGGGTGACGTGCCAGCGAGGACGCTAGGCCCCCCAAGGGAGGTGGATTGTGAGATCCCACATCGATTAGAGAGGGGAACAAAGCATTCCTTCTAAGGGTGTGGAAACATCTCCCTTGTAGACACATTTAAAAACCTTGAAGGAAAACCCATAAAGGAAAGCCCATGAGAACAATATTTACTAGCGGTGGGATTGGGCTGTTACAAATGGTATCAGAGCCAGACACCGAGCAGTTTTCTAGCAAAGATGCTAACCCCCCAGAGGGATGGATTGTGAGATCCCACATCAGTTAGAGAGGGAAACGAAGCATTGGTTCTAAGGGTGTGGATGCCTCTCCCTAGTAGACACATTTTAAAACCTTGAGAAGAAGCCCATAAGGGAAAATCCAAAGAGGACAATATCTGCTAGCGGTGGGATTGGGCTATTACATGTTAGTACACTGACAACTACTCCCCACCCTCTACAAACTCTAGATGGGAAAAGATCAAAAGAGAGAACAACATCAGACATGCAGTATTACATAACATCATCACCCCTTCATTCTCAACCTCACTTCACTCTCTTCATTTCAAACTAAACCATATTCTTATCTCAATCTAAATTGAACTGCCCTTTAATCAATAGCATGGAACAGTCCAATCTCCCTCCATTGATCAAAACTTGAACTGTAAGAACTCCTAAAGCATGAAAGATAGTGAACCAGGGAAGAATCTTCTCAAACCATGATGGGAGTTAATAAAGAACTAATATCAGCCACAAGTTCCATCCCCAATTTGGATACTAAAACCTTCAACAATTGCTAACATAGATATCAAGGATTCAACGAATCATACAACAATGGTACTCCCTCCGATACCAAGTTAGCAAGCCAGAGACCAAAAACCCCAAATCAGAAACCAAACCATATTCTCAGAGACACAAAAACGGCACTACAAACAATTAGGGCAAACGAAAATAATGCATAAAAGATATCAGAAAAGACGAATATGGGACGTGATTATTACCAGTGAGTTTGCTCTCAGTCCTTCAAAACTCCAACACTCGGCTCAAGCTCATCCAATCGAAGACAACGAAGAAAATAAGACAATCCGCGGAAAGAGCAAAGCGAATGAGGCAAATAATTGAAGAACGCTGTTCAGAATCATCCGTCGTGTGTCGGTTAAAATGGTACGAAGACGAACAGAAATCAGAGGGTAAAACGGAAAACAATGGGGATTTTCAGGCGGAGGTCAACGGAGTTTTTCGTGAAAAGCGATTTGTAGGAGTCGCGGCCGCCATTGGAGGATGGAAATCGAGAACTTCCAAAATCAAAACGCGCGGTGTGATTGACATTGACCCACCAACATTCCTCGAACAAAGAAGAAAAAGAAATCAACAAAAATTAGAGAGTGGAATTGAATGATTCATTCGTGTATCTGAATGTTGATCAAACTTTGATCTAGTTGGTTTCTTTGCGCCAAGAAAAAGTTGGATTTCTAGATAAAGTGCCTGAAATGGGTCCGATTGATTCGCCGCTCTTCGAATGTTATGGGCCTCACTCAGAGCCTCCCATGGCTCAGCCTATCCACCACTGCGCCCGGCCCTGGTTGCTCCTTTTAATGGGTAATCTTCGTTCTCTCATATAATTTATATTATAAAATGTAAAACATCGACCGATCGTAGCTGCCTTTAGGTGGCGATGGTTGTTCATGATCATCACCATAGACGGGTGGTGATAACTCATCGATATTAATTGCATGTTAATTGTTTATAATTATTCATATTGTTATGATAGGACTGATAGAAAAGTTACTACGATCCGTATTAGCATACGAATAGCTATACACTATGGTTTATTGGTTTCATTTGATCAGTCATATAATAGTTTTGTATATCTAATCCGAACGGATAAACTTTTTTACTGAGTATTTTTAATATTCACCTTGTTTTCAAATGATACCTTTTCAGTAACGGTTGCGATCAGTTATTATATGAAAAGTCGGATCGTTAGTAAATTGCATAAGAACAGACTCTCCGCTCGAGTTTTTTTTCTACTTTTATATTTTTAAAATTAAATATATTCATTCAAATGAATAATTTTTATTTGCTAATTATCAATAAAGTCGTGCATGAACCAAAAACGTATGAAAGCTCCGTATTATTCTTGTAACACTTTGCTCAAGCTCATATTCACCCGTAATTTTTATTTTTAAATATGAACAAAATTGTGTTTGTACACGGGTTAAGTTGGGTTAGGTTGTGTTAAGGATATTTAGTAATAAATTATAGTTTACCATATATATTATATTTGATATTTTATTATGCCTTATTATCGTAGTTATCTTTCCATTTATTACTATTTCTATATCCTTGTAATTCATTTGATTATAAATAAGATAACTTTCACACCATTTAGGTGTGGTGGATTAATCAAGCATTCATATGGTATTAGAGCCCTTTCGGTTTAACAACCATAATCCTTTCTTTTCAATGGCTTTTGAATCCTCTAATCTTCTTCTCCACCACCCCTGCTGGTTTTGACGCCACAGTGGCAGTCTTCATGGCTGTCGTAGTCGGAGCCGATTGATTACTCTTCGACTCCACCCTATTGACCTCCAAATCACATTTCGTCATACTCTGTACATACAACCTCACCTTTTTCAACCAAATCGGTTTTCCCCTTGGCCAATATAGTCTCTCTCATTTTCTTCCCAATCAACCTTCATCATTCACATAAACCCTAACCTAAACCTATCAACCTTTTTGCATAGATTTACCTTCGGAATCTAGGTGCCGCATTGGTCTATTCGCCAACCAAGTTACCGCCGCCCTTCCTGCCAAAATTGGCTTCTTCGCCCGATGAGGCGACTCTTCCGACTGCCCTTCTCGCCAAAATTGGCTCCTTCGCCCAATGTGGCGACTCTTCCGGCTTCAACATTGTCTTTGTCCCTTGCTCTAGGTTTCCCCTTCTACTTCTTGGGGTTAGAAATATTCTCACCAGAGCCAAGGCAGCATCGTCGCTAAGCGACAATCCCTCTTCATGGGTTAGACATATTCTCGCCGAAGCCAAGGCAACATCGCCGCTGAGCGGCGATCCCTCTGCAATTTTTGATGGCCAAGAACCGGGTTGTTAGCATTTTCATGAAAAGTGTTTCTCAACTTCTTTGAATTTTTCAGATTCAAGGTTCACGTTCGTTTAAATCCATCGCTTAGCTTGCGGTGGGGTGTTAAGGATATTTAGTAATAAATTATAGTTTACCATATATATTATATTTGATATTTTATTATAAGGCAAATATCTAATATTTGCCTTATTATCATAGGTATCATTTAGGTGTGGTGGATTAATCAAACATTCACATGTTGGAAAAATCTTTTGAACCAACCCAAATTTTTCGGGTGGGTCAGATTAGATTGTCGGGTTGTTTTTTTTTTTTTTTTTAATTATTTTTGTTAAAAAATTATCTATCTACCATACATATCACATTAATAACTAAAAATCAAATATTGATCGGTCCCAATGCAACAGTAACATCAGTTGCAAACGCTAAATATTCTTAATCTTCATAATAATTTTATTTTCAGGTTGGTCGGGTTGATCCGACTAAAAAATGTCGACCTGCACACCGACTCAAATTTTTTATTTTTTCAAAAACTTAATTCAACCGAATCAAATTGAGTTAAGTGGTCCAAATTAGTCAAGTTTTCGAGTCATATGAATATCCTGACTCGTGATAGGTACGTAAGAAAATAGTTGCTCGGAGTTTAAGAGGCAAAACAAAAGAATGGACAAAATATCCTCATAGAAATGAGTTGTCAAAAGTATTATTTAGTTTGATTTGGAAGGTTGTAATGAGGGCATAAAGGTCATTTTTTATTTTATTTTATTTTATTTATTTATTTATTTTTAAATCATAGAAATTTCAATTTTATTGAATTTTTGTGTTTTTTAACTCGTTTACGTGTATTTAGATAATGACACTCGAAAACGTTTTTATTTTACGTCATGCCCACATTTTTTCAAGTTTACGTGTGTTCGTGGATTGAGTTGAGTAAGAATGAGACATTTTTTAGACTCAACTTAATTGTTCGAGTTGTAATTTTTTCAACTCAAACCGCCCTAGTTAAATCATGAACCTAACCCGACCCAACTATAGTTTTTTTTTGTTAGGCTGAGGATATAAGGTGCCCTGTTTTTTCAGGTAAAAGAAGGGTAGACAAATACCTCGGGCCAATGTGCTAAACTACCGTGTATACACTCAAATTTGAAATATATAAAGAAATTACGAAAAAAAATAAAAATAAGTGTATGTATATATATATGTATGCATGCATGTATATGTATATGTATGTATATGTATGTATATATATGTATATGTATGTATGCATGTATATGTATGTAATTTCTCTATTTTTTCTACCTTCTTACTCTGAAAAAAATATATATACACATATATATGTATGTATGTATGTATATGGATGTATATATATATGTATGTATATATTAGCCCCAATAATAATAAAGGGTTTTAGAAATAATATTTTAAATATTTTTTAAAATAAATTGATTTAAAAAAAAGAGCCTAACTGTCAAAGAATAAGAATAGCGCGCGCTATATTTCTTTTTTTCTTTATTTATTTATTTTTTAATAATTAAAATTGTTGAGGAACACGAAGGGAATATTTATATTTCTAATTTTTTAAAAAAGAAAATGCAAAACGAAAGAAGTTAGTTAGAGAAGAGAGAAAGAAGAACAAAGCTGCCAATTCTCTCGGCATTCGATTCATTTTCGAGGCGGAAGCGGTTGCAGTTCCGGTGGTGCTGGCGGCGGCGACGGCGGTGCTGGCGGTGGGAGTCGTTTTGTGATTGTTCTGCAACTACGACGATCACAATTCGAAGACAAGAAGGAGAACAGCATCATCATCCACAATAGTTTCGATAATGGCGTATAGGAGGAGACAAGCAATCACGAGGGCTTCCACTTTCAAAGAAGAGATCCATCGTCCTGCCGACGATGTTGATCATAATTCCATCTCTTCTTCCTCTTCTTCCTCTTCTTCTCTTGCTGTTCAGGCGATCCGAGCTTCTGCTGCTCATCGAGATTCTTCGAATTCCTCTGCCTTTTCCGGTTCCTCCTCTGTTTTCTCCCCTGGCCATATGCGATCCAAGGTTCTCTCTCTCTCTCTCTAACCTCTACAATGTTGAATTGATCGCTTTGAGTGTTTGTTTGATTGACTTGGATAATGATAAGAAATAAGAAATTCAGCGAAATCTCAGATTTGATTGTGTCTATTGTTTTGTCTCCATCGTTGAATTTAGCTATTTCATATCAATACGATTTGTTTAGCATCGAATTCTTCCGAGGAAGTGATTCATCAATTGCCGTGACCTCCTCTGTTTTTGGCAAATGTTGCGATTTCTGACCTAATCGGAATTTTAGGACGGCCTTTTATTTTTTATTTGTTTAATTGCCTAACCTATCGGAAGAATGATGGCGTCTGTTGATGATTCATTGCCGTGTTCGAATTCTTCAGCAAGCACTATTGTTTTTGTTGGTCATTCAAATATGCCTTTATAGCGGCCATGTAATCTGTATCTGATGCTATGCCTCTATTTCCAGAGTTTTGCTGGCGAGAATTTGACATTCAAAAGTGAGTCGAAATCCGGGTTTTGGGGCGTACTTGCTCGGAAAGCTAAGGCAATTCTCGAAGAAGATGACATAGCCATAGAAGAGGAAACTAGTGGTTTCCAGCCCATTAATACCTCAACCCTTAGCCAGGTGAGTATCTCTTTGGGTGATTTAGCCATTATCGACAATGCCTTGTCCACTGAGCTATCTGGCGTCAATACATTACATAAATATTGACACAATTTGTTGTGATAATGATTTATCTTAGGTATATGCAATCTTTCTAATTTGAAACTCCCTTGTTTATGTATAAGTTATCAATGGGTAAGAAATTAGAGTAACTCCTGGAAATGTGATGTTGAATTTTCAACAACACAACAGCAAAATCTCATATCAGCACAGAGATTTTAACTCATATGCAATTCGTTTATCCCTACTGCTCTGTTTTCTGATTTTCATATGAAATGGTATCAGGAGGCATGTCAGTTTACTGATCACGACTCGAAGAAATCGGATAATCCAGCAAAACCGAAGGGTTTGGATGCAATCACAACTTCGCTTAATCAACTTGGGGACACAAATCAAAAGGCATCTAAGGTAAGAACAGAACTTGGTTTTATTGTATTTTCATATCTTGTTTTTTTCTTGTCTCCAAGTTAGCTTACTAATTAGCTGTCCATTTCTCAGATTAATCGACCTTTTTGTACTTGAAATATAGATTAATAGTATCTCTGCCTGATTTCAATTTGCAAGATGGTAAAATACATTGGAATATCTAGAGAACATCTCTCTCGATCATATATTTTCATGAAAATTATCACCTCACATTTCGGAATTTTAAAAATTCAAGGCCTCCTACTCTAATATACTATGATAAATAAATCTTACAAAATCCAAAGACTTGACAGCATAATCGAGTCTGATTTAAAAGAAGTTGGAAACTCTGTTGAGGATTATGAAAGGAGTAATCCCACGTTGGCTAATTAAAAGGAATGTCATATAAGTAAGGAATACTATCTTCATTGGTACGAGGCCTTTTGAGAAAACCAATAAAGCTTATCTCAAAGTGGACAATGTCATACCATTATGTAGGTTCGTGATTCCCAACAAACTTCATTCAAGAATATCTTCGGTATGGCTTCTTAGTGAACGGATATTCGAAATTAGATTTGGTCATACCATTTTCAACACCTCATCTTGGTTTGCAGGAAGGTCGCCCAATTGTGGAAGCTAAGACTACAGACATCATTCATGAAACTCGCAAACTGCAGATTAGGAGAAAGGGCAACAAATCTGAAGGATTATTTCCTACTGTGAATAATCCATGGCAGCAACCAAATCTTCTGTCTCCGGAACCACAGATGCAAGCACATCATGAAACTCAACTGAAGGCATCTCGAGACGTAAGGTGCCAACTTTGTAATTATGTATCGTAATGCAACTCATTGAATTTTTCTCTTTCTCAAATTAAAGTCAAAATGGTTGGAGTTGATTCATCGTCTTAGCTAAGTTTAATCTGACAAAGTAAGTTGAAACTGTTTCCTAAGCTTGAGATTTCCAATGTGAATGTCATCAATTGAATTTAGATGGTTAATTTTACTCGTACTTGCTCGAACTTCAGTAAAAAATACCTTTGGTGATGAGTGCATCAATGGCATAACAATGTCAAAATTACCTGTGGAATGTAGGTGGCGATGGCTACAGCTGCCAAAGCCAAACTATTACTCCGGGAGCTGAAAACCATTAAAGCAGAACTGGCTTTTGCTAAAGAAAGATGTGCACAATTAGAGGAAGAAAACAAAATTCTCAGGGAAAATCGAGAGAAGGGAGACAATCGTGCAGATGATGACTTGGTATGTATTCACTAGAACATCAATTCAAAAACACGGTTTGTATGTTCTAACGTTCATTTGGACCATGAAAAGATTTTTGAACTGTTTCTAAATCCAGATTCGGCTTCAACTTGAGACTCTTTTGGCTGAGAAGGCTCGTTTGGCGCATGAGAATTCGATATATGCACGCGAGAACCGATTCCTAAGGGAAATTGTGGAGTACCACCAACTGACAATGCAGGATGTGGTTTACCTAGACGAAGGAATGGAAGAAGTGACAGAATATTATCCAAGATCCACCTCTCCAGAGATCACCAGAATGCTTTTTAATTATGGTTCCCCACATTCCTCAACTTCTCCAACCTCACCTTCAGCAGCAGCCATGGAAGATCTTCCTGTTCCTCGTGTTCATCCAAAAGAAGAGAAGGATGATGATGACGACGACGATGATAAAGAAGACAGTGAGGGAGACCCATCTCCCACTACAGTTTCTGAGGAAGAAGAAGGTACAGAAAACTCCCCATTGCCTTCAAGTACTTCTTCCTAAGGAGTTTGCTTAACTGTTCTTTCAACTAATAATCTGTGAAAAGCAAAAAAAAGAAAAAAAAAAAAAAGGCAGGGTTTGATGTGGTTTGATTCTTGTTTTTTTTACATTTATTGACCATTTTTTTGCTACTGAAATTAACAAAAGTGAGAATTGTAGAGTATATGCCAAAGCCAGGTGATAAATGTTGCAAAATAATACACTATCAATTCATTCTTTTTTCTTGAGCATGGAATTACATGTTCATCAATATTTTGATCTGTTCTTATCATATCTTTTGTGGGTAATTGCATAATTGAGATTTCTATGGAGTATTTAACATATATATTTCAGAGCTATCGTCCCACTAAAAAAATATTCTTGTCATAGGGCCCGTTCCTGGTGAGACATAAATATAGTCAAATCACCTTTAACTAAGCACCTTTTCTATTCTTTTCTGGACCTATAACTAAGCGCACCTTTTCTATTATTTCTCGGACCCGTAACTAAGCGCACTTTTTCTATTCTTTCTTGGTTCTTGGACCCACAACTAAAAAAGATGTTCACTCCCCGTAACTAAGCGCACCTTTTCTTTCTATTCTTTCCAAAACTAAAAAAGATGTTCACTCCTTAAAATATACGGAAATAGGGGAAGGGGTAGATTTATCCAATAATAATGTTTATTATATATATAGATAATTAAGAGATATCTATATACTAAATTGTATTCTTCGTTCTAATGGAAATATAAATGTTATATAAATTAACATTGTAATTAACACATTTACTTATTTTTCAAATATGGATCGAATAAAATTAAGGGAAAAATCAATTTATACGTCTGGAAATTATTAAATCAATTAAAACAAATTATTACATAATTAAAGCTGAAAATTACTTGTATCTATTTGATTATTTTAGAGTTATAATTATGAAAGTTTTTAAGATTTTAGTGGAAACATTTATTAATTTGAGGTTTTAAATGATAAATTAATAAATTATAAAGAAATTGTATAATTGTACAAGTTTAATTAATTTAATTTAATTTAATTTAAAGACAAATCAATAATCAAACTGGGTATTATATGTAACAATTTCTCATTTTGGACTAATTTATAAATCAACACAACAACTGACTTTGGTACTACTAAATTTACACTCCAGACTCAGCAATTCATTAATTTTGCATGTGTGGTTAAACCCGTCCTCCGCAACACAAAAGGGACACTATTACGTATACAATCCGATACCGAATTCGGGTTTCCGAGCACATTCTTCTTGTGCGCGCAGTCTTTGCTACACAAAATGTACATCTAACTACACAGGCCATTAGTTAGATGTACATTTTGTGTAGGTAAATATGTGATGAACCACAAAGCCTCTGATGGGCTGCTGGAAGTAAATGGCTTAGAAAACCTGGAAAAATAGACTGGTTGATCCATCACCAAATGACCTGAGATCTGCAGGTTTAACCAAAGCCCTACACAATGGACATGTTCGTTCCCGCTCGAACCTGCGTGTAGCACCATCCAATCCAAAATTGGTATCGAAATGAACAATATATTAAGAACACTAAAGCAAGTTACACAACACATGCATGTACATATGCCCCCAACATTTCTCCTTTCTTCGGCCCCTTTTTGTTTCGACGTTCAGGTTAATAAAAGCGGGACAAGAAATGGGAGTTTCGATTGAGATCTCCTTAGGAACTAGATACCGAGACTCAAAAGTCGTAATGAAAGATAAAATATAAGAAATGTGATGTAATAGCCCAAGCCCAAACCCACCCCTAGCAGATATTGTTCTCCTTTTGACTTTCCCTTTTGGGCTTCCCCTCAAGGTTTAAAAACACGTCTGCTAGGGAGAGGTTTCCACACTCTTATAAAGAACGCTTCGTTCTCCTTTCCAACCAATGTGAGATGGGATCTCACATGTGAGTTTCATTTGAAATCTCCAGACCCAAAAATCAATGCAAGTTTCGTTTGGGATCTCCTTAGGAACTATCTCTATCCCATATTGCCTTTGTTATCAAGTCCTAACAAGATCCTCCATTATAAAGTCTCTCATCCACTACGTTATACTTCGATCTGACTATAACATGTGACTATTAAACACACAAACACTAATATTAAAACTATTCCAGCAAAGACTCAAGTATGCTTCAACCATAAATCGAAATCATATCCTCTCCGAAATGTTCAGTAGTTTAATATGATGTAGAACACAGATATGGGAGAATTTCATGCAATAAACTTACCACTCTGATACACAATCTTCACAAAATATGTGTTTACATCGGAGTAGGATAGGAGCATGCATCTTCTCTTGGCAAATAGCACACAAATCACCAGCTGCATTCACCTGCATTACCCAAATAACACTATTGCATTAAAACGTTTCAAATGGATCGCCAGCAAGCAGTAATTCCCTATAGGAGAAGTTTGAAGGAAGCCCTACAGATTACCGAGAGAAACGAGGCCAAAAACATTACAAATATAGCCCCCCAAATAGAAGAGATGATACCAACTTGAGTACAGTTCAATTGGGCGAGACACTAATTTCCGACAAGGCATTAAAATGAAACGTACATGGCATCCAACGGCAAGAAAGTTCGATTAATTGGAGAAAGGCATGGACAAATGAGATACAATTTACCTGCTCCGACGTTGCATATGCCCCATAATGCACCTCTTTACGTGACAGTGCTTTCAAAGCAGCAAAGAAGGATTGCACCTAAATTCGCATAGAAAAGAGAGATAAGACAGGGAAGGGAGATAACAAATAAGAGAGACCATCAATAGTGAAGAAAAATGAGTAAAAAAAAGGAAGAAACAATAGAAAACATACCTTTTCAACAACAGATGTGAGTTTGAAAGTTAAGTACAGTCCCGTCAATAGCGAAGAAAATAGACTCCCGTACTCTTTGTTCAAAAAGAAGCGATACCAGACAGGAGTGGGCAATAAGGCACGGTACAGTAGTAGTAAATATTCGACTAAAGTTAGCATTTGACCCTGGAGATAGTGTGAATGTTAATAGTGCGTTCTCACAGACCGACAAACTAAAGTTACCACTTCATTCACTTTCTACATGAATATTTGTTATTGATTCAAAAAGAAGCTTTATGAATAAACAAGAGTCAACTTCTATATTACCTCACCTGTTTACGATAATTGCGGCCTCTGCTGTTCTTGTAATACATCAATAGAATGCACTTCACCACCATCACTGCTTGGCGGACCAAAGTGTCTGAGAAACCAACACAAAAGCATACAATTCACCAAACCAGCGACAACATTTACCATTTCCTTTTGTAAATTGTAAGGAATAATTGCAGAAAAAAGCCCTGCTCAACATATAAATCAGTTTTTAATTCAATGAACATATACTCATTACTTTACCTTTCAAAAGCCAACCATTAAGAGCTTCTAACAACCATCATCAACATACCGAGGGAAACACATGTTAATCCTATAAACATTGAAGATTATTTCCTTTATCTTTCAAAAGCCAACCCTTAAGAACCCTGAACTCCAAATCCTACGGGTATATTAACGTCAGTTAAGAATTTAATGATCACTCTAAACTTTCTATGGAAGGAAGCAGATGCAATAAAAGGCAGTCATTTAGTTAGGTGGGGGCAAAGTTAAGGTTCCTCGTTCTTTTGGGAGGCATGGGAGTGGAAGAAAAAGATACGCTTTGGAGGATGGTCATGAAAAGAAAATTTGGAGGATCTTTATCTCATCTACTCCTCATTGTAGTTCCAGAAGTAAAGTTCGGGATTTATTTGGAAATCAGTTTGGTATTCGATGGTGCACGCCTAAGCTTATTGAAGATTGGTTCTTGGGATCTCTAAATAGCTGGTGTTTAATTGGCAAGAGGTGCTGTGGTTCAACGTGGCAAAGGCTATATCTTGTGGTCGTTTTGGAAGGAAAGGAACAATAAAATTTTAAGGATAAGTTCAATTCTTTTGGTTACTTTTGTGATCTCACAGTATATGGCTTTCAATTGGTGTAGCCAACACAAGTCTTTTTGTAATTATTCCACTTTGATCATCCACTTAGGGAGGAGACGCCTTTTGTTCTTTGTTTCTCGAATGAAGTGGTTTAATCTTATAAAAACTTTTAAAAAATGAAGCAAAATGAAGAACTAAATGATCACTCAGCGGAAATTTAAGAAAATAAATGAATTGCAGAAAATTATGTGACTAGCAGCCTAGCATAGTAAACAACTTCTTTGCTACGGTAACGCTTATAGATCATGATCAGCGAACATACAGTAACAATCAGTAATAACTTCAACAGAAGGTTACCATTCACCATGATGATGAAAATAGCATGCCAAAAAGGAGGTATTGCTCTAGGAGGAAGCATGATCAACGGATATAAAAGGCCATCATTTTGATACCACCAGTACACACCAATAACATGAATGGTGAATGCAAGAGAAATGCCAACCAAAACAGAGATTTTTCTCTCCCCCTGCACGAACCAATTAATTAAGTTTACGATTAGAAAACTGTAATAAACAAAAAAGAAAACATCTAACCAAGTTTGATCACTGTCATATATAAAGTGATTAGGTTTTAGCCAAAAGAATAGGGAGCGTGATTCAGGACGCAATTTCTGATAACCAGACGGAATGTATTTCAGGAGGCAAAATTTACGCCCGACCCTAACTGGAAGCATTGAACGACTAACTATAAGAGAGCCCGCTCAGTGAACTGGCCGGCCTGGTCTCTATCAATCTTAAGAAGGCAAATGAGTGTGACGACCGGGAATTTCTGGGTGCAGAACTAGTGAGAAACTGGCCAAATAGCTTTAGATAGAGGAAAAAGAAATTCAACCATCATGTAAATATGTAATGTCGACTGTTCTATTGTTCTTAATGGCCAAAAAGGGAAGATTTTGAATCTCACCATTTCAATATTGACAAGGCAACAGATATCACATCAAAAGTAAAATACTTTTGTAGCTCTAGATGCCCACATTTCTCGAATATAAAAGACAGCTCAAGATGCATGTTCAATCATTTGATATAAAGGGAAGATCAGGTTCATTAAAGTTCTTCTGTTTAAGGTAGCTGAAGTGGGAAGGGGGTGAGATTTGAGGATGTCTTGGGCTTTGACTCTCGTGACTCTTCACGATGTCTAATAGTAAAGGTTAACTTATCATCGACGTGTGGACAAGCAACAATTGCGGTGTGCTCTTGAAGTAGGCCTATATATTCCCTATAGGTGACTTAATCAACTAGCAGACCTTCTTGTAATCTCCTAACATCAACTATTCTCATAGAACAACCACCTAACTCTATCACGTTTGGTTGTCAAGTCACTCAAACTATATGGATCTCAATCGTTAAAATATACCATAACACACCTTTAACGCTGTTTGTTTTCGCAAAATATCGTTCGACTTGTACATGAAAGCAGCAATCCATATTGTCACAAAGAAGCCTGTAAGTAAGTTTAAGATGCAAATATCAACACCAGAAGGAGAAAGATTGCAGAGAAATATACATGGAAACATGTGATATTAAAACAATGAGAGCCTTCTTAAATACCTTGCAAATGCTGTCGAATGAAGACCACCAGTAGAAGAAAACTAAATGGGAGAATCTGCTCAATCCCCCGAGCAGCCTGTTGAATATCATACCTTTGATAAGAAGAATCCCTGCTATTTCCCCCAGCTGCCTCCGAGGCATCCCCATCAGCGCCTGCATTTATCGATTGAGGAATGCCCTCTCGAGCACTGCGTTCAGTAGCAGAATCTCCCTGGCTAAGCTCCGATGCCAAGGTCACAGATTGCGAAGACGCTGCATTCTGACCACTGAATTCCCTCGCTTGCCCAACTACTAGTCCAGCACCATCTCTCCCATGTTCTGGTTCCCCAGCCCCAATTATCCTAATCGAAACCTCTCCATCATTACTGGCACTTGAAGATTCGTCAATCTGGCTGCGAAGATGGCCTCGAAAAGCCGAAGGCAGTCGTGCACTTATCAATGCCTCAGGTTCTTGATGACTTGGGCGGCCACGAAGAAGACCCGAATACTCTAATAGAGCAGAAAGTGGAGCCTGAATAATATTCGAGGCAGCTAACAATCCAAACCTTCTTGAACTACCACTGGTAGAAGCAGCTCTATGAGAGTCGGGGTCGATACTAGACCCTTCCATTCGGGTGAATGGCCTAACCCTAATCGCCATAACATTCAAGACAATCAAAACAACAACAACAGACGAAAATTTCGACCATGATATAAAGAAGGAACACAAATTTCCGCGTAAAGAAGCAAGTTAAAGATCAAGAAGTTCAAAGCTACAAGAAATGATCAATAAAAACAAGAAAACGAGCTTAACTACCTTCTCCGCAAACGAGACTCCGTGGAGAACCTCAGATGAAGAAAAATCACGACATGGCAAGAACCCAGATAAGAAAATCCAATCTACAGTAGTTCTAGCTACAACAAGAACACAAAATCAAGAGTGAATCAGAAATCGAGCAAGTGGGGCGCGATCATCGGATTAAAAGGTCAAAGAAACCAGCCGATCACGAAAAGAGGACTTGATTGAAGAGGTTTGATGGGGTTTCGACGGCGATAATGATATAGAAAAATGGGGGAAATTTGAGCCCTATGAATGAAGCTCTCGAGCGATTGAGGACAAGAGAGCGAACCAGAGAAAAAGGGGAAAAAGAAAAGGTATAGAAGGAAGATCAGCTCTCTCCAAGATCAATATCTGATCGCAATTTCAGAGAGAGCTTCAATTTATTACCTTTGTTTCAATCTATTCGTTTGAATACAACCTAGAAAATCCAAAACAATGGGAATTTTTCTTTAATTTTGTTATTACCTAAACGGATTTTGTTTATGATATCAGAGTCAGACATCGATCCAGTGGTGTGTTAGCAATGACGCTAAATCATTAGTGATTAGTGTAATTTACTCCCATTACACTAAATCATGCTATTTTTACTTAATAATTTACAATGGGCCTTATATTCACAAGCCCATTTATCTGTTCATGAACTTTAATTGGGCCCATTTGAGTTTGGGTCTTATCTGAACTGCCAATTTAAGTGGGCTGAAATTTTAGCCCATTAAAGTTAGTAATGGGCCGAGATGGTCCACTAACCCACTTTTCATTTGACGTGGACATACAAGGGTGAGAAAATCGATGTGGGTTTCTTTTATTTTATACTGTTATTTACTTTAAATAACCGTATAAAAACCAAACTATATATATATATATATATATATATATATATATATATATATATATATATATTATTTAAGAAAATAAATAATTTAATTTAGATAGACTAAGCTAAGTAAATAATGTAATATTTAATAACGTGACAATACTTTCTAATCAGTTAAGTTATGCTCAAGTTTAGAACACGATTCAAATGATTAAGTTACCATTAACAACCTATTTTGAGCGTTTTAAGATGAACTAAAAATCCTTTATATTTACCGTAACACGACAACGTGAGAACACATATCTAAACTTCTCAAGTGCTTAAACAATTTGTAACCCGAACATATCCTAAGAACGTGGGAAGTGGTTTGAGAAAAAAAAATCAATAAATTCAACGAACAGATAATTTTTCACCATAATTCAACTTTTAGCAGTAATTTTTGTTATATTTACACTTGTATATTCAACTAATTCGATTATCACCATTAGAGTATTAACTCATCGAACGTGGAATCAACCTAAACTAAACGACAAAAGATTATCACCATTAGAGTATTAACTCATCGAACATGAAATCATTCCAAACAAAACGACACAAAAAAGTGAATTTGATTATCCCCACTGGAGTACTAAATTTATCGAACGTGGAATCAACCCGAACCAAACGACGCCAAAAAGTGAATTCGATTATCACTAGTGAAGTATTAAACTCATCGAACGTGGAATCAACCCGAACCAAGCCGACACAAAAAAAAAAGTGAGAGTCGGAGGGCCGGGGGGCCCGACAAGTGTCAGCATTTGAAGGAGAAATGAGGGAAATAAAAAGCAGGAAAAAGTTGAATATATAGTTGGAAGTTTGTGATGATTTGAGCATTTTGGGAACAAAACGACGGCGGTGTGTCACGGGACTGCGCTTTCACATGTCCGAACCCAAACCCAACCCAATTGCCAAATCCCACACTCCCTTTGGTCGGCCCCAAATCACCCAATCATTTCCCAATCGTAAGCACGTTGGTTTGGCTCGGTTCTAGCTAACTCGAAAATTTATTATAACCGTCTAATAATCATTCGTTGACTAGATGTACCGTCACGTAACCTTTTGTATTTCATGAAATTTGATTGAACGAAACTACTTAAATTGAGTCGATTTCGTCAGTTTTTTTTTTTCTTACTAACAGGACACTTTAACCCTTAACCTCGAGATTTTACCCTTCATTTATTTAAATCAAATTCATAACATGTTGCCCTCCATATCCTCGAGCACGAGCCAAGCTTCATTTCACCTAAACACCGCTCAAATCTTTGTGAATTTTCGATTGCATCAACGTGTTGCCTTCCATAACCTCGTTATATTAACCGTTAACTCTATTCAGATAGAACATAAAAAAAGGTTTAGGTGGTGAAATAATTACGTTTTTACCCTTGTTATTTTTTTTTAAGGAAGGCTCGTTCAGAAGGGTATTTTCGAACTAGCTCTTGATTTCACTGATTACAAATGTAAAAGTTTAAGGAAAAAACTTAGCTCTTACTGATTTTGTTTAAACCCTAATTTTTTAATCCCGGACCATTTCTAAAATGACAAATTTTAAATATTAAGTGGCTTTTAATTTACGTTTTTACCCTTGCTTTTTATTATTTATAAAGAATACTTGTTTAGAAAGGTATATTCCGGCCGACATCAAGTGGGTTATAATTTACATTTTTACCCTTACTTTTTATGAGAGTTCGAGAAGTATATTCGGGCTGGTTCTTAATTTTTAAACAATAAGTGGATTATAATTTACGTTTTTACCCTTGTTTTATACCATTTCTAAGGAAGACTCGTTTTCAGAGATATATTCGGGCTAGCTCTTAATTTCGCTGATTACAAATGAAAAAGTTAAAGGAAACAAACTATCCATTTTGTTTAAACCCTAATTTTTGAATCTCGAACAATTTCTAAAATGAAAAATCTTGGATTATAATTTACGTTTTTATCCTTTCTTTTCATTTTTTTTTTAAGGAAGACTCGTTTAGAAAGGTATATTCGGACTAGCTATTAATTTCGCTAATTACGAATGAAAAAGCATAAGGAAACAAGCTTAGCTCTTACTGAATTTGTTTAAACCCTAATTCTTGAATCTCGAACCATTTCTAAAATGACAAATCTTAAACATAAGGGGATTGTAATTTACATTTTTACCCTTCCTTTTTCATTTTTTTAAAGGAAGGCTCGTTCAGAAACGTTTACTCGGACTAGCTCTTAATTTTGCTAATTACAAATGAAAAAGTATAAGGAAACAAACTTAATTCTTACCGAGTTTGTTTAAACCCTAATTCTTGAATCTCGAACCATTTCTAAAATGACAAATCTTAAACATTAAGTAGATGGTAAATTACGTATTTACCCTTACTTTTTCATTTTTTTTTTAAAGGAAGGCTCGTTCAGAAACGTTTACTCGGACTAGCTCTTAATTTTGCTAATTGTTTAAACCCTAATTCTTGAATCTCGAACAAATGAAAAATCTCGATTTATTTCAAATTTAGACCAATTTTAATATTTTAATTAATAATTATATAATCATAATTACTTGACCAATAATTATTAAAAAAAAAATCTAATTATTTTCTCTCTCTTAATCATGGTTTTGCGTGCTAACCACCAACTTCAATTTTCACGCACATTATAATATTAGCTTTCTCAAACACATTGATTTTATGACCAAACCATAAAATCAACCACTCATTAGGGGCAAAATGGTCATTCCATTTGCCCCCCCTACCTTCCATAATTTCTCCTATTTATATCATTTTTTTAATTCAGAATATCTTTTAATACGTATTATTTCTTCTTCCAAACATTTTTTTTTAAAAAATAATGTATTATTTCTGGTGTAGTCTGTCAGTATCAATAATAATAATAATAATAATAATAATTCATAATTATTATTGTGAATGAAACTATTTTTTTTATTAAATTATAAATTTTTGGTATAGTAAATGAAAGATAATAAACTAATTTAGTATTTAATTTTAAATTTTTAAAAATTAAATTACTAACCGTTCATTTACAAATATATATATATATTAAAGTTTTAAAAATTAAATTATTAACGGTTGATTTACAAATATATATATATTAAATTTTTAAAAATTAAATTATTAACTGTTCGTACCAATAAATAAATAAATAAATAAAATAGAGTTCTCGTTCATTTACTATAATTGAATCGTGTATAAAATAGAGTTCTTGTTCAAATTGAACTTCAATGTTTAATTTCTCCGAAAGTATTTGTAGTTTGCTTGGTACTTATTCATCATTTAGCATTACTAACGTGACACCAGTCATCACGTCTAAAATCATATTTACGACATACCCGTCTGTCCTAGTATTGGGTAGGAGTGCGACAGTTACTTCTTTTCCTTAAACCACAACTAGAGACGATGGCATCGAAGTTGATTCCATAACCTTAGCTTTGTGAGCATTTTTGCATGTTTAACACGATAATGACGGAGAGAACGATTATATAATTTGAATATATATATTTATTTATTATTTTTTAAATGAAAGGCACCAACATTAAAATATTAAAAAAATCCATGTAATCTCTAATTATAACATGGGATCCATGAACCAATAATAATGAAATAATTAGGAAAAAAATTATTTAAAAAAGGGGAAATGTATAAAATGCAAATATATAATACTTCTTTTTTTTTAAAAAAAAAAGAAATAAAAAGATAATAGAGTAATAATAGGTTTGAAGAAATGGTTTGACCGCGTAGCGCCACGTGGCAGATGCAGCCAGTNTCGAAAGCGACGTTTTTTTTTTTTTTTTTTTTTTTTTTTTTTTTTTTTTTTTTTTTTGTGGACTTTTTACCTTCTTCGCCGGTTGGTTTCATAATGCGATACCGAAATCGAAGCTAAAAAGGAAAAATCTGTAGCCGTTCCCTAAAATATTTCTTCGATTTTCAGTTCTTCAGCCCACCATTTTCTGCTCCCTAACTCACCCGAGTCCTTCAATCCCAGTTCATAAATCATTCAATTTGTTCATCTCTTTCTGTTTTTTTCGCCAATTTCTTTGTGGATTTGTTGTTTCGAGCTCTTCTTTCACCTCCATTTCACGTTTTAACGCCGCCATTGTTGCCGTTTTTCATCTCTTCTTCTAATTTCTGTGTTCCCTTTTGATTATTTGCTCTGTTTTTGTTGGAACTTGGAGGAGTGGGAGAAGGAATTTCGTTGTTCTTTTGGGTTTTTTTTTTTTTTTTTTTTCCTCTTGAAATCTGTTTGTTTAGTTTCTCTTTTGGATTTTGTGTTCAATTTTTGAGAGATGAATCTGTATGTCTCTTAATCGGTTGTTGTTTGATTCTTTTGATGCTCTGATCGATTCCCCAACTCGTTCGCTTGATTTTGGGTTTTTTTGGGCGATTTTGATTGTTGGGTATCGAGATTTGGTTGGGAAATGCGGGATGTTCTTTGATTGAGTTTCTCCATTGCCGTTATGTGCGGCGTGGTTCATGCGGCGCGTTTGATTTGAAGTTGTGAATCATGATTTTCCTCAAGATTCTAGGGTTTATGCTCTCGTTTGCGGCTGATTTCTACTGCGATTTTCAAGTATTTGTATGGTGATATGGGTTCTTTGCTCATCTAAGCTCTGCAAGTATCTCACATTATCGCCATTGGAGCTAATTTAAGCAGGTACTTGCTCGTTCAATAAAATTCGCGTCAGATTTAGAATCCGCCATCGTTGTTGAAGAATCTGATTTCTCTGTTTCTGTGAGATTCCATTGATTATTCCAAGCTTTTTTGTTCAACGATTCCGAAAGGGAAAAAAGTAATATCTGGAAAAGAATAAGGATCTTGCAACGGTTCAAATTTGTATCCCTTCCTTCATTCAAAGCTGCTTTTGATTTATTGCCCATTTGAAGATCTTTATAGCGTATCCGTTATCACTTTGTGGTAATTTTAACTCTCATTTGAGTATTGTTCTGTTCTCTGGTTGAGCTGAAATCTACGTGCATTGCTGTGAATTGTGAGATTTCAAAGCATCCATGGGGCTTCCTAGAAGTCTCGTGATGCTGATTGTTCAAATGTGGTTCTTGTTTTTGGCTGATCTGGTTATGGTTCGATCAACCGATACTCGTTCATCGGCGCGTTCTTTGGATCTTCTTCTCCAGGAATATGCTTATAAGGCATTGGTTAACCCGAAAACTGGTATTCCTTACGATGCAGCCGCTCCCTCGAACTTGACTGGGATTAGCATTAGAGCTATGAGGCTGAGGAGTGGTAGTTTTCGACGGTATGGTGTTGTTTCATTCGCGGAGTTCGATATCCCGACTGGTGTTATCGTGCAGCCATATGTTGAGAGGCTTGTTTTGGTGTATCAGAACTTGGGGAACTGGTCTGAGGAGTATTATGCATTGCCTGGTTATACCTTTTTAGCACCAATGTTGGGTCTTCTTGCTTACAATGCCTCCAATCTCTCGGCTACTAATCTTCCCGAACTCAAAATGAGAGCTTCCGGTGACCCGATACATGTCAAGTTCGACAATGTCAAGTCCCTCCCGGATGGCGCCGTTGCAAAGTGTGTTTGGTTTAATCTTCAGGGAATAGCCAATTTCAGCAGTGTGGAGTCTGGTAACACATGTTCAACAATCGAACACGGGCATTTCTCTATCGTCGTTGAATCCATTGCTCCTTCTCCTTCACCAGTCTCCCAGTCGCCCCCGGGGGCTGTGATCCCAAATGCACCTCCACCTTCAAGCAAGAAAAACACCACCAGAGTGTGGATCATTGTAGGATCTGTGGTGGGTGGAGTGTTGCTGTTGGTGTTGCTATCACTCCTCATTTGTTGGGTTCATAAGTTAAAGCAAAGAAACAAAATGGAACAGATGGAGAGGGCAGCAGAATTGGGAGAACCTCTACAAATGGCAATGGTGGGCAACACAAAAGCACCCACTGCGTCCGTGACACGAACGCAGCCAACTCTTGAGACAGAATACGTCCCTTGAGCTCCTCCATCGACCGATCACTCGTCACGGTACCAAGATATTCATCCTCTCTAGTTCCTTTACTGATCTTCTCTGGTTTTGATGGTATTCTTGTGAGTAGTAGAAGTTTTAATGATGATTTTTGTGTAAATGCCGTTTATTTCTGATACCTGTATGATGAATGATTCATTGTTTCGCACAAAAAGTGTTACTGAGAACTGATTCTTCTTCATCTTCTCCTTCTTGTTCTTCTTGTTCTTCTTGTTCTTATGTATCTGCTGAATTTGGTTTTATGCAATTTCGAAGGTAATAAAGAGAGATTCTTAATGAAATGTTTTGTTCTGAGTTCTTTTTCTTTTTCCTGTTTGTGATGTTAAGATTTCGTCGGTGGCTTGCTTGTGTGTTTGACTAAATAAACAATTTTTTTGTTCTCTTCTGCTTATATATTTTAATATTAAATGTTTCGATTTGGAATATAGTCAATCTCGTTATTACGGTTAATATTATACGTCTCCAAGTCTCCAAGTTGTTAAGAGGAAGGTCGATCTAAGACTACCACGATGATGGTTTGATTCCGAAATTAACAAAGTTAAGGATTTATTAAAAAATAAAAACTATTGAACATAAGGTTCATTCATTCCCTTAAACTTTTTAGAGCAGCTATTAACTTTTAGAACAATATTAAAAATTTAAACCAAAACGCAAAAATACTTTTAATTTTTTTAAAAAAGTTCAAGATATTATTTAGCGTTTATCACCATATCAGATACAAGGGTACGTTAAAAGCCTATTTACCTCGTAAAATCACCCTGCCATTCTTGTAAGCGTCACCTGTAATCCAATGCCTCCCTCCCGTCTTTCTGTTACCTGGGATTCCTCTGTTATGAGCCTCCCTCGTAAAATCACTTGTATCCGTTCTTGCATCTTTCTATTACTTGGGATTCCTCTGTTATGAGTAAGGCCTTAGAATACGTCCCGAAGAAAAGAAAGTAAGTCAGTAAAATTATACTTTTATATTTTTATATTTTTATGAAATTAACCTAACAAAAATTATTATTTTGTGGATGATTCATTCAATCTAAGCTCCTCATAACTTTAGGCTTTATTTATTACAAATATGTTTTTTTTGGTTGTTGTTGACATTGACATGTTGGATTTTTGTCTTTCCTTCCCACTATAATTATTATTATTATTATTATTATTATTTTGTTAATTAAATATATAAATAAGAAATCCCAAAAGGTATTTGATTGAGAATGAAGTGGTGGGCCATGGAGGAGAGAAAATGGAATTTGGGGGAAAAGCAAATATAAATTATATAAAAAACAGTATTTGTATTTATTAATTGACCATCTTAGACATCTTCTGTACTAAACGCTGCGTTTTGGTTGTTTGAACAGTAAGCATTCAACACCGGAAGAAATCCAACTCTAAGAGGGACAAAACAGTAACTTCCAGCCCAATATTATTATTATTATTCCTTTAATTTCTAAAATTTTCAAAAAGTGTTGTATAATATGGGCCTAATACAGGCTGTAGAACAAGCTAAAAAGGGCTGCCTTTTGTTTTTGTCTTTGCCATTTTTTCTAATTATTTTAATATTTTTATTTATTTATTTAATAAATAAGTAATTTCTGCCCTTGGGAAAGTGCTTTACATTAAAAAGCTGAAATGGAAATTGAAGAGAGAATAAATAAAGGCAGGCAGGCTATTCTCTACTTTAGTTTAGTAAAGGCAAGTGTAGCTGAAGAAAAACAAAACTTGGTCTCCAAACGATTCATCATACCATAGAATCAACTTTTAACTATAAAACCCGTTATAAAAGTAAGTACATAAACCAAACCAAACCAAACCAAACCACACGGGTATAATAAGTACATAAACCAAACCAAACCAAACCACACGGGTATAATAACCCGGATAATAAGTCCAAGTCCATGATTAGTACAAGAAGAGGTGATTCATTCGGAGATTGAATCAAATCCTCAACATCAAAACTCGGAGTCTTTTATCTCCTTTTTTGATGTTATCAATTCTGGTAGGACTCGTCGTAATGTTGTGCCTTTTCAAACTCTTCTAATGTCAATGACTCGACCATCTCTACAATTGTTGGAACTCAAAAATAAAACTCGACCATCTCCACAATTGTCAGAACTCAAAAATAAAAAGTTTTGTTTGACTAAAAGTCGACACTAACCTGCGTTTGGAGGCCTAAGTGTGGACGAGTGACAATATTCCTTGGCTACTAAGTTGGTTTTCCTTGGGTTTCTAACCTCAAAAAGTAAAGAAAAACGGCCTAAATGTTGGGTTTCCAAGCCAGTTTTCGCATTGTGATTCAAAATGCACCAGCTATAACTTGTACAGTTGCCACCATGTCCCACTTCCTTTGGGACCTTTTCAGGGCAATTATCACAAGACCTGATGCATTTTTTTCAGCTAAAGAAAGTGGTCAGAAAGGTGTTCCTATGGAATAGTAGTATGGCCAGGGTCTTACTACACCTACTACTTACTTACCACCACATGCTCGAACTAAATGGGGTGTTGGGTGCTGCCAATATTTCACCAACATTTCCACCACTATTTAATGCAAGGTCCACTTATGAACAAAAACTCAAAACTACACAAACAAAATCATTATTTCAGTATCAATGTCCGTAGATTTATGGCTGTCACCTTCTCAGTAAACAGCTACTGCCATTAGCCTATGGGAGATATGGAGAGTAGCAGCACAGACATTATGGCACATGATTCAGACACATAAACTATCAAGCCTTCTACTACAACTCTAGTTCTTGTTATTATTGCATCAAAATCTATATCATCAGTTCCCTATGGGAAAAGGGTGAACAGAAAACAAAAACTTACATGGATTCAAAGCTATCCATCATCATTTGAGTACAGGGTTTCCTCCTGCTCAAAAAGGCAAGAGCTAGTTCCAGAAAACAGAAACTCAAAAGTCAACATTCAGGAGAAAATCTACTTTGATATAAAGAAGCAATTCTTGATGACCGATTATACTTATGTTCATATAAACATAGGAACAATGAAACAAATTGATAATACACGACAGTGATCATCATCGCACAGACATCTGCATTCTGCAATAGAAACTTTTATTCCTTCATCAAGAGTGCATCCGTGACAACTCCTGCACCTAGGACAACATCAGCGTTAGTTCTAA
The DNA here is from genome assembly GCF_002738345.1 of Cucurbita maxima. Classification (NCBI taxonomy): domain Eukaryota; kingdom Viridiplantae; phylum Streptophyta; class Magnoliopsida; order Cucurbitales; family Cucurbitaceae; genus Cucurbita; species Cucurbita maxima. Next base: position 5,694,631 of record NW_019272020.1, on the reverse strand, counting down.
AGTCGAGAGTTTCTTAAGTACAGTGAGAAATAAAAAGATAAAGAAAAGAACCAAAGAGCTTCAGATGCAAAGCTGAGAATCCATTTAATATGCCTCCTTGCTCACATGCATACTTAAATAGGTTTTATGCAAGATTTCAATTTGAATTCACGAGCACCTTTCCTTCCAAGCTTATGTATCAGGGAAAGGGTTTTCACATTGTTTAGGTAAACTTAAAGCTATTACAGAAGACAAACTTGTAATCACCACAACTTTTTTTAAATAATAAAGAGGGGAAATTTTGTGACAGTGAGGACTGCTGGGAAAAAATAAAAAATAAAAAAGCTATAATCCTCGATTAAGGAACCGCAAGAGAAGGAGGGCACTTGGAATTGAGTGGAGGAGCTTGCGTCACACGGTGAGTTTTCCAAAAAATTCCTATACCTAGAGAGCTCCGCTTGATTACCTAATGAAACTTCACGACTCCGATGTAGTTTTGAGGAGGCAACGTCATGGACTACAGAGACAACTGAAGAGAAGAAACACGCATGGGCAGGGCTCCTGCGTGAAGTAGAAGAAAGGGGGGGAACCGATCTGACTGAACTGGTTCCAGCCTGTTCACTTGAACCGGACACAACCAGTATAGTTGTATCAGGTCCAGTCGATTATTGGACCGCTTTTGGTCCAACCAAACTGGAAACCCTTATTTTGCCTGGTTTACATCATTTTAATTAGAATTTCACCTCGATTTCAATAGTTCTAATATTTTCCCTTAATGTAGAACCCAACTAAGAACTTTTGGGAAAATTTGGAAATTCTCAAAGACCCGAACCAAATTTGGGAAAGTATACAACAAGTAGCCACATGGATTATTTTTAAGCAATACTTGTAGGGGTCGATTAGGACAATGGACAAATTAATTAGAAAGCATGATGATAAACCTAATTGATCAAGTTGCAAATAGTTAAGCCTAGAAACTCGTTCGTAATCTAGTTTAGCGCAATTTTATGTTTAAAGCTTCCACTTGTACGTTGTGAACCCCTATTAGTCCTAACTTTATAAGGACTTCAGCATGTCTGGTATGTTTGTAAATTTGTTGATTGAGCATGTTGGACACCGTTATATATGCATGGTAGTACGTTATAGGGATTAGACACCCTGACTGGATATTATATTGGATAAATGCTATGTGCCCTAGAGAGCCTAGATGAGTCTATGCATGATCATGAGCAATTATTGCATTCCCTTAGTCCTAGAACTTACATTGGGTCCCACAGGTATTTTTGGGTGACCAGGCAAATCAAGTAGGGACGACTGAGACGCAACCCCTAATCGTAAACTTACCTAGCATGGTTAGAGTCTACTTGATACATAGAGGTTACTTATCACCCATAGAGGACGTTAGAAGTCATCGAGGGTATGGGTAAACCAAGTAGACAGTTCATATGGGTTTAGGTTACCTCATACACAAGAGACTTACCCATGAGCCCATTATAGGACAAGTTGACCCATGTGCCAATAGCAAAGGGTTAAGGATAGACTTTGAGAAACATAAACAAAAGGCTAAGTACATTCAAACCCTACATTATGGTCCAAGGGACATAGTTATACACCTTAGAGTAGGAGTATATAGAGTGTAGGTACGTATAAGCCTTATTGGGCCAGTACAGATAGTAAGTCATGACATTGGCTAATGCTAGTGTCAGAATATGAACACATAGTTTAAGAGACCATTGTAAAGATGAAGTCCAACGAGATCCTACAAGTAGGTTGCTTACTAAGTATTTTAATACTCATTACATATTATTCTATTTTTTTTCAGATAGAGTGTAGACCACTGTTGGCAGCAGGAGCATGCAGAGTCGTGCAGCTGCAGGGAGTCGATCAAGTCATCCTCCATCTTGCCATATTAATATTATTTTAAATGCGGCTTCTTGAAATTTGCACCAATTAGGAGACACCATGACTCATGAGCCATGGAGATCTTCTTTGCAAAATATTATCGCCTCCGTTTTATTTTCCTACACTACACATCCTCCCTCTACTTCCCAGATCTCAACCAGCCCTAGCTCACTCATGCCATGCTTCATGCCTCCGATTTTCCCTCCCTCTCAATGAGCATCCCACACCCCCAAATGCACAACTGTACCTCTCAGTTCTCCATCTCTCAGTCTCAGCCCTCTAATACAGCAACTCTTACTCTCTAAGTTTCAATTCTCTCATGCATTAGCCTTTATCTTAACTTCACCAACTCTTATTTAATTTATCAGTCATAACATCGCAAGCCATCATTGCCTTCACCGTTATTAGCCAGAGGAATTCCATCTCATTTTGGTTTAAATAACCAGAACGGAACCTACTAACCAGAAGGTTGAATAATTGGTTTAAATAAATTGCCTGAAGCTGTCATTTTACCCTGTGTGATGACTTATAGCCAGTTTTTGGTGCCAGGTTTGGACTCAACCTATTGTGCATCCCGGTTATTCCTACAAACTTAGAGATTTTTGTCGCAAATACATGAGGTAATAAGTCACTGCAGTTAGTTACCCAACCAACTAACAGCAGATTATCAACAACGGACTCAAATAGCATAGCATCACAATGGACGCATAAAATAGCGCTGAAGTACTACATCATGTTTTGTTGGAACAAGGAATAGAAGGGCTTTAGATGGTACAGATAAGAATTTTTTCCTAACTTAGGACCTCACGGAACCTGTGGCCTCGTTCATGGGGTAACTTTTCATGGATTCTTTGATATATGATTTCCTTCACCAGTTTGGGAGAGTGTGTTTTTTCTTATACCGCATTCATCGATAGAGTTTTGATTCCTATAAACATAAATACATACATACTGAACCACGAGCATCCAAATCAATAGCTTGCAATCACTACCTTCTACTATTTTTCAAAATGTCACAGTAAATGTACGGATGCCTGAAATAAAAAATCATACTAGATTTAAAATTTAACATTCTCCAAGTCCAAGAGATAGACTAACTACCCATCAAGAAAGAGGATTGCCCTAAAAATTCCAGACCCCGAGATTAACATTCCCAAAAACTGAAAAACAGTAATAAGAACGCATAAAAAAGTACCAGGGGATGCAGGTCAATAAAATTAACTATGCGAACCGGCGGGGACATTCTCCACGAGCTTCTTGTCCCTGCGTTCCATGGCAACGTCCCACATATCATTACCGATGTGTTTCGGCTGCACAAACGCAAACAACAGAAATCAAAATCCAAAAACTGATTACAGAGATCGATGATCGGAACTCAGAGAAAGGAGATCCGTCGAGCAAAGAAGAGGGGGAAAACGCTAAAATCAAAACCAGCACAAAGTTAATTACCCGGCCATTCGCGGCTTTGTGTATGTGATATTGAGCATTCCCCATTATACAAAGCATTCCGGCGATGATTCCCAGAGGAAGTGCCGCTTCCAGCCATCTCCATCCCATTTCTCTATCTGCTGTTGAAATCTCGGGGTTCCTCCGATGGCTACGAGCTCGACGATATATCTCGCAGAGCATGTGGGCCTTAGCTTGGGCTCGTATTCGACGCATTTCCAAGGTCCAATTATTTAGTGGGCCAGTCTTCGAAGACGGCCCATTAAAATTTTTAATTAATTAATTTAATGTTATTTTAGCGGTTGATTTTACACCGATGAATTACAAATTTAGTCTACCAACTTATATTATCATATCTATTGATGATCGAGACCAAATTCCCGACAATGAGCCCATATTGGGAGAATAACTTCTCATATGTGGTAACTTGATTCGAGGTACTATTACTCAACCCGAACCATAAAGGTTCAGTCGGTTGGGTTGGGTTAGGTTTTTTAGGGTTGAATTTTTGGAAAATTAAAAATTCAATTTAGTCGTATCCTCTCTAATACATTTTGGGACATTTTAGCCTTTGCAGGTATAGACACGATTTTAGTGAATGGTCATACACTCTCGTATTGACCCAATATGAAATGGTAAAGACCTACTTATCTAGCATGAAAGCATGTAAAATGGGTTTGAAACGGGCATACAACTATGGACAACATGTCCTAGACAAGCAAGACTGAGATATCTATCATGCGGCCATTGACAACACGGCTTAGACATGCATAACTGTGACATCCTCCCTCACTTAATTAGTTGACGTCCCTGTCAACCAACTCAGACATGCAAGACTATGACATTTGTCATGCTTTAGGCAAGTATGACCGGCGCGTAAAAAGTTTTTTTTTTTTTTTTTTTTTTTTTNTTAGGCAAGTATGACCGGCGCGTAAAATTTTTTTTTTTTTTTTTTTTTTTTTTTGGAAAAATAAGGTCACAATTCAACCCAATGCCTTCCATAATGCTTTGTGATTTGTAAATATTTGATATTTGAAATTTATGAGATTTTAATTATTAATGTTATATGTACAGTAGATAAATAGAATTTAAAAAACAATTCAACCATTCACCCGAACCAAGCTTGAAAATAAATGGTTATATTGTACCAACCCAACTCTCAAAAGAACTTAGTCTATCATACACATCCCTATCTATTATTTCGAGTGTTACTTCGTCGTTTGAAATTTGCATACAAATGCAAGATAGTGTAACAGTCTAAGTCAATCGCTAGCAGATATAGTTTGCTTTGGCCTGTTACGTATAGTCGTTAGCATCACTAATTTAAAACGCGTCTTCAAGAGAGGTTTCTATCTCATTAAAAGGAATGTCATGATACTCCCCTTGAGGGCCCTAACGTTCTCACTGGTGTCACAATCGCACTCTTGATGACAGTGGACTTGCAATTGTGGGCCACTCACTTTCCAACGACAAATGAGCTTAAGCTAATTCGTTCTTGCGTCGCCTACGGCGAAGCGACGTATGCTCGAGCCTTTGGTCTTGGTTTTAAGAGAAGATTTTAGAAAACGAGAGTAGAGAGAGATTTTTGGTAAAAAGATTTTTGAAAGAAACGTTATATAAGCAAATAAGAGAGAAATAACAACGGCTCACTGTACATTCTGAGACCTTTCATGTCTGACAAGCCTAGACATGATATTTCTGAAACTTCATATTTACTAGAAATACAAAAATAAAACACTAGAATATGAAAAGACAAAGGGTTGGCTTGTCATAGGCATGCGGTCATAGGCAACACGTCTTGGACGAGCATGACCATGCAACTGGCACACGCCTGTTGTCTGACTCTAATACCATTTATAACAGCTAAAGTCCACTACTAACAAATATTGTCCGCTTTGATTCGTTACTTATGGTTATCAGCCTTATGAGTTTAAATGCCATTCTACGGACTCTATTTATTTACAATCAGACCCTTTTACTTCACGATATTTGCAAAGAAGGTCCACTTTCATCTCAATTCACTCCCTTAACGAAACTTCATTATGGTGGACACGTGTCGTCCATGTAGAGAATTATAAGTGATAAATAATTATTTTATTACAACCGTAAATGAACAAATAAACAATGAAGGCCACAAATTATTTTTGAAACCACCGACTTATTTTATTTTATTTTATTTTATTTTTTTTAATACTTCTTCTTCGTTCTCTCTCTTCAATTTAAAAAATCAGATGTTTAAGCCTCTAATTAAGTAATAAAAAGTAAAAATATAATTTCTAAAAAATACCTGTATTTTTTTAATTAATTTAAATTTAAAAAGTCCTTAAAAAAACTATAAAATATGAAAGGAAATTTTAATTTAGTTAATTAACTAAAAATATAAATTATATAAAATTTAAAATTTATTATGATTTATTAAGATTAATTAACACTAAGATATCATAGTTTTCTCTCATTTTCTCACATTTTCTATATATTATTCGAATTAAATTGCATTATAATTAATAATATTGAACTACAAATAAATAAAATCAATTCAATATAAAATTGTAATAGATAAATAATCATATATTTATTTGATTTTTTTTTTGGAGGTAAATATTGTAGGCGCCTCCGTCTCTAGAGCTTCCCACATTTTTTTTCTTATTTTTTTAATTTTTAAATAATATAATTATAAATAAAAATTTGACAATTTATGTACATTTTCAAACCTAAATATAAAAAATCTTATGTTAAAAAATAGTTAGTTTTTTAAAGAACATTATTAGTTTTTATTTAAAAAATACCATTAATATCCTTCCGCTAAAAAATATATTTATCATTAGTACTAAATTAAAAAAAAAAAAATATATATATATATATATATTTATAAAAATTTAAAAATAACATTAATATTCTTTATAAAAAAAAAATTTACCGTCAATATTATAGACAAAAACTGTCTTTCGACCCCTCATAGATTATATCTAAACATTTTAATATTATTTCATAAGATTTTTTAAATGTGAATAATTGTAAAAATCTTTTAAAATTTTTTCTAGATTTGAAATGATGTTACGGTTACAGAAACTTTGAAATATATATACATACACCTACAAAAAGGACATAATCATGTCGCATTTCATTGTCATCTCGGTTTCCAACTATACGATTCATACATCGTGATGCCATTCTATGTCTTGAGACACATTGACCAAATAGGCTTGCTCGGACACATCAGTTGGGAACTGACCCATGTATTGATCGTCTCATTTGAACATCTCGAACATCCATCCATCCAAATTTTCTAGATCATCAGAGTCTCCCATGTCCATACTAACCATTTATGACATACGTTCCAGATAGTTGGTGCATAATCCAATCTCTGACACATGGACTAGGGTGCAATATCTGTACACCCGTGCCGTCTGGTACTGTTATTGAAAAAAACCATTTTTTAAAAGAAGATGTCTCAAACACTCGCCCACGCTATGACACACACATGTTTCACAAGGTAGCTCGCTTAGACCATAAGGTTCAAGGGTGATGGAGAGCTTGAAACATAGGACGACATCACGATGCATGGATCATGTTGTTGGGAACCGAGATGACAATGAGACATGATTGTGTCGTGTATATATACCAACTTATTTCATATTAATTTATTTCTTTCCTCACGGATATTCACATCCTTCGAACGCAAGCTCATAAGCTACAAACTCCCCATTAATCGTCTCGGTTGAATTTTATGTCCACTAAAATCCTAACGTGTCAAATTCTTATTTAAAAGTTTAATTTATAATTTAAAATTTTAAAAAATAAACTTATAATAAAATCATTATAACCACTTAACATATTTGCTTTTTTATTTGTTATTTTTAATTTAACCTAATTTCTTAAGCTTACTAAATTTGAATTTAGTTTCCATTATTTCAATCACAAAAAAAAAAAAAAAAAATAATAATAATAATAATAATAAAAATAAATAAATAAAGAAAAGGAAACGACGACCATTTACAATCATAGATTTTCCTCATTTCAGCTTCCGTATACTTACAGGCGTCCACCCTTTTACTCCTTACCTCTGCCTCCGCCTCCCTCGTCGGAACTGTTCTTATCCACCGTCTTCTCCGGCGACATCGCCGTCTCAATCTTCCGACATCCCTCTTCCATTTCCCAATCCCCCGATTCTCTGAACATCCATTTCTGCTCACAGTTCAATAGCCAAAGGCCATGTCCGGTATGTACGGTACCAACTTCTCCCCTGCAAGAACTGCTTCGCCTCACATCAGGACTACTCCTGATGGAGACAGGTACCACCTCCGATAATCCACTTCCGAGAATTTTCCTTCTGTTTAATTTAACGTTTCTAGAGTTTGCTCAGCTTTAACAAGCTGAAATCACTAATTGAATAATCAATCCACCTTTGGTTCTTTGTTTTTTAATCTTTAGTCAGTACTTGTCGGAGCTACTAGCGGAGCATCAGAAGTTCGGCCCCTTCATGCAAGTTCTTCCGATCTGTAGCCGACTTTTGAATCAAGGTAGTGCTCTTCTCTGAATTTTTGGTGTTCCTGAATTTATTTCAGTGCTTAATTGTTGCGGCGGTGTTTATGTGTATGTCTAGATCGGTGAAGCTGGTGAACTTCTCCTTTTCCTCTTTAGTATCATTAGCGATTGCTCTCTTTGCCCTCGGGGTTGACTGTTGAATTGTGCATATGTTAGTCTTGGATAATCTCTTTCACTTTCTTGAATCTGGTTTTGTGGAATTCTGTTCTTTTGGGTGCTGGAAAAATCTTAGCTACTCTTGTTGGGTGCTTAATTCTTCTAGTTCATGATGTTCTACATGTTATCCATTCAGTTAGATTTTTCTTCTTAAGTTTTGGAGAGTTATGTATTCTTTATACTAATATCTTGTACAAAAATCTCTTCTGATGTATCACTGTCATGAACTAATATACCATTGAAAGACCAAAAGCCTCGTGCATACATTAAGCTTCGAAGAGCGATATTCAAGCTTTTTGTGTTATAAGAATTGAAGGTTTAAGTCATTAAGTTTGGTTTAGAATGTTATTAGATATTTATTAGTTCTTGTTATGTCAATACGGGAGTATATGATTGTTCACTACAATCATGTCTACATTTGTTAAAGCTAAAATACCTCAAAATATATTATAGGAAATGTGTCTAGTTGTTAATTCTTCCTACCCATATTATACGCTATCAACGATTTCCAAACACTTTCTAAAATTTTCTCTATATAACCTTTTTCTAATTTTTTTTTATGAGAAATGAGACTAGATGACCCAAGTTCTAGTGGGCTGACTCTCGAGGGTGAGAATAAGTGATGCACAATTACATTGTGAGTCCTGACCTTTCATTTAACATTTTAACGATTTTTCTACTCTAAAAGTAATTTTGAATTATTTACAAAAACGTGTAATTTTGAAAAAAATAAAGATTATTTTTGAAATAGGGAGTAATTATTTATAATTTGAAAATATTGTAAAGAATGAAACAAGTGGACTTCGTCTTCAAATCTTAGCTGTATCATGAAGTGGTGGTTCCATTTGGACCCAATATTTAATCTATTCATCAGTAGCGGAGGTTTGAATTCATCCAAATTGGTGATGCGGCAATCTCATGCTGACAATCTGTTCTTTTTTGGTCATTCACTATACCTTAGTCTTTGACACAAGAACTGAAGGCTGGATGTTGAATGTGGAAAAGCTTTTCAAGTGAAGGTTCATCATTTAAGGCCCTGAAATATGTAGTAGTTTTAGAAATCAATGTGCGAATAAAAAAAATGGTGCTCGTATTAGTACTTGTGTAAGAGCTTCCTCGATCAGGATCTATTCTTTAGGTTGTACCTCTTGCATTTTTGAGTTCTAAGTCTAGTGCTGTTCGAACTTACGGAGTTGTCCTTGGATTCTTTGGCGTTTGATAGTCACGTAATGCTCCAAGGCTCAAGTTTCGACCTCCATTTAAATTGCCATATTGGGTGTTGATGAACTTCATCCTGCTCTGAGCAGCATAGTATTTATTTGCACTTCCTAATTGATCTTGTTATAGAGTTCGGTTTTGTTTATAAGTATTATTCTCTGTACTTAATGCGCAAATATATTTCTATATCTTCCTTTTGGTATGTTTCTGCTTTTCAATTCTGTCGGTAACTTCTAACTGCAAGCTCTTTAAATGCAGAAATATTGCGGGTTTCTGGAATGATGTCCAACCAGGGTTTCTGCGACCTCGATAGGCTTCAGCATAGAAGTCCTAGTCCAATGGCTTCTTCAAACCTTATATCTAATGTTAGTACCACAGGTTTGAGTGGCTGGAATGGTCTTCCTCAGGAGGTAATTACTATTTTAGCATCAAAACTCCATTGGTAACTCCTGATACCTGTTGATCTCATCATTTTGAGTACAATTTTAGTATGTTTTGATATATAGGCTAATATGCCATCATTGTTACTCGATAGTTTGAAGGTAACATTGTAATTCTCCCTCTAAAGTAGGCTCGTAGCTTGAGGGATTGGGGCTGCAATAAATGTTGCAGTATGCCATTATTTATAGCTAATTACAAAAGTTTGTTTGTCATTTTATTTAATATGAATTTTGGGAATATATGCAGTGAGAGAAGGAGCGGACTTGAATTTGTCTTTAACTCGGTATTTGTTCTTGAGTTGAACACGTCTCATGAAATTGATAGTTTCTTTTCCATTTGTTAATCTTCTTATTTTTGTGTGTTTGTTCGTTCGTTCGTTCTCAATAAGATTGTAATAATTCTAATTAATTTGCTTATGAAAGAACTAGATCTACCAGGGAATACAAAAAAAAAAAAAAAAAAAAAAAAAAAAAAAAAACCAAACCAGCCAACAAAAAGAAAAGATACCTGGAGAAATTACAAAAAGTGGAACTTGCCTATTGTAACGACCCAAGCCCACCGCTAGCAAATGTTGTCCTCTTTGGGCTTTCCCTTTCAGGCTCCCCTCAAGGTTTTTAAACCGCGTCTGCTATGGAGAGATTTCCACACCCTTATAAAGGATGCTTCATTCTCTTCTCCAACTGATGTGGGATCTCGCTTATAGCTTTGAGTACTTTTCTAGCATGTAAACTTCCAATCTTGAAAATCTCACTCCAATGACTTAAAAAATAAAAGAAGTGTGAGAGGATTTCTTTGGCTCCATGTTTAGGCTTGTGATAATGAATATATTTTATTATTTTTTTACTTTCTCGTTTGAGTGGCCAAAAAATTCTTCGCCATTCTTGAGGATTGCCTTGCACGGGTTACGCTTATTGGTTCTCCACTTTAAAACTCAACTGAAAGCATTATCTATAAGACAAAAGAAGAAGAAGAAAAAAGAAAAAAAGAATTAGTAACAAATCTGGATAATCCCAATGTTTCTAACAAAAATTGGCCTCTTGATGTAACATTATTCGAAGTTATTACAAGAACTATTGAAGAATGTTTCAACAATATATAGATGGTATTATGATAATGTTTTTCCAGGCTACTTTTTTCTGTTGCAGTTCTTTCATCTTCATTTTGGACCCCATGATTGATTATTTGATCGTTGCATACTGATATCTCCTGCACTCCCAGTCCTCATATCCTGTTATATTCATACAGAATTCTTTCTATGTTAATTAGTCTTCAGGATGGTTTTGTTTTAAAAAAGTTGTATTAATATGGTAGAACCTTTTGAAAAATACAGCAGAGATTAAGTAGAGCCACCGGAATGACAATGGACTGGCAAAGTGCACCTGCGAGTCCTAGTTCGCTCACCGTGAAGAGAATTCTACGTTTGGAAATACCTGTGGATACTTACCCCAATGTAAGTTCTGTCGAATTTCAAATGTCTTTTTATTTGCTGGTCATACGCTAGCCGGTCTGTACGACCTGTACGTACGCAAACCCATATATTAATACTTGAAGTTTCTGCTCTTTGTGGATGTCAGTTCAATTTTGTAGGGCGACTTTTGGGTCCTCGGGGCAATTCCTTGAAACGTGTGGAAGTTACCACAGGTTGTCGTGTATACATTCGAGGGAAAGGGTCGGTAAAGGATCCAGACAAGGTACTATAAGGGTATCTCTAATTTGGAATCAATGTATCACATGATGGATCTCTCAAGAATCAAGACTATTGTAGAGATATTTTGCTTCTCTCATTGGATTGTTATCATTCTGTTGAGCATTAGTATTGGTTATAAATTGTATTCGTACTTAATTTGTTTTAACTTTTACATTGTCTAGGAAGAGAAGTTACGGGGACGACCTGGCTACGAGCACTTGAACGAACCACTGCACATCTTGATTGAGGCAGATTTACCAGCCAATATTGTTGATATAAGGCTCAGACAGGCACAAGAAATTATTGAAGAACTGCTCAAACCCGTGGTATATTTTTTTACCTTGGATACTTTTTTCGAGCAATTTTGGCTGGCCAAAGTCACTCTTTTCTTCATGCTCGAAAGTACATCCCACTAAAATCATCATTTTGTGGAAGAAATTTATAAGCATACACCTTTATATTTATTTTACTCAAAGCCTTGTTCTATTAATATTAGTAAAACATACCGGTTTAATTGCAACTCATTTACTTGTTTATGAAACTAAAGTTGCTTTCAAGAACCTTTCTTGAATCAATGGGCCAAGTTATCATTCTTACCCATGTTAATCATCAACCCCTCATGGATTTTTTGCATTCCTCATCCTTTGACACAATCGATTCAGATTTTTCTTTTTTCTTTTCCCCGAACACGCTGTGTTCTAACAGACTTCTGATTCTTCTGGCATATGAATCATCAACTTGCAGGATGAGAGCCAAGATTACATAAAAAGGCAGCAGCTACGTGAACTCGCTATGCTAAATTCAAGTTTCAGAGAAGACAGTCCAGGACCTGGTGGTAGCGTCTCTCCATTCAACTCAAGCGGAATGAAACGTGCCAAAACAGGTCGTTAAGTGCTCATATCCTTTCTTACCTTAAAGAATTTCTACCCCAGTCCAGAATTCAGTCACTTGTATAACTCGATGTGAATCTGACCGACCGTGTGACGTAGCTAGGAGTAAGGGGAGGCTAACTTCAGTTCCAGGTGAGCCTTCTCTCTGTGTTCGTTTAATATTCTTGACAAAGAGACTGGAATTAGTAAAAAAAAAAAGAGAGTGAAAAGGAAAAAACAGTAGGGGATGGATTATATGTTGAGTGTAGGTTTGATAGGTCAGTTTTTCCAACAAAGTTAATATATTCATTGGATTTATTCTTGTGTTAGGGACTGCTGAGGAGTGTGTAGTTTTACATTATTAATGCAAAAACATTAGGAAGTGATGAATGTAATATTGTTTGATATTTCTTAGGTGTTGTAATGTAAGCAATGTCAGTGTCAATTATATTTTTGGAATGATATGTGAAAGAACAGTGCAAAAACTCAATCAATGTGCTGCTCAGTTTGTGTTTGCTATCAAGTTTCAGAATATGATTCTCCTCTCTTTTTTTCCATTTGCTGAAGAAGTTGTGAACATATGCCTCGACTTTTCCGACATGTACTGTTTCGTTGTTCTCGATGTACTTTTTGCTATGTTTTTGGACCATTAAGAGTGTAGGTGGGTCGGTTTGGATTGACTTTTGAATAGGTTTGGATTGACTTTTGAATAATGTTGTGATTGAATTGAGACTTCTATTCAAGGAAAGTGAACAATCAACTGAGTGGATGAAGTTTGATGGATAAACTCACAAAGGTAGCATAAATAGGCATTGATCTGTCTCGAGGTTTGAATTGTGGAGATATGTTTACTGTCACTTGTTAGCTCTATCGGCCCCGTGCTTAGTTGTTTTGGATGCATTTTTTCGCTATTTTTTCTTTTTTTTTGGATGATTTGGAGTGTACGTGGGTTGGTTTGGATTGACTTTTAAACAAAATCGACAAAATTAATATATATAAAAAAATTAAATTAATAAAACTATTCCTAAATTGTTAGTAGTTTTAATAATATTCTTAAACTTGGTCGGAGGATATTTGATGACTACTTGATTCTCGTATTGTACATTTTGAGGCATTTCATGTCGGAGTACACATGATTTTGCGAGTAATACACACAGTAAATATAATAATAAAATAATACAACATGAAAGTAGATAAAACGGTTTGACATAACATGGGTATGCGGTCGCACGCAACACGTCCTGAATAAGTATGACCATGGCACCAAGCAGCTTCTTGCAATCTTTGCGAGTTGTTTCACTGGTCATATGTTTGAACTCGATGCATTCACAATCTTAGATCGAACCTTTGTTTTACAAATGAACCATCTTTGTAGCGTTGGATTAGCAACCGAGATCGTTGGGATTAAACCCTCGAATGGCTTGATCAAATTGAAAGAAGATGGATCTGAAATTCGAAACACTCAACAAGCCACCTCCCACATTGTTGAACGCCATGACTCGGGGGCTAGCAGTAACTTTGATTGGGAATGAACTCATGTGGTGTTGAGACGTTTGACCAATGTTCTCGGTAGCATGATGTTTAGTTCGTTGAAGTCTCACGTTGACTAATTAGAGAAGAAGATTATGGGTAAGTAAGGGACATTACTTCAATTAGTATAAGACATTTTAAGAAAATTAAAAGCAAAATCATGAGAGTTTGTACTTAAAATGGACAATATCATATCATTATGGAGATTTCATGTCATATCGCTGGTATCAGAATCATGTCTAATCATAACTTAGTCATATCAATAGAATTCTCGAGTATTAAACAAAGAAATTATGACGTTTGAAGTTGTAGTGATGTATACTCTTAAGAAGATCAGTCGTCTAGGTAGTGCTAGACGGATATATATCATTATTTAAAGGGAGACTCAATGCTATATTTATTCGGGGAAGATTGCTAAGGATTGTTGGAGTCCACGTTGGCTAATTAAGAGAAAAATCATGAGTATATAAGTAAGAGATACTATTTCAATTAGCATGTAACATTTTGGGAGAATGAAAAAGTAAATCACGAGTTGAGATTAGATATATCTATGGGTGGAGCAACATTCTCTATCCACTTCCCTTTCACCTATTTCTTCTTTATTTCTACTCTAATTTTTATTTAATATCTATAAGAAAAAAATTTTAATAATGGTGTGAAAAGTAAACGCATTTTAAAAACTTTGAAGAAAACAAAACATTTTTTTTTTTACAATAGTGTAAAAATTTCTTTCTAGTAGACACATTTTAAAAACTTTAAAGAAACGACTTTACGATGATGTGGAAAACCTCTTCTTAGCAGATGCGTTTTAAAAATTTTGAGGGGAACAAAACATTCTTTACAATAGTATGAAAACCTCTTCCTGGCAAACACACTTTAAAAACCTTGAGGGAAACAAAACATTATTTACGATGGTGTGGAAACCTGTACTTAGCAGATGTGTTTAAAAAACTTTGAAAGGAGCAAAACATTCTTTACAATAGTGTGAAAACTTTTCCCTAATAGACACATATTAGAAATCTTGAAGAGAAATCTAAAAGAAAAAATTCAAAGAAAATAATATCTACGCCAGAAAAGTTGCGGTATTGAAATTTTAAAAATATAAAAAATTATTCAAAAAATAAGAAAAGTAATCTAAAATTCCTAAGGTATGAAAAGATAAATCAGAACCCCTATGGTATAGAAGAACTTAAACACACACCTCTAGAAATTGGCCGCTCCCTCCCTCCTCTCTCTTGCAAATTTGAGTAAAAACCACTGCCATGAGTTGCTCTTTAAACTCATGTGTGTGCTACAATTCTAAAATGTGTATCTCCCATTTCAAGCAGAAGCAGCAGCAGCAGCAGCATGCCGCAACGACCTGCCAAAATAATTACAAAGACGACGAACCCGCTCGCTCGCTCATCATCTTACTGCCTCTGGTGCAGAATTGCAGTAAGGCGTGTGCAAGCAAACCAGCTTGGTGCACATCAAACACAAGATAGCGAACCCCAAACCAAGCACAAGTCCGCTGCTACTTTTCTGTGTATCCAATTGCATTGCTCTTTTGATTATACTTCCGAAGCTCGGAAGTAACCCTCCACAAGCCAGCACCATCACGTGATCTAACCCGCTGTAGTCGATACCTGCAAGTATGGCTCCAATGGCAGAGATTGGACCAACGAATCCAATGAGGGCTGCGCTCATGAGAGATCCATGCCAGTTATCAGTCGCCCCGAATACACAACTAGCTACTGCTGCGCCCCGAGGGAGGCCATGTAGAGAAACAGGAAGAACCATGTGACGACCGAATCCGTAAGCTTTCGGTGCAGCGACTCCTAGTGCAAGCCCTTCGGCTAAAGCATGAAATGCAACTGCTCCACATGATAGGAAAGATTGAAGGGTGTGCACACTTGCTGAAAAATTAGTTGAAGCAGGTAAATCATTCACTGAAGCTCTTTTCCCGCCAGCAAGCTTCAGAAGACTGGAATTCGAGAAGTGGACGAGTACCGCTCCTAAAATCAAAAGGATTACGAGAGGGATGAAATCCATTTTTGAAGAAAATAGTAGCTGCATCGGTCGCCAGGCACCGAGGATGAAAGCAATCCCAGAAGCAGCACCCATGAGAAGGGCATGCTGAAGATGGAAAGCAAGAGCAAATGCAACTAGAACAAGACCACCGAGTAGTGGTCCGACGCCAAAAAGTAAGGAAACAAAGAAGCCAGAAACAACTTCAGAGCTGAAATACAAAAATATCGAATCGATCAATTGGAAGAAAATAGCAAGGACAACTACATAGTCGAGTATTCGGAACGATATTACGCCAATTTTTGCACACAACCAGCATGCACTTCTGACTTCATTGTTAGCTAAACTAATAATCAAATCATTTTCATCATGCATGCCAACTTTTAATAGCCTTTCCTAGAATGTAATCATTTTTTTTCTCGCAAAGGTAGGTTCTAAAGACAATAGAGTAGGAAAAAAACGATATGAAGTTCAAATATTTTAAACTCACTTGTATTCACGGGTGAAACTCTGGAACAATGTGCCTAGAGCTTCCATGAACGCCACAGAAAGTGTGGCTGCGGATGCAACTTGTGATGGTGAGGCTTCCTGTCACCATAAAGCAGAGAAAACCAAAATTACTATCCGAGCAGTTAAATGACTCTTTAGCAGTAAACCCACTTCATATGATTCCAAATTCCCTCGATCTTTTAATATAACACAAACTTCTTGAATAAACAAAATAGAAATTAAGACAGAGCAGAAATAGTATACAAACACAAGATAATCAGTCCAATAGATGCCCGCCTGTTTGATATTAAAGTAACAAAACTATTATACATGAATGAAGCAAATCTTAACATCATCGCACAAAGTTCTCACTAATAGCATAAAGCTAAACTTTACACAGTTAAAATTTCATTTTCAAGAAATAAGAATAACGAACAGTTAAAAAGAATATCACAAGAGGTTCAAACTTGGGCTCAGACAATTTCACCGTCTTAAAAAGAATATCACAAGAGTGACCACATTTCGACTACTGAGCCATGGAAATGTTCAATGATAGTCAGATCTTTCTTTTACGGATAACTAGGCATCAGGAACCTCATTCTCTTGCATGTGCTTTTGCCCAACACCCTTTGATCTATGGTTAGGCCTTACCCACCCCAATGCCAGTTTTCGGGACAACAAGAGTTTTAAGTAGATAAATTTTCAACTTGGGAGCTCAAACTTAGGACCTTGCGGAGCTAGTGCATCTTGAAAATTCCTAAGACCTTGTGGAGCTAGAGTATCTCCAAAATTCCTAAGTTCATGCCACCCAGACACCCCTAAATAGTTCTATTTAGAAGAATAAGTTAAATGTAAATCATTTTTAGGGCAGAAAATTTAGACCCCCTCAAGTTTCTCATTCTACATTCCAGGTTAATAGGGAAAAAAACATGAAATTGACGATCTTAAAGCTAAGAGTACCTTAAATGCATCTGGGAGTACTTCTGCGATCACCATCCATATCATACATCCAGCAGCAAAGCCCGTACAGAAGGGAAGGAACTTATTAAATGCATCAGCACATATGAAAGAGGGAACTGCTACAATAGGCTGAGACATTTAAATTGCAACAGAGTTAAAAACTAAAATTATACAACCGCATTTAAGGAGAGACAAAATAGAATTTTTCATGACAATCACAACATTAAGCACTAACTTACAGCACAATAAATTGTAGATTCTCTGGATAGTTATTAGAATCTATTGACGTGACGGGTAGATAACGGAGATTATGGATTAAATATAATGAAAACATTAAAAGAATAAGCATTTGATAATGTAATGGGCTATCCAACATGCCACCCAGGCACATGAACCTTCATTATGAAAAATAATTAAAACTGTTCTGAAAGAAATCAAACCACTGTGTTTGGATATCGAATCTGGCTAAGATGTCGAAGTATACCAAAAAAAAGATCACTCGAAAACAATCTAAAAATGCTGACTGTAGGATTGTCTTGTGCTTTTGAACATATAAATTCTTGTCTACATGGCATAATGTTCTTTTCATAGAGGATAAACAAGTTAACATTTTATAAATGCAATACCTGCGGTAATGATGTAATCACACTCCATAATAAGGCATTCTGTGGTGAGACACCCCTTGAGGCAAGAACCATACTTACAGCTAATCCCTCAGGTATATTATGCACAGCAATAGCTAAAGTCACCAAAAGACCTTGAGAGAAACCCTTTGACCCAGCAAAAGAAACACCAACACCAGAGCCCTCACCAAATGAATGAAGAGTCATTATGCCAATTATAAGAACAACTTTAGTTGCATCTGCACCTTTTATATCCAACATACTCACTTCACCATACTGTTCAAGAAACTGAAAATCAACATATAACAAGAAGAAATGAGATCTTGATGCATTAATCAAATGATTGGGATAACAAATGCATAAAACATGGATTTAAGACAAAACAGCAATATACTGAGCAGGTTAACTTTAAATATGCTATGCAAAAGATAAGCTATGAACCGACAATTCCATCGTATTTTATATTTAAAGAAAAAAAAAGCATGATTATTTAAGACTCCACATTAACATTCGGCAAAAGTAGAGAATGCCCAAGAAGCAGCAAGCAAATTTACATGGTAAAATCTAAAGGGATAGGATAAAACAATATTTAAGTAGAAAGATGGGGTCCATCACCTTCTTACAAAGCCAAATAAAAATTCCACCAGCCAAAATCCCAATTACCACCCAATTGCCGGCACCATGTTCCTGCCCTTCTTGAATAAGATCAAAGCTAGCAGCCAACATCACCCCAGAAGCCATTCCATTGCATATACCAGCCCACTGTGTATCGAGTTCCACAAAGAAGAATGGAACAGCACCTAAACCAGTGGCAGCAGCCATGGCTAATGTAAATACTGCAACAGTCGATACTGAAACTCTACTCCCTCCTTTTCTCTCATGCAGCAACAAATTCTCTGTACCAGAGCCATCGATAACTTTTATTCCATCTTTATCTGGGGCAGATATTATCTTTTGTGAATTCCCTTGTTCAAACTCAGCTATAGCACGACCACAGAACAATAAGGACAGTAGAGAAAACAGCAGAACATGCTTAAAAGCCACTTTCATTTTTTCCTTCTCAAGCAGATTTCACTCAGTGATTACAACTTCATGAATTAGACGGATGAACAGTAATCTTCTCACGGAGAAAATTAGGAACACAAATTTGCCCAATCTCCCAAGCACCAGATAGAACGGTCTTTACTACTTCACCACAATCCTAAAAGAGCATTAGACACTGTTTCCTAGTCAAGGAGCTTATAGCATAAAACTTCCAGGAGCTGCATGCATCCTTCACTTCAAAATTTTAAAAACCACCTTCTCTTGTTAGATTAACGCTAGGGAGACGCCTTTCAGCTATGCTGTGAATCAAAGAATGATCATAAGAATAAAAAGTTTGTTACAACATTATCTACCAAAAATGAGAAAAAAATACAAAATTTCTCAACAATAGAACCATGGTGTTTATGCTCTTCACTTTCACAGAGTGTCAACCGAGATGCAGGTTGAGTACATACATCAAAACAGACGCACCATGAATGGTATTCGTATTTCTAAATCATAAGAGATACTATTAGCAGATCCAATTGTTAAAAAAAAAAAAAAAAAACGAAGATAAAGAAAGCAGGGCAATCAAAAAAAAAAAAAAAACAAAGAGGTGTTGAGATAGATTCACCTAAAAGGTAGCCAATCCAATCGTCCATGCAATATTACTGAACTTTACATCAACAGACTTATACAAATTCGCAAAAACCTTCTCCAAAATAAAAATTAAATAACACAACGAAAATGCGGGGGACAACGCGAAGGACAATAACCATCCATCGAAAATCCCTTCCACAAAATACAAAAAGAAATGATTTACAGAGGATAAGCAATGGACGCTAACCACAAAGTCAACAACAATCCCATCATGAAACAACGCTAGAATCAACCAATTCCATGATCAAACCCACCAAACAGAATTTCCCAACACCAATATAGGCATTTCAAGAAATTTAAGACGAAATTGCAACAATTCCTTTAAAGAATGACCAGAAAAATAAAGAAGGGAAGAAACGCATTCTTGAATGAAATTGAAGGCAATGTATACAAATGCAAACAGAACCCTAACAAGTTGAAATTGAAACAAAAACAGACATGGAAATTACAGATGAATCAAAGACGAAAAATTGAAAAGAAAGGAAGGGGAAATCGAACTTACATTGAAGAATTGGAGAAATGAAGAACAAAAAATGGCGCTCCCCAGACTTCAAACTTTGGGCGAATGAGAAAAAGAGCGGTTTTCTTCGTAAGGTGGTTGGTGGAATAATAGGAAACTTCACCTCACCGCCGATCTTAATTTGGGACAAAAATAACCCCCTTAAAAAATTTATATAATATTTATGATTTAGTCCCTATACTTTCAAATATTTCAATTATGTCCCTCAATTTTTACTCATGATATAAATTTAAATTAAATTACTATATATACTAATCATCTATCGTGTTATATTAAATTGAATATGAGTATACTTTAGCTTAATAATATTATCGAATTTTTTTAATTTAAATTAAAACATATTATATTAAAATAAATTTATAATTTAATCGATATATTTCAAATATATTGGACTTCAAATTAAAACATATTATATTAAAAAAAAAAAGGTTTATTTTGTAACTATTATTTATCATATTTTTATTTTTTTTAATGGGAGCATTTGAATTGGAATCTAAATTCTAAAAATAAAAACAAATTTGAAAACATTTTTAAAAGTGTTCTTCATAAATTTAATTTAAAAAATAATAATTATCCAACGAATAGCCTCCTGTTTTATTATAATTTTTTTTATAGAATTTATGAATATATCAAATATAGAATTCAAATTTTAGTAAGGAGCAAATAAATTAATTTAAAAATTAAATATATTAAATACCAAATTTAATTTAGAAATATATTCAAACTTTAAATATGGATTAGGAAGAATTATTATAATTTAAATTAATTAATTTAAAGAAAAAACCTAGAATTGGAAATATTAAAAAAAAATAATAATAATAATAATAGAGAGAGGAAAACAGCACACTGTTTTGATCCAACTTTTGAGTCCCATTTTGTGTTTTGTATTTAGTCAACGGAATAATATAGAAAAAGAATATTCCGAATTTGTCCCATTTACTTCTTTTTTTATTTTTATTTTTAACTATTTTTTTCTTAGGAGGGTTAAAAAAAATTAAGTAATAAAAATTTCATAAATTTTTCATATGAATTTATTTTTAATTTTAAAATATATTTTTTTCATGCATATATTTATTTAATTTTATAGTTATTTTTTAATATTTATAACATTAATTAACTATTTTAATTAAAATTCGAACAAATCAATATTTTACTTTTATTAAAAACAAAAATTTAAGCGATTCTAGTTTTGAAATTTAGCTATTAGCTTATAAGTTTTAACTTTTAATTAATTAATTAAAAATAATTATGATATAACATTTTAAATTAATTTTAATATTGATGAAAAATTAGTAATATTATTTTAAAATTAANTAATAAAAAAAAAAAAAAAAAAAAAAAAAAAAAAAAAAAAAAAGAGTAATTAGTAAAAAGAACAAGGATAAAAGTGTAAATCTGAAAACTTTGAATCTAATAGAAACAATGCTACCATTCTAAAATCTAAGAATTAAATTAAAAAATGTTGATCATCAAAATTAGACTATTTATTCTTTTTATTCTTTTTTTTTTTTTCGTGATGAGATATTTTCTCATTTAATTTTAAGTCAACTATACCAATTTAATGGCTATAAATGAGTCAATTTATGTATTTTAATTACGTATAAAAAAGATCAACTGCATTAATTTTGTCATTCAAATTATATATATATATATAATTAAAAGATATATTACACATAAAATTAAATTATATGTGAATTATTAAATTTCTAAATTGGTAGCCTAGTGAAGGTTCAATTACCTATTACAAAAATAAATTAAAAGTTAAAATATATATTAGATACCAATTTCAATATTTGGGGATTAAAAAAAAATATATATTTTTGAAGGAAAATTTCATTTTTCTATTGGAACTTTTAATTTAAATTTTTATGAACAGATAATCAGTATGTAATTCATGTTGTTGTTCTAGACGTTAGGTTAGCTTGAGCTTCTTGCTTGTAAATGTAGTTCTTGTTGTTGGTTGTCTTCTAGAAGTTAGTAACTTTGACCTTTCTGTAATGTAAATGTTGTTGTTCTTCTCGAATAGCTAGAGCTTGAGAACCTTCTGTAATGTAAAATGTTGTTGTTTGTCTTGCTCATGACTGGACAAGAAATGTTTGTTTAAACGGAGAATGGAGAGAGATAAAGAGAATTTTTTCGAATTTTCTCATTTTCTCCTCATTAGCTAATTTGAATTGAGGACGGGGATTAGTTAACCGTCCCCAACCCTATCCAATTTCCTACCACATGGATATCTCTACTAATACTCGGCTCGCCAATTTGTTAGTATATATATAGACTAAAAGGATAATTATTTTCTCATTTTCTCCTCATTAGCTAAACAGGATTGAGACGGGGATTATGTTAGCCGTCTCTGACCCTATCCAATTTCCTGCCACATGGAGAATTTCCTAATGGAGATTATGTTAGCTTGAAATGAGAATTTTTTTATTTTCTCCTCATTAGTTAAATGGGATTGAGGACGGGGATTATGTTAGCCATCTTCGACCCTATCCAATTTCCAACCACATAGAGAATTGGAATATGTTAGCCGTCTCTGACCCTAAAAGGAGAATTTTATCATTTCTCCTCCTTAGCTAAATGGGATTGAGGACGGAGATTATGTTAGCCGACTTTGATCCTACCCAATTTCCTATCACATAGATATCTCTACTAACACGATTTTCGATTCATATATATATATACTGAGTTGAACTCTCTTCATAGACCACTTTTCTAAACATTGTATCAGAAACATTCGCTAAACATGTTGGGATTTGTAATAACACAGTTACAACTAACAAGCATCAAGCAAGCAGTAAGCACAACTATGTTAAGCAGAAGCCAAACCGAATGTCAGCGAGGGGCGATGGTTGGGACGACGCCACTGATGAGATCACTCCCCGAAATGCTTCCCGATGCAAACCGGTCTCGGGTGATGCAGGATGACATTGAAACTGGTGAGGGAAGACCGGCACTTGATCTCAGGGACGGGTCTGAATACAAGGCGCCACTGTCATCAGGCATCATGTACAGTATGTTCTCCAGCTCCCTCACTACAACCAGCATGGACGGCCGCTCTTCTGGCTTGTCATGGCAACAACTGAGGGCCAAAGCAACAAACCTTTCTAAACACTCAGATGCGAAAGAACCCAACTTGGTGTCTACAATTGAAAGAATCGTTCCCATTTGATGTGCCAATTTGACCTGATATGTAAACATAGCATGTTAAAAGTAGAGAAAAGAAGTAAAGCTTATACTTTATAAAAGTCTTGATTATGAACAACTATAATAGTTCAAATCCACCGCTAGCATATGTTGTCTTATTCGGGCTTTTCCTCAAGGTATTTAAAATGCGTCTATTAGGGAGAGGTTTTCACACCCTTGTAAAGAATGTTTCGTTCCCCTCTCCAGCCGATGTGGGATCTCATAATCCACCCCCCTTTGGGGCCAGCGTCCTTACTGGTACTCGTTCCCCTCTCCAATCAATGTGGGACCCCCCTTCGGGGCCAGCGTTCTCGCTAGCACACCACCTGGTGTTCACCCCCTTCGGTGCTCAGCCCTTTGCTATCACATCGCCCGATGTCTGGCTCTGATACTATTTGTAATAGCTCAAGCCCGCCACTAGAAGATATTGACCTCTTTGGGATTTCCCTTCCGGACTTCCCCTCAAGGTTTTTAAAACGCGTCTGTTAGGGAGATATTTTCACACCCTTATAAAGAATGTTTTGTTCCCCTCTCCAACCGATGTGAGATCTCACAACCCCCCCCCCCCCCCCCCCCCCCCCCCCCCCCCCCCCCCCCCCCCCCCCCCCCCCCCCCCCCCCCCCCCCCCCCCCCCCCCCCCCCCCCCCCCCTTCGGGGCCCAGCGTTCTCGCTGGCACTCGTTCCCCTCTCCAATCGATGTGGGACTCCCCAATCCACCCCCTTCAGGTCCAAGCATTCTCGCTGGCACACTGTCTGGTGTCCACCCCCGTCGAAGTTCAGTCTCCTCGTTGGCACATCGCTCGGTGTCTGGCTCTGATACCATTTGTAACAGCCCAAACCCATCGCTTGCAGATACTGAACTCTTTGGGTTTTCCCTTACAGGGTTCCCCTCAAGGTTTTAAAACATTGTCCTCTAGAGAGAGGTTTTCACACCCTTATAAAGAATATTTCATTTCCCTCTTCAACCGACGTGGGATCTCACAATAACCATACAAGCAAGCACAAAGTTTTGATTAAGAAAATGAGACGTAGAAGACGAATGGTGGAAGGAAATATACCTCACGAACAATGTTTTTGCCGTATGATATAGGGTGCATTCCCGTCAAGAGCTCCAATAACACAACTCCTAGGCTATAGACATCACTTTTATCCGTCAATTTGCGGGTTAAAAAGTACTCTGGATCAAGATAACCCTGCATAATACATAGAACACTCAGAAGCAAGTATTCACTCCTCATGGCACTGAACAATGACAACCAGATATTGATTTTGCAAATTACAAGGCATGACTTGAGAAAGATCAGATGGACAAAAAAACATCATGGGACATTCCTATAAATTTGGGATGCTTTATGTATACCATGTTCATCAAGATAAACTTACTGGGGTACCCTTCACAACAGTAGATATATGTCCAGGAACATCCCCCTCGAAATCTAGATCGGGAGCAAGACGTGATAATCCGAAATCAGCCACTTTGGCTGTGAGCTTGGCGTCGAGGAGTATGTTTCTAGCTTTGATGTCTCGGTGAAATATAGGAGGATTTGCTTCAGTATGGAGATACAGTATACCTTTAGCTGAACCCAGTGCAATTTGTAATCTCATACGAAAATTCAGATTTACGGTCGTTCTACTTTTGGCTGCCATAGAACAGTAGAGGTTAATGATGCAACTAAAACGTCATAAAAGAAAAACTCGAATAATCTTACGCCATCATGCTGCGGAATTTGATATATATATATATAAAAGCAAGGAATAGATGAACAATGTTCATAACATTTTTTCTGCACACACAAAAACGGTAAGAAATTCTTATTTCACCATTTGAAAGTCTTGAAAATAAGGGTAAAGAGGTTTTTCCATCAAGAAATAGGTAAAAAGGTCCTCTTTGGGTTTTTCCTTTCGGGCTTCCCCTCAGTTTTTAAAACGTGTCTGCTACGAAGAGGTCCACACCCTTATGAAGAATGCGTTCTCTTACCCAATAGATGTGGGATCTCTCAATCCAACTCCTTCGGGGCCCAACTCCTCGCTGACACTCATTCCCTTCTCCAATCGATGTGGGACCCCCTAATCTACCCTTCTTTAGGGCCTAGCGTCCTTGCTGGCACACCGCCTCGTGTCTACCCCTCTTCGGGGCTCAGCTTCCTCACTGGCACATCGCCCGGTGTTTGGCTCTAATACCATTGTCATAGCCCAAGCCCACCGCTAGCAAATATTGTCCTTTTTGAGTTTTCCCTTTCGGGCTTTCCCTCAAGGTTTTTAAAACTCGTTTACTAGGGAGAGGTTTCCACACCCTTAAAAAAAAATGTTTTTTTCTCCTCCCCAACCGAGAATAGGTAAAAAAAACAAAGGAGTAAATACAGAAAGACTTCAACCACAACCCATCTAGAAGCTAAAAAGATAACCCCATCACAGAAACCTCAAGGAAAAATGAACACCATAATTAACTCAATGTCTATATTATCAGTCACTTCAGCTAGTCTCATTTTTAGGATAATTGGAAATCAGAGTATATACTATTTGTATGTGTATATATTTCTAATATGAGAAAGGTGTTATATTTTCCACGAAACGCAAGGACAGAACCCACCGTAATAATAGAAAGAAAAACATATAATGGGGGCACAGGGAAAGCAGGATAATTTATAGTCCCAAGAGAGTTTGAAATTAAGCACATAATGGGGGCATGGGCATGTGGAATAGATTAAGGTTCGGAATAAATAAAATATTTGCTGAGGCCAATACCAGAAAATTCAAAGCCAGAAAGCCAGTCCCGCAAAGTTCCATTTGGCATAAACTCGTAAACCAGCATCTGTGGAAAGATGGAACAAAAAATAAATCACTGCAGAAATCAATGAAAAACATAGCAACATCTTCCTAATGCATGTGCTCCCTATAGAATTACTTCCCAGAATGAGTAACTTTTCTGAAACCATCTCACTACTTTGGCTTCAATTCATGGAACTCATCAAAGAACCTTGTTGACTTTAAAATTGATGCTAAACATATGTAAAGGGACATGATTTAATCACATGGTGTAATAGCTCGTTACGTATCGCCATCAGCCTCACGGTTTTCAAACGCGATTGCTAGGAAGAGGTTTACACACCCTTATAAGGAATGTTTCGTTCTCCTCTCCAACCAATGTGGGATCTCACAATCCACCCCCTTGGGTGCCCAACATCCTCGCTGGCACAATACCCGGTGTCTGACTATAATACCATTTGTAACAGCTCAAGCCCACCACTAGTAAATATTGTCCTCTTTGGGCTTTTCCTTCCAGGCTTCCCCTCAAGGTTTTTAAAACGCGTCTCCTAGGGAGAGGTTCCCACACCCTTATAAGAAATGTTTCGTTCTCCTCTTCAACCAATGTGGAATCTCACAATCCACCCTCTTTGAGGGCCCAGCGTCCCCGGTGTCTAGCTCTAATACCACTTGTAACATTCCAAGCCCACCGCTAACAGATATTGTCCGTGGTGGGCTTGGGCTGTTACACATGATAAGCTCAGACCTAGCCCCATGAAAAGAGAACAACATCAAGAACATCATAGGACCTAAATAAAGTAAAATAAAGTCAGCAACCTACTTGTTCTCCTGCTTCATCACAATATCCGATCAGCGAAACTAAGTTTCGGTGATGCAATCGTGATAAGAGTTCTATCTCCGTCAAGAATTCTTTTTGTCCTTGTAAGGATCCTTCTTCTGCACGCTTGATGGCGACAACTGAATTATCTGACAATATGCCTTTATAGACCTTGCCATAACCTCCTTGGCCAACTTGAGTTGAGCGGTTGAAATTTCCAGTAGCCGATTGCATTTCCTTGAATGAAAATGCTTTTACACCATCAATTTTCAGACCAATCTTTGAAGCTGCAAGGAAAGAAAATTTCAGAGCACTTTATGTGATAATTATCAGAGTTTAATTTCATTACTTACAGAATTTTTTCCTCGACAAATTTCGATGGTATCTTGAATGCCTAGTGAATAGGAGTATGGCTACCGCTACTGTCATAAGAATGCAGGTAATAGATCCAACTACAATGGCAGCCAGGATGCCCGCACCAATGCCCGTTTTCACTGTCTGGAAAATGACTGCACAAATAAACTTGTCAGGACACAAATTAAGAAATATTCATATCTAAAATAATAATAAAAATGAATGAAACTCATCGTTTCAAGCAATCGAGGACACAAATTAAGAAATATTCATACCCACTAAACAAAACTCAGCCAGTGTAACTGTCTAATATAATTATAGAGGCAGTGACACCAACATATTTACTCGGATATGAATCTTCTTAGATAACATTTTGATTTGCCAAAAGATGTTAGAGCTCATCTCAGCTGACACACAGCACTAAGTCACCAATGTCCTTAGATGTTGTGGGCCCCAAAATTTATACAATTGGCTTTAATAATATTATATGTGACCGCCCAAACCCACCGCTAGCAAGTGTTGTCCTCTTTGGGATTTCCCTTCAAGGGCTTCCCCTCAAGGTTTTAAAATGTGTCTGCTAGGGAGAGGTTTCCACACCCTTATAATGAATGTTTTGTTCCTCTCTCCAACCGATATAGGATCTCACAATCTACCCCTCTTGGGGCCCAAGTCCTAGCACACCGCCTAATGTATGGCTCTGATACCATTTGTATCAGTCCAAGTCTACTGTTAGCATATATTGTCCGCTTTGGCCCGTTACGTATCTCCGTCAACCTCATGATTTTAAAACGTGTCTATTAGGAAGAAGTTTCCACATCCTTATAGAGAATGCTTTATTCCCTTCTCCAACCAATCTGAGATCTCACATTATACTACCCTTATAAAAATTTTGAACTTCAAGTATCCTTCCACTTTAATCTTAAGGATGTGGCATACTTATCTAATGTCTTACAGATGCCATTCAACACTTGGTGAAGATTTAAATATATAAAATATCTTAACAGAGTATACAAAAGATGATCAACTACTAAGGACTCTAGTAAACAAAAGAAAAAAAAATGTTCACATTAGACTGGTAACTAAGTCACAAGACCAGTTAAGGTGTACTCGCCATTATTTAAAAGGAACATTGCAAAACAAAATACATACCAGTCTGATGATGGCCAGGGAGTGTGAAGTTGAGAAGCTCATATGGGCCAAAAAAGTCATCACGAGTGAAATTCCATGACATAAACTTTTCTGTAATTTGAAATACCTTACTTTGATCCAACACATGAGTACCACTATCAAATAATGGGAATATCTTTAGATACATCCTCAGTCGAGATCCTTCCCAAACGTATGAATCGATTAACAATTGCTGCTTATCCAAACTGAGTTCCTTTGTCAGATACGCTTGAAATGAATATATGTAAGGAGGAAAGTAGGAAAAACTTGGACTCTTCAGCCTATATCCAATACCAAGAGGTGATGCACAAAAGCACGGGTCAGGAGTGTCTGGAACGTATTCAAAGAAACTATCTGTTGGACAACTTCGACATGTTTCATTGGAGTTCCTCGAGCTTCTATGCAGCTGGTCCTCTACAATTTTAGACGTACAGAACAGGTCAGAGTTTTGTCGGTTCAAATTTTGGCAGAATGGATTTCCTCCAAGCCTACAGAATGAAACATGGTTGAATGAGGATTATAGAAAGAAGGTTTCTGAAAGTAATAAGCCAAATTTCTGATGAAAAAGATAACTCATTCTCATCTGAAAATGGCATATTAAGGTGCTTTCCTATGATAGCACCTTAAATCCATGCCTAAAAAAGATGATTTAAAATGAAAGAGAGAGCTTTCGTCACTATAAGGCACTAAAATATTTGTAATTTCAAAAATGGAAAGGAAGGAGACAAAAGCTAAGATTCTGGAATAGGATACATGAGAAATTCCATTGGCTTTCATTGGACATCAAAGCCAATATTAATCAGTAGTGAATTAAGTGTGTACCTTAGGGTGACATTAGCTGGAGGGTTTGTGCTTCCAGAAATGTCAGAAAACGAATTGTTCCGAAGATCACTGGATTAAAAGGAAAGAGAGATGATCATTAATCAATCATGAACAAATTTACTACAAAAATAGAAATGACATCAGATCTCACTCCATAAAGTACAGCTTTTTAACGCCTAAAAAAGAGAAATGGAACTCCAAGAAGTACAAGATACTATCCTATTTTTTGGCTCGAGGATTTACAGTGTAAGTCGAGCACTTGAATTGAAGGACATTTTCTCCCATAATGCAGGTACCGAACCATTCAAAAAGTTACTCTCAAGTAACCTGCAAGGAAGAGCCATTGAGAACGCTGAATTATATCAAGTGAACACAGCAAGAACAGGCTGAAGAATTACATCACTGAGATGAAAAAAATGTAATAAGATGCTTTGACAGCATAGCTATTTTGTCATGCAAACATTAATAAGGCCATGCATAAAAATCAGACAGAATCGTACAGTTTCTGGAGATTATGAAGATTGGAGAAACTTCTGGGTATAGATCCATTCAGCTGGTTGTGTGACAAAATTCTACAACATCAACGGATTCGTTAAGCATGAGAAAACCCATCAGAAAATCGTGAATGTCTGCAGCACGACCATGATACTTTTCTAAAAACATGTTATTCAAAAGATTTCTAACAAAATGAGAGCCAAAAATGAGAACAAGACAGTATTAATCGATAATCAACATCAGTCATTGACATACATTGTTGTCATGTTAGAAGAGAGGTTATATGGTGGTATGGGTCCAGTAAAATGGTTCCAGCTAAGATCCCTGTAGAACATGCAAAGTAACAAATACCATAGTTATGATCATTAGTCAATTCAAGACTTACTGAAACAAAACTAAACACCTACACAGAGGGTAACTTACAAGTAACTGAGGTTTGCAATTTTGCTGAAATTAGGAATCGGCCCCTCCAAGCTGCAATTCCTCAGACTTCTGGGAGAACCAAAACGGTGGAAGAGAAAAGCATTAGCAATCTTTAAGAAGATTCATGAAGCCAATTGCTTATTGGTTGTTACCTCTTTTTATTTAAAGAAAAAACTTGGAATGTCTTCAAAAGCCAGGAAATATGTCCATGATTTACATTCAAAGCATATATGTTTGTGGAAAATACAATAATGAAATATTGAAATCTTAATAGACCACCTTGGTGGGTAAGGTAAAGATATACAAAGACCATGATTGATGTTGAGAAGCATGCATGTAAAAATTAAGATAGCCTTTTTCAAAAAGTCATTAGAATTTAGAGTCGTTTTATTGCAGAAATATAGAAATGAATAGCATGGAAAGTGAAAACCGAAAGAAACACCAAATAATTAACACTTACAATTTCACTAATGTAGAAAATTCTTCATAAGAAACTGGAATTTCACCTTCTAAGTTGTTGTTATCAAGTTGCCTGCCAAAGGCAGCGTAGAGGTGAGAAATATATAAAAAAGCAACAGAAATTATATGTGATCCTTTTCTCATCAAGGAAAAACACATGCAGCTAACGAGGTAAAATACTGACGTAGACACATTTGAATCATTTATCCTTCCATATCAATAATAATACTACGAAGTTAAACATATATTGTCCTCTTTGGGCTTTCCCTCTAGGCTTTCTCTCAAGGTTTTAAAATACGTCTATTAAGGAGAGGTTTCCACACCCTTATAAGGAACGCTTAGTCTCCTCTTATTGAGGCATCTTAGGTTCTTCATAGGGATTTAGAGCCATGATGGAGGGGTCCCTTTCTATTTCATCATAGAAGAGGCATGCATTTGTTGCAGGCCATTTTCTTAACAGGAGAATGTTTTTGAGGCTTCATAGGAGGAGACTATGAGCAGTGTGCACTTAATTGCCCCTATGTGGATCTAGCGTATAGCGTTTCTGTGATTTAAAAGTTATTTTTAATTGTAAACAGATCGAAGTCGCTTATTTGCAATGTTGACTCCTCATGGTGGTCTTGACGCAGTGTGCTTGCACGGTCTTATATAATATAATTGTTGAGAAAGCAGACAATATAAAGTTTTGAATATGCTATAAGCAACTTGCCTGTATGACGAAAGTGAACTTACAGAATGCTTAGCTTTGGCAAGGACGAAAATTCTGGTGGCAGAGAACCCGATAGGTTATTGTTATCCAAAAGCCTGTAAAGAACACAAAAATTCATAGGAATTATGCCCTCTCATCACTTCCTATACACACATTTTTGGATAAGAAATATTTAAATACTCACAAGTGAAGAAGATTGTGTAATCTGGAAAGCTCAGATGGAATTTCACCACTTAAAGTGTTGTTATTGAAATGGCTGCAAAGTAAATGAAGAAATGGGGAAATTTTTTTAAAGAAAAATAAAGAAACAAAAATGATTCTTTGGATCAACTTAAAATGAAAAGAAGATGAAGATCCACTCACAGGTGCTTCACATGGGTCAAGTTGGCATATGATTTTGGGATATGCCCTGAAATTTGATTCTCATCTATTTGAAATCGTTTGAGATTTGTAAGATTACCAAGCTCATCCGGAAGAGAACCGGAGAATTTATTTCCATTTAAGAGCCTGTGCATCACAAAAATTCACACTGTGAGAAGAAACTAAGATTAAAAAAGGTAGCATTTAAGAAAACGCCTCTATCCTGTTTTACCCTTTCAAGATTTCTTTCAAGGTTTTTAAAACGTGTCTACTAGGGAGAGGTTTCCACACCCTTATAAAGAATGCTTCGTTCTCCTCCCCAACCAATATGGGATCTCACAATCCACTCCCCTTCGGAGCCCAACGTCCTCATTGGCATTCGTTCCCTTCTCCAATTAATGTGGGATCCCCCAATCCACCCCCTTCAGGGTCCAGTATCCTCGCTGGCACACCGCCTCGTGAACACCCTTCGGAGCTCAGCCTCCTCGCTGGCACATCGCCCGGTGTCTGGCTCTGATACCAATTGTAACAATCGAAGCCCACCGTTAGCAGATATTGTCCTCTTTGGGCTTTCCCTTTCGAGCTTCTCTTCAAGGTTTTAAAACGCGTCTACTATGAAGAGGTTTCCAGATCCTTATAAAGAATGTTTCGTTCTCCTCCCCAACCGATGTGGGATCTCACACCTAAATTCATGAATGATCTCTCTCACAATGAACAAGAAAAGTAACAGAAGCAAGCCCCAGGTGTAGGTAATCAGAAAAAAGAGGACAATTAACTTGAGAACGTGAAGGTTCTCTAGCTGCAATAATATTTAATAATAAACAGAAGTCATTTAAAATAGTTAAATTAGAACATGACTATCATGAACTATGAAGGAAAAAAGGGGCACACAAGCAAGCTACAGAAATAAACAAGAAGAAATCAGTGAGATAACTTACAAAAGTTTCAGCGGCCTCATACTGCCAATCTCCTTCGGAATTAAACCAGTTAGGTTATTCCACATGAAATTTCTTCCAGGAGAAACAAGGGGAAAAAATCATTATCAGAAAGAATGTTTAGGGAAGTATAAAGAGAATAATGGAAGCTTCATTAAGATGCCAAATTCATTGTCAACTACTCACAAATTCTCAAGCTGAGACAATTGGCTGATCTCAGGGGCTAAGTTTCCAGATAGGTTCATATTCAGTAGCTGGCTGCAACAAATGAAGGAGAATAAATGGAAATTATTTAAGCCATTATGCAATATAGCAATAGCTGAGTGACATTAGAACGCATAAAATTTGTGAGATCCCACGTTGGTTGGAAGCATGCATTTTTTTATAAGGGTGTGGAAACTTCTACTTAGCAAACGTATTTTAAAAACCTTGAGGGGAAGCCCAAAAAGGAAAACCCAAAGAGGACAATATTTGCTAGCAGTGGGCTAGGAGTGTTACAAAATTATTTAAGCCATTATATTTTTCCAATGATCATTGTTCTGTTTTTCAGAAAACAAAACTTGCAACAAAATAGAACATATTTTTTTAAAATCCTCAACTTGTGAGTTTCTTGTGGGTCAAAAAATTTAACTTAGGACTGGAAAAATACAGAAACAATAACAAAGGGGATAGAGTGCTGGAGAAAACATACAGTTCTTTGACACGTAAGTTCCCGACAGCTCCATTGAAAATGCTACATACTACTCCAGTCCAATTAGTTGTGCAAGGATCTCCATTATTCCAATTTTTAAGATTGTCCATAGGATCAATCAGACTCCTCTTTACTGTTAGCAATGCTTCAACTGCAGATATTTATTCATGAGTTAGGATAAGGAGACTTATAAAGGCTCTAAATGATATTAGCCCCTATTAACATGGCCTTTTTAAATAATGGTTAGCAGAACAAAAAATTGTCACAGAATCGAAAAAAAAGAAACCAAAGTGGAGGATAATTGTATCAGTCCAAGCCCACCGCTAGTAGATATTGTCTGCTTCGCCGTCAGCCTCACAGTTTTAAAACACGTCTACTAGGGAGAGGTTCCACACTCTTATAAGGAATGCTTCGTTCCCCTCTCCAACCAATGTGGGATCTCACAATATCTGCTAGTAGTGGGTTTGGGTGGTTACAATAATCAACTCACTTCCTAGATCAAGTGGTTCAGGTGCTTGATTACAATATCCAACATATAAATATCACATTCAAGATAATTACCCCAAATGGTTAACAATTGTATACGATAAAAGCTACAGACCGTTGTTTAGTAGAACATATAAAGCACGAACACCACTCAATCAGAGTTTTTTTTTTTTTAGTCTGTAAATATCCATACCACCTTATGTGCACCTCGACTATTATTTCAAGACAACTACCTAGCCCAACCATACTTGGTTGTCAAGGAAACTTGTAAATAGACGATCACAATGATTTGAACTCATTCCCTTTAAGTCATTTATTGTGAGATCCCACATCAATTAGAGAGGAGAACAAAACATTCCTTATAAGGGTATGAAAACCTCTCCCTAGCAGATACGTTTTAAAAACTGTGAGGCCAACTGCGATATGTAACAAGTTAAAACGGAAAATATCTACTAGCGGTCAATTTGGACTTTTACATTTACAATTTACAATAGCTCTCATCGACCACTCAATCAAACTCAATACGGTTAATACGAAAGAATAGTCATTAGCAACTTGGTTAATATTATTCAAACTTTCAAAAGCTCCCTAAGTTGAGTCATGGAATTCCTTTGTACATGTCATACTACCAAGAACATTCACCTCAAATTCAAGGAAATAATCACCAAAACTGAGGCCATTGCAAAAGTAAAACAAGCCATAGCCCCTAAACTCAAACCAACCAAGAACGTGGAATCAAATTCATGAAAATCCATACAAACGAGACAAATTTACCATCAGATGGCTCTGTGATTGCAGCACCAGAAAGTAGCATGGAGCAGAAACACAAGAGCAGAAAAACGCACACACGATCCCTCCTCATTTAGCTTCCAAACAGCATCACAAGCAAAGAAACGAATTCCTACCAATTTCAAACCATTAGCCACAAAGAAAAATACGCAATCAGATTCTACAAATTCAACACAAAATCCATCGAAATCAGAAAAAAAACTCATAGAATTGAGACCTGTAGGAGATTGAAGGTTAGAGCAAGTAAGAAGGATGGGCAGTAGAAAAGGAAAGTGAGTTTGAAAATGGGGGCATCGGATGAAAGGGGAAAGCGACATTGTGGAGGTTTCGTTGGCGCTTCCAATTTACTAATATTTTTTTGCTTTTGCTTCACATTAGAGCCCACCCATTGACAGCAACACCATCGCCGATTCTCTCTCTCTCTCTCTTCTCTCTGTGAAGTTGAACCAGCGCAGAGGTTGTTGTTGACTTTTCTGTATCTCGACGATGATGTAAACTCCACGCGCTCTTTCGAGAGTGGGCTTATCAAACCAATCATTAAAATTCATCATTTTAAAATTATTATTAAAACTTTGTTTTGTATTATTATTAAATTGTTATTATCAAATATGCTGATAATACTTTAAATTATTTTTAAACAAAAAATTACATCTATCAAAAATACCATTTAAACTTTCAAAATATTTCAAATATATATTTTAACTTTAAAAAAATTCATTTAACATGCTTAAATTTTTTTAAAAGCTAAATAATAATAATAATAATAATAATAGTTAATATTAGACCAATCATTAAATTTTAAAAATATCATTTACTTTAAAAAATAAAATAATAAAATAATAATAATAATAATAATAATAATCTATCCATCCTTATAGATATTTCTGAATTTTTTAAATATGGTACCGTAAGAATATTTTTTAAAGTTTGGTATTAATGAAATTTTTGAAAATTTAATATTTATTACCCTTCTAACCATTAAAATTATTTTTAAAATAAAATATTAATGGTTTACATTAAGAATGTTTTTTAATTTTTTTAGTTAAAAAATATTCAAATGTTATTTTTTTTTATTAATTTAGCCTTATTATTATTTACGTTAATATTATTTTATTTTAAAAATATGAACATAATCGCTCCTAAAGTCAGGTTAGTACTAGTAAATAAATATTTGACCAAAAAACTATATATACTCATTTGAAAACTATATATACCAAAAAACTATAATTTATTTATTTGTATTTAATTTAATACAAATTATTTAATAGATGAATAACGTGTTTTTTTAAGGTATGCGAACACGTATTTAGATTTATTTAAAAAATAACGACCAAATCAAAATATTAAAAATTTAAATATATATTTTTAAGCAAAATATAAAATTCAAATATATTATTTTTATCAACGTCTACCATTATTTTATTTAAATAAACGAAAAAAAAAATGATAAAATGATTTGGGTAAAAATAATTGTTTGTTAAATAATTCTTCTTGGTGAGAAGGCGCGTGGGGGACAATTGAAGCTCGTAAAGAGGTTGTCTTGCACGTGGGAGGAAAATTTGAACATTCTTTAATTATATTATAATAGGAATAATCAAGAGGATGCCTAAAAGTCTTCTATATAATCGCTTTACTCTAATTTCATAATCATTTAATTATGATTATTATTATTATTATTATCTTTTGAGAAGATATGGGAAAGGGCAACAAAAGGGTTCATTGACTATTGTTGTATTATATATCCAACTAAAATCTAAGAAAATCCAAGGGTAGTTTTGGTAATTATTTTCTCAAATTTGGCTATTTCAAAGGTGTCATTTGGCCCGAGCATGGGTTTAGTAAAACCCGGGGTAATCATC
This sequence comes from Cucurbita maxima, assembly GCF_002738345.1. Taxonomy (NCBI): domain Eukaryota; kingdom Viridiplantae; phylum Streptophyta; class Magnoliopsida; order Cucurbitales; family Cucurbitaceae; genus Cucurbita; species Cucurbita maxima. The sequence continues at coordinate 5,658,258 of NW_019272020.1, read as the reverse complement.
TAAACAATAAATTTCTACTTATTTGTTATAATTTAGTAGGACCTACATTTTTTTTTTCATTTTCTCTCTTTAAAAACTCAAATTACATGAATAGACATCGTAAACTAAAAGATGTCCATTTTACCGACAAAGACTCGCGCTAAACAAGAAATCCCCTCTACAATTAGACAGAGAATGAGATAGAGAGGGGGAAACATTTTTCCCTATTAGATAATGGGTTTGGAGACGAGATTCTAGTTCCTGTCCCCGCCCCTTCACTTAATATAGATATATTTTCAATATATATATATATATATATGAGAAAAAATTATCCACAAATAATCTCTTGAAGAATTTTGCAAGAATGGAGGATTAAATAGGTGGTGGGGACGGGTCGAGTAAGGCTTCCCCATCTCCACACTGCCCATCTCTACTTCAAACTCAGATACATAACACTTCCTAAATCTTCAATCTAAACTTAAGATATCTAACATAAATGCCAAAAGTCCCTAAAAGTACAAAATACTCTAACTAGGAAGCTTAATGTTGATATCAACTTATCCATGTAGTACACTAGAAGATTTTCATATTCATGAAAATACTCTAACTAGGAAGCTTAATGTTGATATCGACTTATCCATGTAGTACGCTAGAAGATATTCATATTCTTTCATGAAATATCTTCGAAAACCTAGGAACATTGGTGGGAGAGAGATAAATTTAGGAAGCGAGACATATTTGAATGGACAAAGATGGGTATTGAGGATTCGATAAATTTTCAAATTCTTGATCGTATATGATTAGAAAAAAAATTAAAATCTATGAATTAAAACAAGACATTTAGTCTAGTAGAACGATTCGAGCATACAAAAAAAAAAACGTATAGTTCATAGAAGTCAGTACATTAGAAATCCATGACTCGAGACAAATAAACCTACAAATCAAACATACATAACTTCTAAGAAACTTAGAAAACAGAGTCAAGCAATGGGAGTGTTGGTTTATTTCCTTGTATGTATTAGGTCATTCTTTTACTCAAATCTATAAATACTTATGGGGGAAGTGGCCAAATAGAACGCTAAGAGGAGCCCAACTCATCGGCCTCCTAGTACTTATGAAAACACAAGTGAAGTTCATTTAGCTTAGTGTTGCTACTCATAACTATGAAGTGGATATACAGACTTCAACAATGATCATATCAATAATAACGTTTTGTACTATTTTCAATCCAAGATCTCGTGTTATACAACAGAAGAACATAGGGAGAAAGAAATGTGACCTTGTCCAAGCGAGAGTCTTCTAATGTCTCGGGTACCAGAACATGCCTTTAATTCCTTCAGGGTCTGGTTGGAAACCTAGATTCTGGTAAAACTCTACCACTGCAACAATCACATTATTTCAGACTTCAGCTGAATCTAAATCCAATCTAAGTTATTGCATAAGCTAAAATTTGAATCAGAATAAATTTTCCTTCCTACAATCGTGACATCGGGGTGTCGGGGGAAGTATTTGCCCGAAACCGATAAAAAAAAAAAAAGGATGTTGAACATGATTTGAATCAACATGAATATAACTAGCAGTTAAGGCGTCTTTATTTCCTTTAAAAGTTGGAGTTGAAATATAGCCTCATTCATGCAATATTCTAAAGAAAACAATAGTAATAGACTATATGATAGTTTAAATGGCGAAGAAGGTTGCAATAAAGGTTTTATAGGAAAGTTGTACGGCCCAAGCCCCCACTGCAAGCAAATATTGTCATCATTGGGCTTTCCCTTTCGGATTTCCCCTCAAGATTTTTAAAACGAGTCTAGTAGGGAGAGGTTTCCACATCCTTATAAGGAATGTTTCGTACCCCTCTCCAACCGATGTGGAATCTCACAATCCAACCCCTTGAAGGTCCAGTATTCTCGCTGGTACACCGCCCAGTGTCTAGCTCTAATACCTTTTGTAATAGCCCAAACCCACCACTAGTAGATATTGTCCTCTTTGGATTTTCCCTTTCGACCTTCCACTTAAAGTTCTTAAGAGGCATCTAGTAGGGAGAGATTTTCACACCCTTATAAGGAATGTTCTATTCCCCTCTCCAGCCGAAGTGGGATCTCACACAGCACTAAAGAGACTACTGTACCTTGACTATCCGCAAAGAGTGTTATATTGCCAATATCCCTTTGCAAAAGTGCCCTTATAAGCTTTTCAACTAGGGCCTTACCGAGGCCTTGGCCCTGAACCACAAAAGCATCATCACTTGTATTAGTATGTTTAGCATAGCATAAAAAATAATATCTATTCAGGTTCTAATGTACAAGATAGTCCAAGAACATGGGTTTTATGTCAAATTTACGCCCTCGAGTTGTTCTCTGATTAGTACAATGAAAATAATGAATTTTTGTCCCAGATCTTATGATCTCAATATTTGCAGTCTTCTGAGCTTACTTTTAATGCAGCCCCAAATGCCTGTTTTCCATGTCACTTGGTTATTCTTTAATGCATCTAGCTGATAATTATTATTATTTGTGAATCGACATTAAAATACACAAATTTCCTATAGTCTTCAGTGTAGCAATTGATAACCTGATAAGAAGGATCCACAAGAACATCCCAAATTGTAGCATTGAATGCGTGATCTGATGTGGCACGAGCCATACCAATCAGCTTCCTTTGTGCATTTTCATCTGTCAAATAACTTCTCAAAATACAATAAGATGTTCATAAATATTTTCAAACGTAGATGTAGCAAAATGAATGAAAAATCACAACAAAATACCTGAAACAGGAGACTTCTGTGTCGAATATAATGCAGCTACCATATAACTGTTTCTAAGGGCTGCAGCCAACTTTGGTAGTGGTCTACGAGGCCAACCTACCTGTCAAAATAATCTATCATTTACTCATGACTTGATTATTCTTAATATTGTGCATCATAACAATTTGCAATAACATCAAGCCTGAGAGGATGGATGAAGTAGCACATACTTTATTTCGAAAAAGAATGTAAAAATTAACTAAATAGAAGACAAATCCAGATCCCATCAATGAGCTCATAGTCTGCAAAACTGTAACGTTCCTAGCCCACCACTAGTAGATATTGTCCTTTTTGAGCTTTCCCTTTCAGACTTCCCCTCAAGGTTTTTAAGACGCGTCTGCTAGGGAGAGGTTTTCACACCCCTATAATGAATGTTTCGTTCTCCTCCCCAACCGATGTGGGATCTCACAATCCATGTGTAACGGCCCAAGCTCACCGCTACCAAATATTGTCCTCTTTGGTTTTCCCCTTCAGCCTTCCCCTCAAAGTTTTTAAAATGTATCAGCTAGAGAGAGGTTTTCACACTCTTATAAAGAATGTTTCGTTCTCCTCCCCAACCGACGTGGGATCTCACAAAAAATAATATTTCTGATTAGGTAGTTAGATGACTAACCTTATCACAAAGGGCTTGAAGATCATATATATCAATATCTCCACCTGAAGAAAATATTATTTGTTCGATTGTTCCATCTGATAATGTCGTCTCAGTAAGAACAAACTCCTCAGGCAAAGGTTCTTCTTCCTCTTCCTGAAGTGTGGAAGGGGGATCAACCACTTGGGTAGTATTATTGTTCAAGAACCTGCAACAAGAAGCAGAAACTCTCTTTTAAAAAAGAGTAGCAATTGTGGGTCAGGCTAGTCAGTAGGATGTGAAAGATATCCACCAAGAGATTTCTGTTTCTTATCCAAAAAAAAGCTGGTTTTGACAAAAGTATCATAATGTACATGTAGATTCTTCAATTTCTCATCCTAGAAAAAGAAAAAATTATCTAACCCCGATAGTTACAAGTGGTCAAAATGGTTAGAAACCACGACCCTTCACAATAGTATGATATTGTCCACTTTGAGCATAAGTTCTCATGGCTTTGGTTTTGGTTTTGGTTTCCCCAAAAGGTTTCCTACCAATAGAGATGTATTTCTTACTTATAATAAAATCCTTAATTAGCTAAATGTGGGACTCCTTCCCAACAATCCTCAACAAAAACAACGTCAAGGGGTCCCAAGTTATATAACAACAAAACTGAAAATAGCTATATCCTACATCTAGCAGACTAAGAGAGCATTAAAAATTCTGTATATCTAGAAATCTTTCAAAGCATGCTTACAATAAAATTGCAGTGTGAGCAAAAAGGTCACCACAATAGCCAAATCTTCAATTACCCGGATTTGATAGATTCCCAGAAGCTAGCCCTGAGTCGACAGACACTCAGCTTCCTGCTCACTACAAAATAATATGCAAGCACGCACGAACGCACGTACACACGCACGCAAAATTAGTATATAGAGAGACAGAGATATTAGCGTTATTTTAAGAGTTAGCTCGAGAGTTTTAATAATAGACACAGTGGGTTACCAAGAAAACGTTAGACTGAAACTCATACTTCAAAATCTCCTTTTAAATACTCAGAATCCCAAAGGAAGAGCAAAACGAGAGTCAAGTTCTGTAGAACGAGTGTGGCAAACAGAGTGACACTTAAAACTGAATGAAAAAGTGCATCAAAATCCCTAAATTGAACGAGTTTAGCAACAAAGCGTTTCAATCACTAAAGACACGAAGAAACGGACAATGTCGAAAACTGAAAAGGAAATTGCAGGCTTAAAACATTTGCAACTTAGAAACAGAACAAAAAGGCTGATCCAGGGAGGATACCTTTAGTGAGCCGGTAGTTCAGATTGCGAGGAACCAGAAACGAGTTCGATCCTTTAGAGTTACAATCCAACAGAACAACTTGGCATCTGCAACATTTCAACAAAAAAAACAAAAAAAAAATTAAAAAAACCCTAAGAAATCATACAAATAAGCGACGGAATTAAGCTACAAACGGAACCAAATTTAGCTCCCGCTACGAAGAACAACTCAACAGGTAATCAGAGAAATAAAATTTGAAAAAACTAACAGGAACAACTAAGATGTATAAGAATGGACGCTGAGAATTGTACTAACGGAGAAGAGGCGGCGATGAGCTTCTGAGACATCATCTCTGGATAACGTGACTGGACCGGGATTAAGTCCACTGGTGAGAATAGTTTTGAGACCTCAAATCCAAATCGGAGCATCAGAGAAATCGCCGTAGCAGAGCAATGAAGGAGAGGCGGTTTGCTGTAGTTGAAGATTCAGCTGTGCCCTCGCGGTTGTCTGTTCTCCACAGAGTCGCTTTGGTCATCTTCTTCTTCAGCTGGCTGCTATCCAATTAAAATGTAACAAAATTCAGAAAACAATTTTTTTTTCTTTTTATTTATTTTAAATGTTTAGATTTTGAATTTGTATTTATTTGGTTTTTTAATTTTCACATCAGCTTTTAGTTTTATATTTAAAATATTTTTAATAGATTTTTCATAAATTTAAATTTTTAAAATTTATTTATTCTATTTTCAACTTATTTCCTCTCCGCGTTTTTTATAACATTTTTCTAAAACATGACTCGAAAATAAAACATGACTCTAACATTGTCCGAACATGTGTTACACAATCGTTGTCTCGCTATTACAAGAGTGGTGTGACACCACAGTCATGCTAGATTTTGAACCTACTAGCCTACACATTCTTCAACCTATAAAGTTTCGTGGAGATCATAATTGCATAAAAAGAGAAGTAATGGATGTGGTGCATCGAGGCACTTCGTCAACAGTCCTCGTGCATCTAGTCTACCAATTCGTTCTAAAAAAGTCATAGGTTGACAAGCATATAGGATAAAGAGGACAGACACTACTAGCCAAGCCAAGCCAAGCCTAGCCCGATGAGCACTAGTAGCTCACTTCCTAACGAGTCATCGAGGTCAAATCAAATCTTCTAAAATTGTTGTAATACAAATTAAATATAGGATATTTAGTAATAAATTATAGTTTACCATATATATTATATTTGATATTTTATTATAAGGCAAATATCTAATATTTGTTTTATTATCATAGGTATCTTTCCATTTATTGTTATTTCTATTTATTACTATTTTCATATCCTTGTAATTCATTTAATTATAAATAAGATAACTTTCACATCATTTAGGTGTGGTGGATTAATCAAACATTCACAGAGATCAAATCAAATCTTCTAAAATTGTTGTAATACAAATTAAATATATAGCTTAACTAATAAGATGTTCGGTTCACGTAAAGAGTATAACATTTATTATCAATTAAAACAATGTCCATATCACGAATGTCGATATCTTTTGTCGACAATCGAAATTTTAGCTATCCATATTTTAAGACATTTTCATCTAATTTATTGACATTTAAGGAACGAAATACATAGGATTAGGTAACTTAAAGGTACGATTTCCCACAAATTCCCCTCGAAGATCGCTCCACTGATCTCCAACATTGCCCCAAATACGGTACCCTTGCTCCACCAGTCGCCGCCGTACCTCCGTCTTGAACGCCACCGCGCTCCTCCCTTTCTCCGCCGCGGACCTAACCAGAAACATTCAGATGGAATCCGGTAAGTGAATCGAGTGAATGTATGGCGTGGAAAGGAACTGCGATTTTGATTATACCTTAAGATTAGGCGTTCGTAGTCGACGAAGCCCTCGCGGTGGAGATTCTCCGAGGTGACTTGGCAGAGATTCTCTTCGTCGCGGCCGGTGACGAGGAAGACTTTGAAGCCGCCTTCTATGAGCTTTGCGAACATCTCCGCCACCGATTGGATCGCCGGACATTCTCCCTCCATCGCCCATGACCTAAACGCCGCCGGATCGTACGGCTCGCACCTGTTTCATCCAATCAATTTTTCCCCCTTATATGAATTTTCGATTTTTGTTGAATTTATTATATTTTTTTTCTAAAAAGAAATTCCACTTTTATAACATTAATTTAAATTAATTACACAAAATGTAGATTTTAATTATTTTAATTATTTTAATTATGCTATTCTAAAAAAAAATAATTTTAATCTTCAACGACTAAATAAAAACTAAAAAAATTATACTCTCAACCACTACCACTATTATTTTTTAAAATTTATAAAAATTGTATTTTTTAAAACGCCACGAGACTTTTTGAAATAACGGTAAAATTCAAAGGTTAAAAATTAAAAATTTTAAAGTTGAAGGGCTATCACTGGAAATTTTACTAATTTATAAGGACTGAATTGAAAATTTCAAAACTATTAAGATGATAAATTTTAAGATTACATTGATTAAATTGAAAATATACTCAAATTAAATGTACTAAACTGAAAATTTTTAAATTAAAAGTCGAAATTATAGGGACTAAATTGCAAAAAAAAAATTATTCATAAAACTCGATTCATCCTCATTTAAGTTAATTACAAAATTTAGTTGGTCGAGTTAGTTAAAAGTGAGTATAGTTGGTGATAATTGACGACTTTTGGTCGGAGATTCAGATTCAAATCTCGATACCAACAATTGTATAAAAAATAATTAGCTAACCTATGTTCGTGTTCGGTTCGATTTAAAATTTAAAAAAATTATAAAAATATGTTAAAAAATGATGAATTTCCCCTAAATTGGAGTAGAAAAGCGTTACCCATATCTCTTGCTTTTATAATAATCAACATTGGAGATGCAAGTATCATCCACATCAAGGATCCAAGCGTCTAATCCGTCGCCGGCGACCGGGATCTCGTCGGCGTAGGTTAGAATCTGCTCCACCACGAATCGGAGATCGTACTGGTACTGCCCGCCGGTGATGTATGCTCCGACGCAGCTGCAGCAATGCGCCGGCACCGTCCTCCACGGCTGTACATTGTTCGTCTCCGCCGCCAGCCGCCAACTCAAGCAGTGACTGCAGCTCGCTCCGCCGCCCCGATTCCAGTACGGCGGCGTCATTCCGGCGTCGCTCGAAAACACGGCGAAGATAATCATCGCTATTATCTCTCGCGCTCGCCGGACCATTTCTCCGATTAAGATCATATGTAACTCCGGCGGCCGCTTGTTCTTGATTCAAAACCGCCACCGTGTAAAAGAGAGAAAGAGGAACACAAAGGCAACGCCCAAATGTTGAAATAAATAGAGAGAAATTTATTATTATTAATTTATTAAATTATAAATATATTTAGTCTCACGTGACAGAAGAAAACGAAACATCCCTTATAAAAGACTAAAAACTTCTCTTTAGTAGACTCATTTTAACACTATGAGGCTGACGACGATACATAACAGGCAAAAACAGATAATATCTACTAGTAGTGTGTTTGAGCTATTATAAGTAGTATCATAGTCATACATCGAGCGGTGTGTCAGCAAGGACATTGGGCCCCTAAAGGGCTGGATTGTGAAATCCCACAAACTTATGAATACATCTAACAACGATCACCATAAGACTCCTACTGATGACACTCTCAAGTTCAATTAGTTGTCACTCTATTTGTAGGCATTGCAAGGTCGAGCCCGATTGTTAAAAACTCTTATGAGGAATCCATATCAGCTATTCAACATGCTCGAATGTAGTTCAAATTGGTTCAATTAGTATTAAACAAATGACATGAGATCTCACATCGGTTTAAGAGGAGAACGAAACATTCTTTATAAAGGTATGAAAACCTCTTCTTAATAGACGTGTTTTAAAACCATGAGACTGATGACGATACGTAACGGGTCATAATAGACAATAGCGGTTGCATCTACCATTAGGATAAAAAATTAAGATGTAACAGGACAAAAACTCCGATGACTATGGGTTGATTTTGATCCATTGAACCTAAAAATAAAAATATTAAAAAAAAAAACTTAATTTTTTAAAGATAATATTTTATATATCAATTCTACCTCTATAATAAATTTATTGTTGAATTACTATTATTCGACAAATATTATTATTTATTTATAAATTTAGTCGTCTCTAAAAATATAAATTCTATTTATATATGTGAGTTTTTCATCTAATCGAGGATTAGATTGAAACCAAACCAAAATCACGAGAATTATGAAGATAAAAATTAATTAAATAAAAAAAATTAAATTTGTTTAATAATTAAAATAATTTTGAAGCAAGATCCATGAAATTATAACATTATTTTAAATTACTAATATTTTTTTTATATCCAAATAGTAAATTAAAAATATATATGAATAATAAAAAATTAAAAAATATTATTTTTATAATATAAAAATTTAGAGAATGGGAAAGTGAGTGGAGATGACATCAGATAGCAAAATCGAAAGGTCATTTGCTCTTTACACCCACCAAAATTGATATTTAAAATTTAAAAAAACCCATACCACCAAATTTTAAATCTAAAATAAAATAATATCGTTAATCTCACATCGTTCGGGGTAGAGAACGAAACACCCTTTATAAGAAAGTGAAAACTTCTCCCTAGCAGACGGAGGGAAGCTCGAAAGGAACAACCCAAAAAAGACAATATCTACTAGCAGTGAGTTTGGACTGTTACAATAAAAATAAAATGTTATCGAACAGTGGTTTAGGTTGAGTTATTGGAGACCGAGTCATAGTCCACCCTATTTCTTTCTCGTTCACTATTTTGCTTATGTGGACACCGTCTATTGGTTTATTTATATTTTTCACTAAATTTATAACTAATTTTTTAAATATGTCTAATATAATTTTTCAAAAGTCATGTTACTTTTTTTTAAAAAAATAATAGTACATGGGTGTTTTTATAAAAAAATAAAAAGTTTTTTTTTAATTATTTATTTATTTCTATTTTTTAATATACATAAATTAGGTTATATAATAAAATAATCTCTAAACTTTTAGGACGGTGTCTATTTTATATATGTAATTTAAATTATTTACTAAATTATTATATTATATTATATTTTATTTATTACATTTTTTAAAGTTTAACATTAAGTATCGGTAAAAAGATTTAAATCATTTGACCTATTCGTTGATAATATATATCTTAACAAGTTGAATTATATTTAAATTAACGTTATTTTATTGTCTTTCTAACCGATTCGTGAAGGAAAAATCGTCAATTTTGTTGACTTGGATTTCAATTTTGTTGACTTGAACAACACGTGCTCTGTGACCCTTCAATATTCAGTATTTTATGAATGTTATGACACATGTTATATTATGTTATGCGACGACTATAGGATAATGTGTTACGACTTCTGTTATGCCATGTACATCATGTTCGCATGATTGTTTTCAAGACTATAAAATGTTGGTATGTCACGTGCATTGAGACACTTTCGTGTTATGACGAGTATGAACATGCACATTAAGATATTTATGTGCCTCATGATATCATGCAGACTCCTTTCCCGCACTAGCTGAAGGGCATATACATGGGTACATATATGCCCGCGCTAACGAGTCTATATGTAGAGAAGTATTACACATCCAATTTTAGCCCGAACTGAAAAGCAAAGTTCAAGGGTATGAAATGATTTAATAAAATGATAGGTCTCTCTACGATTGCTTATGTATGTATTTTCTGACCCTAATAGTAAGGTCATACTAAATATTTCTTAAAATACTCAAGTCACGTGTCAAGACCAAAGCTAGGTAAAAGATGACCTTTCCCGTTCGTAGTCTTTAATTTTAGTGGGCCTTGAGATTGAAAAAGAGAGGCCCATGTTTCATGGGCTCTACATGGACCAAAGTAGATGGGCTATGGTTCATGGGCTCTCAATTTATCAATATTATATTTTCATTTGACTTAATTTCATTTTAATATATATTTAAAAATTTTAAAAGTTATTTTTAAAGAGGGTAAAAAAAAAGTAATTATAACAATAATTATAAAATTAAAATTGATATATGTATATATATATATATATATCGTAAATAAAAATATTTTTTAAAAAATTTAAAAATAAACTCAGTTAAACTCAATCTAAAGTTTTCATTTATTTGAACTCGACCAGACCAAAGTAAGTTCATAAGTCAATCCAAACTGTTCGGGTTATGCTAGATTAATTGGATTTTTTAGATCATTAAATTTTTAATACCCCTCATTGCTTCAGTTTCGATCAATTTTGGATTGGATAAATACTCGATTTCGACGTCAATTCTAGATTAATTTCGACAAAAATTAGCTTGAATCGACCAAATTTTTGTTTAACTTGTTCGGTCATATACGAACATATTTCTACTTTTATCTTTTAGTGAAGGAGAAGATTGTTGTGGTAAATAAAGTTTTTGTTGGTTTAAAAACCTTTTGAAGCATTCAAGGATTTGATTTGTCGTTGAAGTGAAGAACAAGGAACTATATAATATGATGCCATTTCCATTTTGCGTTTGTTTCAAGTGACTTTAATTCCTAAATTTTTTTTTTTTTTTTTTTTAAATTTAATTTAGTGACGGGTTAGCTAGTTAAAACGTTTTACACCGTTAGATATATAATTTACTTAAAATATTATAAAGAAATTAGTATAGATAATTTTAACGGGTCGTAGAGAAGTTGTATAGAATGTGGAGAATGAGTACTAATTGGAGAGAAATGATATCACTGTTCTAGGAATGTGTAATAGCTAAAGCCCACAAATAGTAGATATTGTCTGCTTTGTCGTGTTACGTATCATCGTCGTTAGCCTTGGGGGTCCAACGTCTTCGCTAGCACACTAATCGGTGTTTAGCTTTGATACTATATGTAGTAGTCCAAGCCCATTGCTGGTAGATAATGTCTATGAGTACTAATTGGAGAGAAATGATATCACTGTTCTAGGAATGTGTAACAGCTAAAGCCCACAAATAGTCGATATTGTCTGCTTTGTCCTATTACGTATCATCGTCATTAGCCTTGGGGGTCCAGCGTCTTCGCTAGCACACTAATCGGTGTTTAGGTTTGATACTATATGTAGTAGTCCAAACTCATTGCTGGTAGATAATGTCCACTTTAGCCCGTTATGTATAGTCGTCAGGCTCACGATTTTAAAATGAGTTTACTAGAGAGAAGTTTCCACACCCTTAAAACCATGAGGTTGACGACTATATATAATTGGCGAAAACAGATAATATTACGATAAATCGATAAATGTTATAAATTTTGCCGCTTTCAAATTTGACCTAATTGTAGGGATGGTGGGTGGCCATGAAGGAGGCATCATAACCCCCAACAAAACATGCATCCCACGAATGGGTCAACAAACAAAAACTATTGGAAATAGATGCTTTGTATTCTTATAAAATTCTCAAAAGGCTCGTCCTCGATGTTCAGGATTTGGAATTTAGATTCGGTATCTGATGACCCTATGACCCTAGCTACTAGCCCTACAAACCAATACGGGTTATTTTAGCATGCTTTGTCCTCACTCACGTGTGTTCTCTTTCCCTTACGGGCTTCCTCAAAGCTTTAAAACACATATGTTAGAGAAAGGTTTACACACCCTTATAAAAAATGTTTTGTTCTCCTCCCCAACCAATGTGGGACATCACAATCCACCCTCCTTCGGGGCCCAGTGTCCTTGTTGGCACTCGTTCCTTTCTTCAATCGATATAGGACCCCCCTTCGAAGAACAGCCTCCTCGCTAGCACATCACCTCGTGTCTAGCTCTAATACCATTTGTAACGACTTAGGTCCAACGCTAGCAGATAATGTCCTCTTTGGACTTTCCCTTACGGACTTAAAATGCATTTGCTAGGGGAAGGTTTCTACACGTTTATAAAGAGTGTTTCGTTCTCCTCCAAACCAATGTAGAACATCATAATATCGAAATAAAATAAACCGACCAAAATAAAATTTAGGTCGGAACGGACTAAACGGGAGAGGATTGTAACGGGTGGTTGGGAGGGGAGTTTGGTGGGCATAATTGAAGGGACGTGTGCATGTGGGAAAGAGGCGATTATGGAGATGCACGTGAAAGATGAGAAAAAGGCAAATTAAAGGCCAAAATGCTCATTTTTTCAAGTGGGTGGGGGCTCTGATGGAGGCTCCTTGTGTCATCTCCAAAGCCCTACTTCCAATTACAACGTCTTAACCAATTCGGGTTCGATATCGTTCGTTCTTTTCCATATTTGAGTTACGGAGGTCTAAAAAAACTTAAGTTAATTTGTAAATTTCGTTTCGGTGTTATCAGTTTTCACTCAAAGTCACGATTTTTTAAAAAGAAAATTTCACCATTTCTGTAATGACCAATACTTAGAATTCGACACTCGACATTGTCTTGCGACATTGTAAAATCCCACATCAGTTGGGGAGGAGAACGAAACACCTTTTTAAGGGTGTGAAAACCTCTCCCTAGTAGACACAATTTAAAACCGTGAGGCTAACGAAGATACGTAACAGACCAAAGTAGACAATATCTACTAGCAGTGCGTCTGGGCAGAGCCAGACACAGGGCAATGTGTCAGTGATGTGCCAGTAAGGATGCTGGGCCCCGAATGAGGGTGGATTTAGTAGAGATCCCACATTGATTGGAGAAAGGAACGAGTGTCACCGAGAACGCTGGGTTTCGAAGGGGGGTGGATTGTAAGATCCCACATCGGTTGGGAGGAGAATGAAACACTCTTTCTAATGGTGTAGAAACCTCTCCCTAGCAAACGCATTTTAAAACCGACAAAATTGCTCTAAGAAAAACACGTTTAACGCTTAACTATGAAGTTCCTATAACTGATCTGCCGAAAATGAATGTAACAGTGCAAACCCTTCTTCTCTTCTAGGCTTCCCTCAAGATTTTACACTTATTTTAAGAAGTGGTTCAGATTTTAGATTTTATTGGTGAGCATATCTCGTTCCTCTGATTAATATACACGAGACAATCTCGACATAATTATTAATATAAATAGACATAATTTTAAAAAATGGAACAAAAAAAAAATGGTATTATTGTAAATTAGATTGGGCAAGAATGGGTCCAAATAGTTGAAGTACCCAAGAAGAGGACCACACCCTAACTTCGAAGGGCGATGGGTCGCAACTCACCTTACTCATGAAAGCAACCAAACACTTCAATTATTCTTGCTCTCTCACATTCACAATTTCGATTCGAGAAAGTCACCGACCTTTCAGTTTTACGTCTAGTTGATTCGTGAATCTTAAAAAATATTTAATAGATTCTCGAACTTTTTATTTTTGTGTGTAAATATTTAAATGTTAAGAAATTTCGTGTTTAATAGATTTTTTATGATCGATATCTTTTTTTAATATATAGACATAAACGACATAAAATTGAGAGTTTAAAAGCATTTTTAAAGTTGAGTGACGTATTAGACACAAAATTGAAAGTTTGAATACTCATTAGACGACGAAACGTAATATCTATTACCGGTGGGCTTGGGTGATACATGTATCAGAATCAAATATTAGGTGGTATGCTAGCGAGATCGCTGAGCCTCGAAATGGGTAAATTGTGAGATCCCACATTGGTTGGAGAGAAGAATGAAGCATACATTCCTTATAAGAGTGTGAAAACCTCTCCCATCAGCGAGAACGTTGGGCCCCAAGCCCCAAAAGAAAATAGATTGCGAAGGGTATAAAGGGTGTGAAAACCTCTCTAACCAGTAAGGACGTTGGGCCTCGAAAGGAGGTGGATTGTGAAGGGTATACTGTGGAAACCTCTCGCCAACGATGATGTTGGGTTCCGAAGAGTGGTAGATTGCGAAGGATATAAGAGTGTGGAAACCTCTCCCACGCCAATGAGAGCGCTCGGCTCTTAGAAACGAACAACCTTAAATTATTATTATTATAGTGAAGGCTTCCTTGAATAATATTTCTAACTTTATTGACATTTGCTTTTATCCCTCTCCCTACCTAAGATTTAAGGGCATTCTCTCTCCTCCATCCCTATAATTAATTTTAAGGGCTCTCTCTTTCTCTCTCTCAAATTTAATGGGCAATTAGGAGAAAGGTGTGGGCATTAAATGAAAATTAAATTAAAAATAAACCTAAAACCTATGAAACAAAAAAGATAATGTTTTAATATATTAATAATAATAATAATAATAATAATAATGATAATAAAAAAATATTTTAAACTTTCAATTAATTTAAAAAAAATTGAAATATACTCTTACCGTTCGTTTAAGATGAAGCAGATTAATATTTTGATTAAAAAATAGCCTTGTCTTTTAACCGTGTTTTAAAAATACTAACTTTAAAAGGTTTCATTAATATTTTTCACCTTTATTTAAAAAAAAAAAAAATCAAGATTTTTTTATCTCTGTCTAAATTTTTTTTAATTTTTAAAAAATTTAAAGAATAATTTAAAACTTTTTGAAAATTTTTAAAAAATTTAGAGCTACAAAATATTTTAAAAATACTTTTAAAATATCGATAAAACTATGCTAATTTTATTAATTTGGCAAAATAATTAACTATGAATTATTTGGACTAAGATTTTAAAAATTTAATAATTAGCTAATTTTGTTTATATCTACAATTATTCATAATTATTTAATATTGGGAAATTAAAAAAAAAAAAAAAAACCANGACACGTGCTGTCTGATTCTTGGTAGATACGAATTTGATAACCCAACTTTGCTGGACCATTCACATGCACCTCCACGTGTTTTATCTTCTTTTTATTCTTTTTTTTTAAATATATATATATATATTTATTTGCTCAAATTCTAACTATTTTATTTTAAAAAATTTATATTTTGTAAGTTAGTTATTTTTTCTTTTAATTATTAATTAAAAGTTAATGTGACATTTATTTTTATTAAAGAATATTTGTTATAATTTTTTTAATTATTAAACTTTTTATAAAAAAAATATTATTGTGATTATTTTTTTCTCTCTGTCATTACCATTAAGAATCGAGGCGAAGAGGAAAGAAAGGAAAAAAAAAGTACGGTCGTCGGCGACCAGTAGCTACGAGTGGGGAGACGTCAACAATTAGAATTGAGAAGAAGGGAAAGTAAAGAGAAAAAAAGTACAGTCATCAGCGATCGGTGGCTACGAGTGGCGAGATGCCAACAATTAAGAATCGAGAAGAAGGAGAAAATAAGGAGAAAAAAAGTATTGTCGTCAGCGATTGGTGACTGTGAGTGGCAAGACGCCAACAATTAACAATCGAGAAGAAGGGGAAAGAAAGGAGAAAAAAGATAATTTCGTCAGCAACCGGTAACTTCGAGTAACTAGACGCCAACAATTAAGAATCGAGAAAATGGAAAAAGAAATGAAAGTTATTACCATCAGTAGCGACATACACGCAGAAATATATGAATATAATTATTAGTTTGAAATTTGAATTTAATTTAAATTTTTAAAAAAACATTATTAAATATAAAATTAAAATTTATGTTGAATAAAAATTATTTGGTTATTATAATTATCTTTGCATAAATGTTACTTTTTATTATTTCCACCAATTTTATGAAAATAAAGTTTCCACGTGGAATGTTTGGTTGAAATGGGTGTCGAGTCATTTTCAAACTTTTAAGAACGTTGGGATAATTCTTTCTATTTCCTTTCTAAAATTTAATATTATATATATATATATATATATATATATATATATATATATATATATATATATTTTACTTTATTAAAAAAAATCATTTTTAACGCAGAATTGTTAATATAGTAAGGGTAAGGTCTGATACCATGTTAGGAACTACGGCCTCCATAATGTTATATTACTTATAAATACATGATTATCCCCGTAATTAGCCAATGTAGGACTCCTCCCAATAAGTCTCATCCTCTTATAATTGGCTCCAAATTATAGAGGTAACCTCCAATCCGAACAAAATTGGATGTGTAATACTTTCCTACACACAATCTACACGTGCGAGTGTGAGTCTCCATGTAGTTCGCACACAAATGTTTTAGAGCTTTGCATGGAAGAAAAAAACAATGCCGTAGAGAAGAAGCCATTGAAAGTCTATTTACTTGTGTGATTGCCGAGACCCCTTTACCCATCATAGTCAGGTTAGTTATCCGTAGCCAAACGTCTGGATGTCAACGAACCCTCGTGATATGGAATCACTACAAGAGGAGTAAGATTCAGATTACCTTGTTAATCGAATATCTCAAGGCAAGAAGAATAACACTTGTTTGAGATTTGAATCACTCCACAAGCAAAATCGATCATGTCTAGCTTGAATGATTTTTGTTGATCAAATATCTCAAGGCAATAACACTTGTTTGATATTCGAATCACTCTACAAGCAAGATTGATCATGTCGAGCTTAAATGATTCTACATGCAACCTAAACTACATACAATTGCAAAGAAACTTTAGCCAGGCCTCAAACTAAAACTGTTAAAGACATTCCAATAGTTCTAACATTCATATTCGATGATCATAATTAACCATTAGGTAAATGTAATCTAAAGTAAATAAAAAGTCTTAAAATATATCAATGAAATACAATAACTCTAAATTACTCTAAATCCACCGAAAATTTATAACAATGAAATTTTATTTTCTTCAATGTGCACGACTTGAAATATTTTTGATAATTTCAACAACATTTTCTTCGCACCTTCATTGAAGTATATTGTATGATTGATGTCTTTTAGTTCATATCACACTGAGTATCATACGTGGCATGATGATGATCATCATCACAGTACATACGTCCATACTCATTATCATAAATGGGAAGTAACCCGATGTATATGAATACACAATATGCATGAATTTCCTACAATTTTCATCTTAAATTATTCTTACACACAACCCTATATATCATTCACACATTACCCTAGATAACATGCATAAATTGGCCTTCATACGTTCATCATCATTAACATCAAGGGTTGTGTCTTAAAAAAACTCATCGTCATCATGCACCATGTCATTTAATACATGCACATCATCTTAATATAAAATATCATCATGCATTTTACATTAACATATCATCATTTAACATCATCACATTATTATTTTTGATTATTTTATTTATTTATTTATTATTATTATTATCATTTTTTTTTGTGGTTGTTACACAAAATAAAATGCAAAATTTAAGATTATTTATTTATTAATTTAGAGAAATATTAGGATTAAAAAACGGCATTCATGACAAATTAAAATTTTGAAAAAAATATTTATTTAATTTCAACTACTTATTTTTATTGGTGAGACAAAATATTATTTAAATGTTTGATCGATAATTAATAACCAAAATGAAAGAAAGAGGAAAAGAGATTGCTAATTATTGGCCTCAATTATTTATAAGTCGGTGAATGTAATGATTTAAATAATTTGTTAAATATTTTAATTATATATCACGTTTTCTTTCAACCTTCATAATAAAAATAAAAATAAAAATAAAACCCTGAAGAAAATAAGATTTTCAAAGTTTGATTCTACGTTTTATCCATCTTCGATCCTAATGGAATTTAGAATTCACGGGGCGGGGCGCTTTTTGAATAGGCTACATTGCTTTCTTCGATCCTAATGGAATTTAGAATTCACGGGGCGGGACGCTTTTTGAATAGGCTACATTGCTTTCTTCGATCCTAATGGAATTTAGAATTCACGGGGCGGGGCGCTTTTTGAATAGGCTACATTGCTTTATATCTCTGTCCTTACCGTCTTACGGTCTGTCTCTGGGGCGGGACGCTTTTTGAATAGGCTACATTGCTTTATATCTCTGTCCTTACCGTCTTACGGTCTGTCTCTGGTTGGCTTTATATCTCTGTCCTTACCGTCTTACGGTCTGTCTCTGGGGCGGGGCGCTTTTTGAATAGGCTACATTGCTTTATATCTCTGTCCTTACCGTCTTACGGTCTGTCTCTGGTTGCTTTATATCTCTGTCCTTACCGTCTTATGGTCTGTCTCTGGTGCGGGGCGCTTTTTGAATAGGCTACATTGCTTTATATCTCTGTCCTTACCGTCTTACGGTTTGTCTCTTTTTTGAGGTTCCACTATTTAGCCAACTCGACCCTATTCGTTTAGGACGTAAACATTCCTTTTTTGTAAGGACTTAGATCCACCGCTAGCAGATATTATCCTCTTTGTGCTTTCCCTTTCGGGCTTCCCTTCAAGGCTTTAAAACTGTCTGTTAGGGGAAGGTTTCCACACCCTTATAAATGATGGTTTGTTCTCCTCCCTAATCAATGTGGGACATCACATTTTCGATGACTCAATCATAAGAAACACATGGTTAAACGTGCTTTACTTGAAATAATTAGATGTTACGTGACCTCCTAAGAATTTTCCTAAAAGACATGTGAGTGAGAACAAAACATGTTAGAATGACTCGTGTTGGTCTGTATGGATATTCTTCACTCTTAAGAAGCGATGTAGGAAAAAAGTGGGACCATATGGTACCGCATTCGAATTCTAAATCTTGATCAAAATATTAGACACAAGGCATTATACTAGTCTCAATCATTCAAGAAAAGAAAGTCCACAAGAGCGGGGAACTATAACCATTTTGTAACGACCCTTTCTTTCAATTGGGTCTTACAATCGTCCTGTAATGTAGGTTATATCCCTTTTCTCGTACACATCCATAATGGAAGATCGAGCTGGGAGCTCAATCTCGTAAATCTCTCGAATTCCAATCGTGTTTAGAGTTAGAAATTAAATTAAAATCTCGATTAAATAAAAGCAAAATTATAATTAAAAAAATAATAAATAAATAAATGGGAAGAAGTAAAGGAAGTGTATTTTATGCACGTCACGAATACACATCTTAGATCTGAACCAGTTGTAAATATAAATTTTATATAGAAATAAAAAAAGAATTATATATAAATTATAAATAAATAAATAGAAAAAAAAAAAAAAATCACTCCATTGTACTATTCAGATCAAGCCTCGGCCAAAACCGCCGTTACCAAAACCAAATATGGATCTGAACGCTGACTCCGTCTCTCTGACTCTGACTCTTCCGTCTCTCTCTCTTTCCTTGTGACATATAGAAAGTTCTGCGACTGATTTCCTCCATTTGCATTTACTCATTTTCTCTACCTTCATTTTCATTACCATCTCCTTCGATTTCTCTCTCTACGGATACCTATATGTCGTTTTTCTGATCGGAGCTTCGAATCGTCGCCGTCATGAACCGGAACTGGAGGGAGTCACTTTCTGGTGGACGGAATGCTCCTCTGTTGTCGCAGCACCGTCGTGGTCATAGCTTCACTGGAATCTCTAGGGATTCCGATGAGAATCTGGATCTCTTCTCTAAGAATCGACGGAGTCTCTCTGTTGCTGCTTCTGATGGCTCCACTGATGGTAATGATCCTTTCTGATTAACGGAGTTGTGTGGATTGATGTAATGTTGCTGGATGTGAGTTTTTTTCTTTTTTTTGTTGTTGTTGCGTTTGGCCGTTGAATGAGGTTTTTGAAGTCTGTAGTGACTTGATTTGGAGGCTGTTGTAGTTCTGATTTTATGGTTTTATGACTCTATGGACGGATTCAACTGTGTGTGGTTGTGAATTTGGAATCCTTTTGTTGTTCTGCTTGGATCGTTCTTGATTAGTGTTGTTCTGCTTGTTTGTTGCTCGGCGTGACTGTGGTTATTAAGTTGTTTGATCTGATTTTGATGTCAGTGCCGGTGAAATTGGGGAGGCTTTCAGTTGGATCGGTGAAATTGGCTAAGAGTGGGATCGACGATCTGCTGTCATCGACTGAGGGAGGAAAACACGATTATGACTGGTAACTTATTTGGCAAATTAGTAACGGCTTCAATGATTTCTATGTTTTTTTCTTGCTCTGGAACTTACTGCTTTTGACGCTCTCTTTCATCAATTATCAATGTAGTAGTCTCGAAGCTATCTAAGATTTCATCTATAACCAAGGTATTTTGTAGGATTATCAATTATGGAGATGGTGAAGAAGTTGAAAAAATGTCAGAGTCTAGAAATGCTATGTTTTTACTTGATCTATTTATGTGATCATGAGCGGGGGGCCCTTTTGTATAATCCTTAAAACTTTAAAGTATCTCTTTAAGAGTGATAATGACACAGAAGTAAAACATATATTGTAATTAGAAAGTTGCAAGTACATGTCAATGACTTATCAAAAATATGAATACTGATGGTTGATGAGGGGTTATGTGAAGTAGATTCCAGCTATCCTGATCTTACTTTTAACAGGTAGTTCTTCCGTTTATTCTATCCTATTCACTGGTATTTATCACTGATATGGGCAAAATTTTGTACTTTCTTTTGTCCTGGTCTATGGTCTGAACGAGTCGCACATACACCCAGTACATGTTCCTCGATGCTGAGGGTATCCCTGAAGGGCGGGCGATTTGGTGATATTTCTGATTGACGGAGTGTTTCTAATAAGCGTGAACATCTTTCTTTTCTAGGGAAAAAAAGGGGTAGATCTTGATTGATGTTTGAAACTTCTAAGCTCGAACTTTACCTATCTTAGTGTGATGCACAATGTGTTCCGAAGCATGATTCTTCTCTGGTTAACCTTTGTGCTATAGGCTTCTCACACCACCTGGTACTCCTCTTTTCCCTTCATCCTCTGAAAGTGAAGTTCAATCCACGGTAGCAGCGCCAAGAAACAGCAGCTTAGTCAGGTCATCTTCGACAACAAAAGCTTCAAGGGTATAATTCAACCTTCTCTTCCTGAGTTGCATATGATCAAGTATCTTCACTTCAGTTTTTGTGAGATCCCCAACATCGGATGGGGAGGAGAACGAAACACCCTTTATAAGGGTGTGGGAACCTCTCCCTAGTAGACGCGTTTTAAAAACCTTGAGGGAAAACCCGAAAGGAAAAGCCCAAAGAAGACAATATCTACTGGCGGTGAGCTTGGGCCGTTACAGTTTTCTTCCTTCTATGTTGTGTGCTTCTTTGTTCATGACATTGTGTAACTCCTAAAGTACTTTTTAATGTTACTATACAAAAGCATTTCTCAAATGAGGAGATTCATGATCCCTCTTTAGTTGAATTATCTAGGGTGGTAGTAATTGCTTTCCCCATATCTGTTTCAGCTTTCAGTTTCACAATCAGAGAGTAACAATCCTTCAAGGCCAGCTAGGAGCAGTTCTGTGTCTCGGTCCTCTGTCTCCACTCCCCAGTATAGTAGCTATTCCTCCAATAGGTCTTCATCAATTCTTAACACAAGCTCAGCTTCAGTTTCCTCTTACATAAGGCCTGCCTCCCCGAGTACACGCAGTGCATCTACTGCAAGACCTTCTACTCCATCTTCACGCTCGACACCATCGAGGTCCTCGACCCCTTCAAGAGCCCGTCCATCCCCCACCAGCTCCTCCATTGACAAACCAAGGCAACTACAAAGTTCAAGGCCAACCACTCCTAGTTCTAGGCCTCAAATTCCTGCAAATTTGAGTTCTCCTGCAGCTCGGTCGAATTCCCGTCCATCTACTCCTACTCGACGAAATTCCGCTCCTTCACTCTCTTCTGTTGTCAGCACTCCATCTTCTACATCACGTGTTCTATCAACGAATGGACGCAGTTCAACATCTACATCTCGACCAAGTTCCCCTAGTCCTCGGGTCCGGGCTGCACCTCAGCCAATTGTCCTCCCTGATTTTCCTCTTGATACTCCTCCAAACCTCAGAACAACATTGCCCGACAGGCCGATTTCTGCTGGTAGATCCCGCCCAACTCCTACATCAGTTAGAGGGAGTCCAGAGACTACATCGACTGTTACTATGCCTAGAAGAGCATCATCACCAACTGTCTCAAGGGGAAGACTAACTGACGCTCCTGGAAGGGGCCGGGTGAATACCAATAGTCCTGAAACTAGGAGACTTTCAAGTTCCTCTGATTTGGGCGGAAGGAGACCTGTGAAGCCTTCTACAACTACAGCAGAAAGCAACGGATTTGGGAGGTCTATTTCAAAGAAATCCCTTGATGTGGCCATCAGAAATATGGTATGCTTCATCTTTTTTGTGCAGTTGGTTATATGTTATCTTTTGTAATGAATTTCAACAATCCAATCTGCTTGTATGGTGCAGGATATAAGAAATAGCCCTGGGAATGTGCGCTCAGGTTCAGGCAGTACTCTATTTCCACACAGCATCCGAGCAGCAGCCAGTCCCAAAACTCAGTCCATTGCTTCGAGTAACCCCGAAGCTATCGATACCGACTTCCAAATGAGCATTAACAACAACATGGAGAGAGGAAACCATTTTCACAGACACTCTGCAACAATGGGAACCGAAGGAGGAGAAAATGGAAGATTTTGTGCAAGCTTGAATCATTTGGACATCTATGAAAGCTCCCGTTATGATGCAATATTGCTGAAAGAGGACTTGAAAAACACGAATTGGCTGCACAGTGCCGATGATAAAACGGATTTGGCTTCCATTTTGGATAATGGATTTGAAGCTCTGCCTGAGCCTTTTGGCCTCTTGTAACATCTAAGATGATGATGGGGTTTGTACTGTATTTTTCTTTATTTCCTTTTCTATTTAATTATCATCATCATTATTATTTTTGGCATCATTTTGGGTCTGAAATATGAAAATGATGGAATCTGCCCAATTGTGCAGTGAATCCTCATAGGAGAGAAGATAAAAATATGGAGATTGTATGTGATTTCTGAAGATAAATTAGTTTTATCCTCTTAGGAGGCTCTGTTATCTGCAAATCTGAAGTATTTTTTGTGTATCCCAAACAATTTGTTTTGGGATAAAGTGGCATGTCATTCTGTCTTCAGAAAATTTGTGTTTCAACTTTTATATAGGGGTAATTTTTTTCTTTGGTTTAAAAACACGTTTACGTCCCTGTAATTTCGTTAAATTAACAATTTAGTCCTTAAATTTTTAGTACATAACGATTTAGTCCTTAAATTCTTTTAGTTGTAACAATTTGATGTTAGTATGTAACTATTAGAATTATTTTTGTTTGGTTTTCTAAAGTAGTTTTAATTTTAGATAATTAATTGTTGTCAATGAATTGATTTTGATTGAATTATCAATTTTAATTTTGATTTAATTTTTGTTTATTAACGACTATATTACAAACAATATGCTTTAAATTGTAGGCTTTAATTTATTTAAACATATAAGAAATTAACTAATGATACATGTTTTATTTTTTTAAATAACATTAAATTACAACTAAATATAAACAAAATCAAGTTAGAAATTTTTTTTTATGTCCCAATACTTAATTTCAAAAGACTCAGATGTTTTACACAAATCACTATTTTCTCGGGATGCATGTGAGTGAAGACAAAATATGTTGGAATGACTCATAGTGGTATGTAAAGATAGTTTTTTGGAAGAACTCTTATTGGTCTGTAGAGATAGTCTTCACTCTTAAGAAGTAAGAAACGTGATCATGTCATAAAAGAAGCAAGTAGCTTGAATGATAAGTACGACATTTAAAAGCCCATATTCATATTTAAATCCCTTGAAACAAACAGGTCATAAAGAGAAAGGCCCAACCCAAAGCAATCTCTTTTGTATGTTTTATTTTATATTTATTTTGCGTTCTATTTCCAAAAAACTTTTAAAAATTTCAATATAAATTAATATTTTGTTTCAAAAATATTTTTATGGTTTATTCCAATAGTAACTTTGGTATTAGAAAATGCAATCATGATGAAACCTATCATTTCATAAAACAACGTGACTTTAGTCTTTACTTTTCAGTGTAAGGCAAATTAGATGTGCAATGTAGACCCCAGTTGGGCTTGTATAAGTACCTTTGGACCTAGCTTTAGGCTAGCGTACTCTCATGTTGCTAGAAAGTCGTGGAGAGAAATGAGCGCACATAATATCATGGTGTACATAATATTGTAGTGTATGCACCCGTTACTAATCATAATGAAAAGTATCTTAATGTACGTGACATACAAAATGCATGAGATCCTCATTCCTCTGTTCTTTTCATAAACATAATTTTCATTATATAACATACCTCGCTTAATAGTATCATATAAATTTGGAGTGAACATGCTAGCATAATGTGTGTAACATAACATACAGAGGTTTCATGCATCATGTAACATTGAATTCACACTACGATTCATAACATAATATAACTGTCTCATGGTATAACATATATCATAGTAATAAACACAACATAATACACGTCAAACAATCACAAAACACGACATTTATAAGGGCCACAGGGTACACACCGTTCATACTACATACAATTCATCAACAACCAAGCCAATAGTACAACCACTTTACTTGGTTGATCTGAGTAGCCATACTACCTTAAACACCTCGAAAGGTGTAAAAAAAATGACTACATATCAAACCCAAGTTGGATCAGTCGAGCTGAAACTGTAAAAGAATATATTCTACTACTGACTCCGAACCGCCAATAAAATGAAACAGAGCAATTATTATGATTATTGTAACTCCTAGGATGAGAAATAGGTCCATTGTTTTTTACAAGAATAATTCGAGCATTTGTTGCCACTTAGTAGAGTGAGTCTATATAGCAAACTGGTAGGACGCAGAGATCGATTGATCCATATGAATCTCGAGAGTGGATGGTTGATCGCCGCCCCCTTGTCCGGGGGGGAGGCTTGCTATCGTAACCTTTTCTCCCGGTATATGTGAAAAAGAGTGACTCACCCTTTTTTATTCAGTTAGAAATTGGTCCAAAGGACGAGAGTAGACTTCCTTAAGTCCGTTGTTCCTCAGGCTCAGTAATAAACAACAACATTTTTTTTCCTTCTAAATGAATAAGAGTATAAATGAAGATTCATTTAATTAAAATTAAAATTAAAATTATATTAAGTAAAAAATTAATAAGAAACTATGTTAGGTCAACCACTTCCACCTCGTTTAAGACAATAAATAAAACAAATGTACAAACAAATATCACCATTTTTGTCACTAAACATTATTAATTATTAATTATTAATTTATTATTTTTTGTCTTTTAAAACTTTTTAAATAAATTAGTATTGGTTGGTGAGCTTTCATTGAAAATGGAATATATTTCCTATTTTTTAATTATCATTTTTATTTTATTTTCTGAATTTATTTTAATTAAATAATTAGTAAAAAAAGAAATTATCATTAATATATTAAATTTAATAAAAATGGGTTAATCCCAACCTATAATTTTGGTCCCCCACCAAAGACATTGGGCATCCAATGCCCTATTAAACAATAATTGTTGTGAATTTAATTATTTAAAGAATCTAATTTTGTTTCCTCCACTTTTATTATATATTTATTAAAATAAAGTCTTACCTTAAAAAATATATATAAATAATTTCAAACGGTAATATAATTTATGGAAAATAATTATTAATAAAAAACACAAATTTGGTTGGCATTCCTTATTTAATTATTATGCATTGAATATTATAATTAAAAATGCTATGCGTAGCACTACCCTAGCTACAACATTATTGTACTTTCTAATTTTTTTTTTTGTTCCAAATAGAAATTAAATATTTTATTTATTTATTTACGGTCTTGAAATAATTCGATGACCAGAACCCGTTCAATTTACCATCAAAATCGTGGGGTTAAGTTTAAAAAATGTTTAAACTCGAGCCCACTTAACCCATGAACACTTTTATAAAATTATTTTATTTTATTTTCTAAAAAAAGATAGCCAATCATTTAATTAAGGAGGAGCATTTGTTCTATTTTATTAAAAAAAAAAAAAGAATTATGGTCAAATTTCTTATATTTTATAGGATAAATAATTCTATTTTATTATTAACATGAAAGATATATATATATATATATATATATATATATATATATATATATATATTTTCTTTCAAATATGGGTTTGGTCATTCTTAATTTAAAGAATATTATTCGTATCTTTCAAATATCTAATTTTAAATCTTAAAAATAATCTTGGTTTATTATTTATTATTTTAAAATTTTATTCGTTTTTTTTATTATTTAATAAATATCGATAAAAGAAAAAATAACTTTAAATAACTAGATTTAATATTTATTAAATATAGAAACTCGTTTTTTTTTATTTAATTTCAATAACATATGAGCGTGGAGAGTTTTAAAGCTCAAATCTCTTAATCTATAATAAAGCGACTTATACTCGTGTTGACGTTTTAATTTTAAACTCGTAAAAAAAAGAATTATAGTTTTTTTAATTCATTTTATTTTACACGTAGAAAAAGAAACTGAAGCGTATATACAATAAATGTTTAAAATAAAATAAAATAAAGATAATAAAGTACAATAATTCATTTTTTTTTTTATTTTTATTTTGTATTTTTATGAGAACAACTCACCAAAAGCTTGGAAATTTTTGTCGGTTGAATTAAAAAAAAAAAAAAAAAAAAAAANATATATATATATATATATATATATATATATATATATATATATAAACAAATAAATTAAATAAAGCCATATATTTTGAAAATTGCTTTCAACCACCACCTTTCTATTATTATTATGAATATTCAATTCTTACCCAATTGAAATGTGAATTAAAAAGGTTGATATTTATCTATTTATTTTTTTATTTTAATTTTTAAATTGTTCTTGTTTATATATTATATGTATATATATATTTAAGATAATGATTTCTATTCGGTAAAAAAAATATTTGAATTTTAATAACCTTTATAAAGAAAATAATGAGAATAAAAAAAATTAAAATGTTTATAAACTAAATTTAAAAAGTAAAATAAAAATAAAATAATAATCAATTTTGTTGTCATTCCTACTAATAGAGGGAAAGCTTTCAAAGATGTTCGAAAATAATTTTGAATTATGAGACGTTATATAATATTTTTTCCATTCTTTTTATTATTAGTTTGTTGTCATTCTCTTTCTTACCGACCTAGCAAGATAGGCGTCTGTTTTTTAGTGCAAGAGTGAAAATTAAACTATCTATATTTGGAATGATAATTAGTATCTTATTCACTCAGCTATGTTCAAATTGGTAATTTAAGTGTTTTAAGTGTTTTTTTTTGTGAGTGTAGATAAAACACAGTATGCTCATTTGTAACGGTTCAAGCCCAGTGCTAACAAATAGCAAATATTGTCCATTTTGGTCTGTTACGTATCTTCGTGTCACCATAGAGAAGGAATGATTTGTTTCTTTCCCTAAACAATGTGAAACCTCACAATTTACTCCTTGGGGACCAGCGTCCTCATTGGCACACCAGTCGAAATCAGGCTCTGATCCCATTAAACAGTTGAAGCCTACTACTAGTAGATATTGAGTTGAACCCCACAGCTAGGTAGATATTGTTCGCTTTGGCTCTTTACATATCATTGTCAACCTCATTGTCAGTAGATATTATCCACTTTGACCTGTTACATATCGTTGTCAATCTCACGGTTTTAAAACCCGTCTTCTATGGAGAGGGTCTAGCCCTACTCCGATTAGTGCCTCACATCGTCTAGTGATTGATTGCTTTGGCCTGTTACGTATAGCCACCAACCTCACAAAACGCCTCTTCTAAAGAAAAGTTTCTACATACTTATAAGGTTCGTTCCCTTCTCCAACTTAACTTAATTAAAAATTACCTAAAAATTCCCTTTCCCACTCCAAATTAATTCTCAAAAATCTCCCGCGAAGGAATATAAAATAAATAAATAAAAAAACCCAAAAGAAAATAAAAAGAAATTAATTTTTTTTGCCTTTTGGAGTTTTGGGGTATGCTAAAAAAATTGGCTGAGAGATTCCAATACGAAGAGAGAAAACCGATTCAGGGCGGCGACTCAGGGGAGGGAAATGCGTTGGCGAAACAGAAGAGGCGGAGGCAGCGGCGGTGGTGGCTTCACGGTGAAGCTTGAGCGCAACGGTTGGGTAGAAGAGAATCTGAAGACCTCAAAAAGAAGGGGAAAAAGAAAAGAAAGAAAAATTAAAAGAGGGAATTTAAAGAAGAAAGAGAAGGAAAGGTATTAACAATGGAACCAAACCCCAACTACCATGGCTCACTCAGTAGGTGTCCGACTTTAATTTACTTTCTTACGATCGCGTCTTCTTCTTCAAGCAATGCCGTTAAAGGTCCGGCTTCTCTCGCTATCTCTCTCTTTATCTATTTCTTTGTTCTTATTTCCACTCAATTTGGCTGCTCTACAATGCTCTTGCTCAATGCTGTTCATCATCTTCTAGGTTTCCTTTCTCTCTATCTCTCTTCCCCTTGTCTGCTTGTTGGATTTTGTGTTTTCTAATGTAGATTGGCTTGTTTATGTGGTTTCCTAATTGGGTTTTCAGATCTATGAAATGGGTTTTGGAGTATTTGAGGTAATGCTTTCTGTAGTGACTGAAAATGAGTGAAAGATTAATGGATTGTTTGGGTTTTTTGGTTCTTCCATGCCTGAATTTTATGTTGTTTCGGAAAAAGGGTAATGTAACGATCCTAGATTTCTACTTATTTTGAGTTGCTACTGTTATTATCGTCATCATAACGTAATCATTTTCATGTTTTCGAGTTCGTGGCAGTGTTTTGAGTTGAAGTTATAAGTGTCTAATTCTATGTGAGTTTAGATGATGATGAGGGTAGCGACTTTGGGTAAGTAGAGTTGCTATTGTTATCATAACGTAATCATTTCTATGTTTTCGAACATGTAAGTTTATGATAGTGTTTTATGATGAAGTTTACGTTTTATGATAGGAGTTTTAAATGTCTAATTTCGCATATGAAATGATAATGAGGTAGTGAACCTGGACAAGTAGAAATCTAGGATTCTAATGAGCTAAACTTTCCATTTGGACAAAACAAAGTAGAGTTTTTGTTTTCGTTTTCTTTTCTTTGTTCCCATTTCACATGAACTTTCTGGATTGTTGTTTTGATTTTAGGACGATGGGTAAGATCTCACATCGGTCGGGGATGAGAACAAAGCATTCTTTATAAGAGTGTGGAAATCTCTCCCTAACTAATGCGTTTTAAAAACCTTGATGGGAAGCCTGAAAGGAAAAACCTATAGAGGACAATATCTGTTAGTGGTTGGCTTAGGCCATTACATCAGAGCCAGATACTGGGCGATGTGCTAGAGAGAAGTTTGAGCCTTGAAGGGGGTGGGCACTAGACGGTGTGCCACAAGGACACTGGGCCTCGAAGGGGGTGGATTGTAAGATTCCACATCGGTTGGGGAGGAAAACAAAACATTCTTTACAAGGGTGTGGAAACCTCTCCCTAGTAGACATGTTTTAAAAACTTCGAGGGGAAGTCCGAAAGAGAAAGCTCAAAGAGGACAATATCTGCTAGACGTGGGCTTGGGCTGTTATTGTTTTGATCACATATTTGTTATATATAACCATGCATGTGATCGAACGTTGCTTCTTTTTCTTTGCATTGAGACGATTCCACTGATTCCGATCGTTTTCGAGTTTGAAATTGATAGCAATAATTCCTGATAATGGTTATTACTCTGCAGGGAATAGAACTTGTTGAGGTTACCCCCAGATCTCTTGCTACCACAATAGGCCTCCATTAGAAATCCTCCATGAGGCTACATTCCCTTTTTGCAGCATTTTTACTCTTACTTTCCTTCATCGAGGCTGATCTAAACTCAGACAAGCAAGCTCTTCTCGAGTTTATTTCGACGGTTCCCCACGGTCGAAAAATCAACTGGGATCCCTCTACCCCGGTCTGCACGGCTTGGGTTGGCATCACGTGCACTTCCAACCTCTCTAATGTGCTTGCTCTCAGGCTGCCTGCTGTTGGACTGTTTGGTCCGATACCCGCCAATACACTTGGAAAGTTAGACGCTCTTAGAACCTTGAGTCTTCGATCTAACAATCTTAATGGGAACGTTCCATCGGATGTGCTATCCCTTCCCTCCCTAAAGTTTATATATCTTCAACATAATAACTTTTCTGGTCAAATATCTTCTTCCCTGTCTCCTAGCCTTACCTTCCTCGATCTGTCGTTCAACTTTCTCACGGGAAACATTCCGACATCGATACAAAATCTCACGCAGCTCACTAGCCTCAATGTTCAAAACAACTCCCTGAACGGATCCATTCCTGATATCGGTCACCTAAAGCTTAAACTATTGAATGTGAGCTACAACCATCTTAGCGGTCGTATTCCCGCTTCACTGCAATCATTTCCTCCTTCTTCCTTTGAAGGGAACTCACTGCTATGTGGCTCACCTCTGAAAAATTGCTCACTTGGTGCTCCCTTACCTTCTCCATCTCCCACTTCTTCGACCCGGCCGAAGAACGAAAAGAGGATAAACATTGGAGCCATCGTTGCCATTGCCTTGGGTGGTTCTGCATTGCTCTTCCTCGTCACGATATTGATTGTCGTCTGTTGTATAAAGAAAAAAGATGGCGAAGGTAGTACCGTTGCTGCGAAAGGAAAGGGCAAAAGGAGTGAGCAACCAAAGGAGGATTTCGGAAGCGGGGTGCAAGAGCCCGAGAAAAATAGGCTCGTGTTCTTTGAAGGATGTTCGTATAATTTTGATCTCGAGGACTTGTTAAGGGCCTCCGCCGAAGTACTCGGAAAAGGGAGTTACGGGACTACTTACAAGGCGATCTTGGAGGATGGAATTACAGTGGTAGTAAAGAGGTTGAAGGAAGTGGTAGCTGGGAAGAAGGATTTTGATCAACAAATGGAGATTGTTGGGAGAATCGGCCAGCATCCGAACGTCGTGCCTCTCCGTGCCTATTACTATTCGAAAGACGAGAAGCTTTTAGTTTACGATCACGCCATTGCTGGAAGCTTTTCCTCATTACTCCATGGTATGCTCTATTGAATCTCTCATCCTATTTCTTGCTTTTATGGATCTTTTGCTTCTTCAAGATGAACCGAAAAATAATTCAGCTCGTGTCTCGTTACGCAGGAAGCCGAGATGGTGGAAGAGGGCCACCGGACTGGGAAACACGAGTGAAGGTTTCACTTGGGTGTGCCAAAGGCCTTGCACATATCCATTCATCAAGTGGGGGAAAATTGATCCATGGCAACATAAAGTCCTCTAACATCCTTCTTACACAAGACATGAATGGTTGTATTTCAGATTTTGGCTTGACTCCTTTGATGAACTCTCCAATCATTCCCTCTAGAAGCGTAAGTTATCGTGCTCCAGAGGTGATCGAGACTCGAAAGTCAACTCAAAAGTCAGACATTTACAGTTTCGGAGTCGTTTTGCTCGAGATGTTGACTGGGAAAGCGCCATCCCAATCGCCAGGCCGTGATGATGTCATGGACCTTCCTAGATGGGTCCAATCTGTGGTTAGAGAAGAATGGACCTCTGAGGTATTTGATGTAGAACTAATGAAGTATCAAAACATTGAAGAAGAGCTGGTTCAAATGCTCCAAATAGCAATGGCGTGTGTGTCACGAGTGCCAGATATGAGACCAACGATGGAGGAAGTTGTTAGGATGATCGAGGAAATCCGACCATCTGACTCGGGAACTCGACCATCATCAGAAGATAACAAAGACGGGGACGGAGACGGAGACGGAGACGATTACTTGAATACTCCGACCTGACCTTGTATTCGTTCACAACGCATCTACTGTTCTCGAGAACCCGAAACCTTCATCTAACAGTAAGTTATTGTGTGTGTGATGCAATTTTTTTATATTTGGAGGGTCTTATTGTTTTGGGCTATGATTGGTTGTCTGTATTGTCTCTTGTAATAACCATTTCAAAGTTTTAATCATTAATTATCAAATTTGAGTCCTAGGTTTCCTGTTGAACATCATCTTGTTACAGGGTTGACTTAAAACTTCCCAACACAACAATAACAGGTTGACTTTTTTACACAAGGGCGTTGACTTTTTTACATAAAGTTGCAAAAATTAATTTTTTAGAATATTATATTACAAATCTTCGGCCCTCTTTAGAAGATATACAGATACGTTAAACATTTGGTTACATTCGTGTTCGTTTTTCAAAACTTTTTTCTGATATTTAGAACGTTATGCAATAGGATTTTGAAATACGTCTAATCTAAAAGCTTAGTCCAAATTTTGGTCAGAAGGGTCGAGCTTAAAGACGTGACATTAGGTTAGTTTAGAGACATTAAAAACTTTTTGGGTCCGGACATGAATGGATACGAATAAAAGTTGTATTTTTAATAAATTTGACATTTTAGGGTTTGAAATGAAGGTAACTCGATAACAAATTCATTGTAAAGGAATCAAAATTGATGGACTAACAATTTCTTAGAACAAAAATTCCTAAACATGAATGTGAAGTAAAAAAAAGAGAGGAATGGATAAGATTAGAATGCGGTGATAAAAGAAATGGAGGATTTGGGATCGCTATAAATATTTAAAGTCTTCTATCATTGCTTAGCGATTGGCAAAGTTCTTCGGTCTCTCAAGTTTGTCAAATTCCACAAAAAATCAGAGGGTAAAGAGACCGACGAACAAGCAGCGGTTTCTGGGGGCCGCCATCGATCTGATTCGGAGCTTATTTCCCTTTCCATAGCTCTTTCCCGCCGATCCTGATCTTCATCCCCTTGTCGATCGCAAACCCTTTTGTTTTCTCAAGGTATTTCTCTCATTTCCATCCGATTTTGTTGGTTTTTTTTTTTGTTTTGTTTTGTTTTTTGTTAATCGCATATCCCTTTGTTTGCTCTGTTCTGAGCTTGATGGATTCTTTGAATCATCTCGTTTTCTAATCGATTTTATGTGTAGATCATGGCTTCGAAGCGTATCTTGAAGGAACTGAAGGATTTACAGAAGGATCCGCCCACATCTTGCAGCGCTGGTATGGTTCTAAGCCCTTGATCTCTTTATTTGATGATCTATGTTGAATGAATTGGTTTCTGTTCATTTGCTGTTTGTTCTATCGTTTTTTCCTCTTAGCAGATGGTATGATTGTGTTGTTGACCTTTAGATCCTGTCTTGATGTGAACATGTTTTTTCTTTCTAGTTTTGAGCTTGGGATGTTTTGTTTTTTGTTCTTTTTTTGTTTATCTTTGCTTTTGAGGATAGGTCCTGTAGCTGAAGACATGTTCCATTGGCAAGCAACCATTATGGGACCATCTGATAGTCCTTATTCAGGAGGTGTTTTTCTAGTCAATATTCATTTCCCTCCAGATTATCCTTTCAAGCCACCAAAGGTGAATGATGTTTGTCTTCTGTTTATGATCTGTGTAATATGATTCTATGTTTCTTGTCTTGTTTTCGAGTAAATAGGATTGCGAGGTTTAATGATTTTGTTTTGTTGTTCAGGTTGCTTTTAGGACCAAAGTGTTTCATCCAAATATCAATAGCAATGGAAGCATTTGTCTCGACATCCTTAAAGAACAGTGGAGCCCCGCGCTTACGATTTCTAAGGTTCGTTTGGCGTTTTCTTGAATTCACCCTCGGCTTTTCGTTTGGTTTCTAAATCTGGATTGAGATTGTGTTGTTTGCATAGACATAGCTGTTTAATGTCGTGTTTGAGATCTATATGCTTCTGTCATTAGTGAAGTTATGTGTATCATCGATGCCTACTCGACTGAAGTCCCTATTCGTATGGCTTAAAATTCACGACCTCGGTTGTATGGCTTAAAATCTTCATTGAATGGATGGCGTATTTCAATTTGTTCTTTTGTTTTCTTGGGTGTCTGTTGTTTGATCACATAAACAATATGAAGACTTGATTGAGCCATGGTTTCTCTATGCAATTGGGAGGTCTTTTTTTGTTTGTTGATATGTTGGGTCTCCGAGTCCTACCCATTGCATTGTTCTTATGGTCTACACTCTATTAATTCGAGCAAGTCGAGAATCGTTGTTAACTTGTGTTTCTACTCCAATAAGCGTGAAGGAAGTAATTGTGTTGTTAACCGCTCAAGCCTATTGTTAGCCGATATTGTGCTCTTTGAGCTTTTCTTTCTGCGCTTCCCCTTAAGGTTTTAAAACGCGTCTATTAGGGAGAGACTTTCACATCTTTATAAGAAAGGTTTCGTTCCCCTCTCCAACTGATGTGAGATCCCACAATCCACCCCCTCAGGGGGCCAGTGTCCTCGTTGGCACACCGTCTAGTGTTTGGTTTTGATACCATTTGTAACAGCCCAAGCCTAGCGCTAAGAGATATTGTCTTCTGGGCTTCCTCTCAAGGTTTTAAAATGAGTCTACTTGGGAGAGGCTTTCATACCCTTATAAGAAATGTTTCGTTCCTCTCTTCAACCAATGTGAGATCTCACAATCCATCCTCTTGGGAGGTCCAGCGTTCTCGTTGGCACACCGCCCGGTGTCTAACTCTAATACCATTTGTAACAGCTCAGCTTACCTCTAGTAGATATTGTCCTCTCTAAGCTTCTCCTCAAGGTTTTAAACCGCGGCTACTAGGGAGAGATTTCCACACCCTTATAAAAAATGCTATCTAAGCCCTCATTCTACCCACACCCCACAATTCTAATAAAGAACAAGTTAAATAGTTGAGCTTTATACCCTCACTATAACCTTTTGATCATTCAACAAAAGCCCATTTCAGCAACAAACTCGCTTTTCATATCGACTTCGAACCAAATTCTAAACATAATGTTGTTCATGAAACAGGTCCTGCTCTCCATATGCTCATTGCTGACCGATCCAAACCCAGACGACCCTCTTGTACCGGAGATTGCACACATGTACAAGACCGACCGAGCCAAGTATGAAGCAAGCGCACGGAGCTGGACTCAGAAGTACGCGATGGGTTGAGACGGTATTGTAGCTTGGTGTCGGTGATGGATGACGCTGGTGGCGGTATCTTCGGCCTGCCATCCTTCTGTATTTCGTGGTTTCTCCAGTTATTTGGGCTGTGTAGGTACTACTTAAAACCAAAGAAACAAACAAGCCTTGTGGTTTTCTTCTCTTTACCACTGGAATTTATGAATGAAAGATGCAAGCACTTT
Organism: Cucurbita maxima; assembly: GCF_002738345.1. Classification (NCBI taxonomy): domain Eukaryota; kingdom Viridiplantae; phylum Streptophyta; class Magnoliopsida; order Cucurbitales; family Cucurbitaceae; genus Cucurbita; species Cucurbita maxima. Next base: position 5,622,789 of record NW_019272020.1, on the reverse strand, counting down.
GTCAAATTAACGGATTCAACATTCCTCTTCCTTGGAATTTCATGCAAGCAGTTATTCATCTCTTACAACAATTATTGTCCATTTTTTTTTTCTTTACATTTTTTTTTTGGGATTTTCCGTACCTTAGTACGTTCGTCGTTCTTCGTTCTTCGTTATTGAGTATGATTTTCGTTCTTCGTTATTGAGTATGATTTTCATTTGGTCCTTTAAGGTTTGTCGTTCTTTGAGTATGATTTTCATTTGGTCCTTAAGTTTCTAATTATTACATTTATTGTTGTATTTTGAGTTTAGTTATTTTATTTCGGTATTTAATTATCGTGAATTTTGAGTTTAGCCATACATTTTTTTGTGCCCCAAAAATTATGGTGTTAATAATAAATTGTGATTGAAAGGGAGGATTGTCAACTTGAGTATAGTTTCAATGACTGTATGTTAAAAATTTTAATTTTCTCTCTTAACAATTATATTTAACATGAAATATCTATAAAAAAAATGTTATAAAATATATATTTATTAAAATTTTATGGTCTATCAAACTCCAAAGCTCATCAACTATTTCATGTCACCGTCCTCAATTGGTACTTGAGGCTCTACCTGTAAAAAAAAAATAATTATAATAATAGTACGAGTGAGTATATAAATAGCTCGATTAAACTTAAACATTCTTTCTTACTAAATCGTGTAATTTCATGGATGTCATGTAGAGTAAGTAATTGACATGGCTAGACTACTAAATCTTAAGTTCGACCTAACTTTTTATAGCCACAAATCTAAAAGATTTTGGGCTAAACTTATAACATTATTAGTCCCCTTTCCTCTTTTTAGTACTTTCACCCGAATCACGTTTTCCAACCCTTGTTCTTTCCCTCTCTGTCAAGCCATTTTAGCCCTTTCCTCGAGGAGTCGAGCCACCTATCTTCTCCTCAAGCTGCACTAGCCCGACAATAGCGATCTCGACCATTCATTAATTTATGAAATTCTATTCTAATTTATAGCTTGATTTGTCAAAGACCAGAGTCTCGTTTTTACAAGATATGAAAAGGAGTCTTTATCCTGCTATTCCTGACAATCACTCTTTTGAGGGTTAAAAGAGAAGATCAGTACCTACACTTTTCCATTCCAAACTAGTAGAATAGGTCTCTTACGAGATAGAAGACTTCCTTCAGTAAGTCTGTCTGTTCAACTGAAACTCTTGATAATCCTGAAAAAGCTACTACGAAAGAAAAACCTATCTGTTATTAATTGGGATTAGTACATAAACAACAATTACGTTAAAAATAATCATTTTTAGGTATGCACAAAACTATTACAAAACATAAACGACAACAAAAATGTTTTATTTTAAAGAAAACGACAACCAAAGACATGACATGTTTTTTATATGAAAATTTAAAGTTTCCATTTTTACCGGACCCAACTCACCTCCTTGGACCTTGAAGAAAGAAAGGTCAAATTTCAAATTCTAGGGCGAACTCCCTTTTTCACCCATTTCGATTCCCAATTCAGAGAGAGAGAGAGAGAGAGAGAGAGAGAGAGATCCTTCAAAATTTTCAATTCGTCAAGCAATCCGATCGTCGTTGACCGACGTTGTCTTATCCCTCTCCGATTTGACCCTTTTTCCGACAGCTTCCCATTAAAACCAATATCCTGAAGAAGGTTCATCCACGAATCCCTGTTTGGTTTTTTTTTTTTTTTTTTTTTTTTTTTTTTTTTTTTTTTTTTTTTTTTTTGTTTTCTCCACGATTTTTGGATGTCATCATCCCTCCACGGACTACTGAATTGACTCGAGGCTCCAATTCGGGGGTTCTTGAGGGTAATTTTTCTGTCTCTGTAATGGGATCCTCCTGCTCTACTCATTTTTTTTAATTGTTTTTCAGTGGTTTGTTTATGAATCTAATGAGATGGGTAGCTGTGTCCTTTTCAATTCTATTATGTTCATGATTCTGTTCTATTCCTTTCTTCTCCAATGCTCTTTTTCTTTTGAATGATGCAGTCATTGGCTCCTTATCCATTTGTTTGTTGATTGATGAACTTTGCAGTTTGTCAACGTTCTTAACTTTTAAGGTTATTTTAGCACTGTGATAAAAGTGGAGCTAGTCTTTGTTTGGTGTCTTTTCCCCAGAATTTGTAACATGTCTGTGAATTAAATGTTATGTTTCCTTCCCTTGATAGCATATGGTTATACTGATATTTTCTTTTCGTTATTTCAGGCTAACCTGTGGTACCTAGGACACTTCAAACATCTGCACTTGGACCGCCAAATGGGACTTTGTGCTAGTAAGGTAAGAGCCATTTGGAACATTTAATCTAGTAATGTTAGTAGAGGACTTTCTGTTGGTTTGTCGTGTTGGATTGATGTTTGTACCTGGAACTTTTTTTTAATCAATTGTGATACCTAAATATAATATTATGGATTAGGCCGAAGTTGTGAGTTAGAACGGGGGAATGATTAAATGTGGACTATAAATTAACAGCCTAAAGAATCTGGCTAGAGCCTGGCTCCGTGAGGTTCAAAGGAGGACTAGATATGTGAGATCCCATATCGGTTGGAGAGGAGAACGAAACATTCTTTATAAGGGTGTGAAAATCTGTCCCTAGTAGACGCGTTTAAAAACCTTAAGGGGAAACTTGAAAGGGAAAGGCCAAAGAGGACACTATCTGCTAGCGGTGGGCTTAGGCTGTTGTAAATGGTATCAAAGCTAGATATGGGGCGATGTGCAGTGAGGAGGTTGAGTCCTAAAAGGGAGTGGACACGAGGCGGTGTGCCAACAAGGACGTTGGGCCTCGAAGGGGGTGGATTGGGGGGTCCCACATCGATTGGAGAAGGGAACGAGTGCCAGTGAGGGTACTGGGCCTTGAAGGGGGGTGGATTGTGAGATCCCACATCGGTTGGAGAGGAGAATGAAACATTGTTTATAAGGGTGTAGAAACCTCTCCCTAGTAGACGTGTTTTAAAAACCTTAAGGGGAAGCCTGAAAGGGAAAGCTCGAAGAGGACACTATCTACTAACGGTAGGCTTGGGCGGTTACAAATAGTATCAGAGCTAGACATGGGGCGATGTGCAGTGAGGAGGTTGAGTCTTGAAAGGGGGTGGACACGAGGTGGTGTGCCAACAAGGACGCTGGGCCTCGAAGGGGGTGGATTGGGGGGTCCCATATCGATTGGAGAAGGGAACGAGTGCCAGTGAGGGCGCTAGGCCCTGAAGGGGGGTGGATTGTGAGATCCCACATCGGTTGGAGAGGAGAACGAAGCATTCTTTATAAGGGTGTGAAAATCTCTCCTTAGCAGACGTGTTTTAAAAACCTTGAAGGAAAGCTCAAAGAGGACAATATCTACTAGCGATGGGCTTGGGCTTGGGCTGTTGGCCCTATTTGTTGGAATATTGTTGAAGATGGTGCTTTATAGTCATTAGCATTATACCTTAGAAGGGTACTATTCAACATTTTCCACAGTTATACACTGACTTCAGCAATGCCCCAAAACTTCTATTCTACCCGACCTTTTGTCAGCTCCTCGTAATTTTGTGTCGATGATCCTATAAAATAGAAAAAGGATCATTTCTGAGATTTCGGCGCACTGCCTGTTTTATGCTCGTTAACGTTCATCTAACTGGGAAGTTTTTGTGTTCCCTTTTTCTAGTCCGAAACCAAAGACGATGAGTCTGAGCATCATGTCGAGTTTGCCACCGGAAATGTGCAGCTCATCACAACCAAAGAAGCTTGGGAGCAAAAGTTGGAAGAAGCTAATAAGGATGGCAAAATTGTAAGATTTTGTTTAGTTTATTGCCTTTGAGCACTGCTGTTGTTTCTGGATGTTATCTCGTAGATAAAATCAGGCCCGTTCGTGTTCGTTTCTTTAATTATTTATCGGGACGATGCAGAGAGTATAATAGATAGTCTATTTTATGTCATGTCCTTATTTTGTTGCTCAGTTCTTTGCAAGGGAGGTGGGCTTGATCCTCCCCTGCCTTTGGTAATGAAAATTCTCTTATCAAAACGGGTTTAATCCTTTCGTAATCGAGATTATGCATCCACAGGTGATAGCGAACTTCAGTGCATGGTGGTGTGGTCCTTGCAAGGTGGTTGCTCCATTCTACAGCGAATTGTCGGAGAAATATCCGTCTTTGATGTTCCTAGTAGTCGATGTTGATGAATTAACTGTGAGTAATGAAGTACAATATCATTTATGGAAGAATTTATTCAACTCTTAGTTTTCATTTTCTTTCTTGTTCTTGTACGTTGGGAATGCATTGTTTTTGTCAATCTGAACATAGCTCAATTGGTAAGATACTAACTATCGTCAACTCAGTAGATATGTGAGATCCCACATTGGTTGGAAAGTGGAACAAAACATTTCTTATAAGGGTGTGAAAGCATCTCCCTAGTAGACACGTTTAAAACCGTGAGGCTAACGCGATACGTAATAGGCCAAAGCGGACAATATTTGCTAGCGGTAGGTTTGAGCTGTTACAAATGGTATCAGAGTTAGACACCATGCAGTGTGTCAGCGAGAACGTTGGGCCTCCAAAGGGGTGGATTGTGAGATCCCACATCGGTTGGAGAGGGGAACGAAACATTTCTTATAAGGGTGTGAAAACATCTCCTTAGTAGATGCGTACTGTGAGGTGTGATACGTAATGGGCCAAAGCAGATAATATTTACTAGCGGTGGACTTGAGCTTTTATAATTGATATTAGAGCTAGACACCGGGCTGTGCTAGCGAGAACGCTGGCCCCCAAGGAGGGTGGATTGTGAGGTGAAGCTTGTCTAATTCACTACCCCTCCGTTCATGTCATATTCAGGTATAGATTAAGCCTGTTTGGGCTACATTTCTCAGCATATGCTTTGGTGTGTTGCAGGACTTCAGCACCACTTGGGATATCAAAGCTACTCCTACCTTTTTCTTCCTCAAAGAAGGACAGCAAATCGACAAGCTCGTCGGGGCGAATAAACCCGAACTAGAGCTGAAAGTCACTGCTTTAGCGGATTCTCTTCCTCCCAATCAAGTATGACTTCTGGTAAATATCATTATGAACCCTGCAAGTATCTTCCTTGTATTGTGGATTTATGGTGTTTTTCCCCTTTGTATAATGCTACGCCCTCTTATTAAGTGTAGACATGTGAGGTTGGCTATGAGTAATATTTATTTTTAACTCATTGGAACTCTTGTAAAGCTTTAGGCTTTTAATAATTCTTCCCCTTTGCAAAGAAAAAAAAAATGGATGGATCATTTGAATCCTTTTCTGTGACTTTACTTGTTCGGGATCTGTTTTATAGGTCGTATAATTGTGTCCTTGAGTTTCAAGTTTTTGATGGTGTTCATATTGAAGTTTTCATTTAAACTTATAAATATATAACCGCTCTAATTTGGTGTTCAATCACAACATCACTAATATGTAACAGCTGAAGCCTACTGTTAGTAGATATTGTCCGTTTTAGTCTTTACGTATTGTCATCTGCTTCACGACTTTAAAAAACGTCTAGTAGCTCCTATCCAACCGATGTGAGATCTCACAATCCACTCTTCTTGGAAGCCTAGCGTCCCCACTGGCACATCATCCAATGTCTGGCTCTAATATCTCATTTGTAACATGTCAAGCCCACTACTAGTGGATATTATTTGTTTTGACTCATTATGTATTCCCGTTAACCTTATGGTTTTAGAACGTGTTTACTAGGAAAAGATTTCTACTTTATAAAGAATGGTTTTATAACGGTTCGTTCCATTTCCAAAAAGATGGAATTGATACTAAAAAAAATATATTAAAGACAGTAAAAAGAATGACATAGATTAGTACAAAATAATACACTTAGGCAGTCAATAATAAAGAAACAGTGCAGGCAAAGGGAAAAAAAATCAATCCACACAAGAAAGTGAGTAAGAAGTAAAAATATGTTTGAATATACCGATATCTCTATCGATACTTTATACATACAATTCATACTACCAGGCAGAATAATAAAAGATATTTTGCTTTGGATTGAAACAATTCGTAGCCTCAGATTGTACTTTTGATCAATCAAAACTATAAAAGTATTATGGCCTTACAGAGTTGAGTGAGTTCTGCCTCTTCTTCAGATGTTAACGACCTTTTGGATTCATGATCTGTGAGAATACAGCACTCGGCGTCAAGCCGTCCGAATCTTCACTGGCAAGGCTTCGGCTTCCGATGCTCATACTGATTCCAGTGCTTCTCGAGTCGGTTATGTTTCCATCAATGCCTGGGGAAGCATCTAGATCCTTCTTTCCTTTGTAAACTACATCGAGCTGACCTTCTTCTATGTCCATCCCGCTGCCTACCTTGCCACTCTCTTCGGCACTCTCCTGCAGCTGCAACGCGAACTCTAGATTCCAGAGAACGTCGCCCATCGATGGCCTGTCAATGCCCTGATCAGACACACATTTCATTGCTGTCTCTGCAAATTTCTTGAGACACTCCGATGCAATCTTCCCCTTAAGGAATGGGTCAATTATCTGATCTAAAATGCCCTTGATGTAGCAGTGTGCAGCCCATTCAGCTAAACTCACTTGCTCCTTGGGGAGTGTTGGGTTCAAGGCTGGCCGAGCGCATAGGACCTCAAAGAGAACGACTCCGAAGGAGTAAACATCTGATTTGTCAGTCAATTGCTGTCGCCTAAAGTATTCAGGATCCAAGTATCCGAAACTACCTTTCACTACAGTGCTAACATGGGTGTGATCCAATGTAGGACCCGTTTTCGACAACCCGAAATCAGATACTTTTGCCACCCACTTTTCATCCAAAAGGATGTTGGTTGTCTTCACATCTCGGTGAATAATTGTATACTTGGCACCAGTGTGGAGATAATGCAGACCACGGGCAGCTCCAATGCATATTTCGAGCCTTTGCCTCCAAGACAATGGTGGCTTGTGAGTCTTGTATAAATGTTCTCGCAGTGTTCCATGAGCCATGCAATCATAAACCAGGATCATTTCACAATTCTCTTCGCAGTAGCCAATCAACGACACAAGGTGGCGATGGCGAAGCTTAGAGAGCATTTCAATCTCGGTCTGAAATTCATGCACACCTTGCTCAGAGAGAGGGTTCCCACGCTTAATGGCAACTTCCGTAGTCCCACCATCAATGACTCCCTTATAAACTTTTCCAAAACCACCCACTCCAAGTAGTAAAGATTCATCAAAGTCCCTTGTGGCAGCCTTGATCTCAGAAAATGAGAAGTGGCGGCAAAGGTTGGAAGGCAGGGAGGAGGTATAGCTTCCAGTTGTATTTGTCTTAGCAGATCCAGCTGAATGGGAATTTCCATAGAGAGAAAGAGGGAGCCATCCTGACGGTCCTTCAACCGAGCTAGAATCTTTCCCATGCCCACGGCGACGTTTAGCAATAACAAAGAAACCAATGATCAGAGCTAAAGCAGCTACTCCACAAACAACTCCAGCAATGATCCCTGCCTTATTCTTCGATTTACCATGAGAAGATGCTGGGTTAGCTAATGATGGATCAATAATTTCCTGTTTTGGCGCAGGAATAGGATTTGGTCCTGCAAGATTAGCATTCGAGTCACTGATTTTGAAAATCTCCGCTCCGTTCAAGATTGAATCGTAGTAATTGGGGACCATAGACTTGTCTGGATGCAGTTCGAGCCATAAATCCTTCTGTGGACTTCCACCACTAGGAATGAAAACCACATAATCTTTGTACACAGGAATATAATTACTTCCAGCCCAGGCAACCACGTCGGCACCATCCATAGCAGTTTGATTAAAGATGTAAATGTCAAAGACTCTTTGGTTGACTTTTGTGATATTTGCAGCAACCTCACAAAAATGGAGCCTAACAAGGTAAAAGAACCCAGAGTCAACAGGCAATATCCATGTCATGTTATAATTCAAATTGACATTGTTATCAGGTCCCATTGCTCTAGCAGTGGAGTAGACATCAACCGGCGCAACATAAGTAGGAATACTCGGCGGATAATTAATCGTCGTGTTCTGATCAGTAGTCATTGTCACTCCCTGTGCTGCACCATACAAATATGGTGTGTCATCAAACCAAGACCTATACATTCCCGTATCACCGGAAGGCATAATATCATTGCCCCCGACATTCAACCGATAGACATTCTCAAGCGCAGTGGTGTTATCCACAGTGAATGGAGTAGATGGGCCAACAACCAGAAGAGTCCCAGAAGTATCGCTGTAAATATCAGCCATGGATACAATCTCAATCCCATTCACAAATGCATAGGCCTTTGGATGACTGGAGGATGGAACGAAAGTCAAGTTCAACCATCCATCTTCAACATAGATTGAGTATTCCTTAATGATATAAGCAAAATTCAAAGCCTCGGCAGTTTGTGCAGCGCTGAAGTTCTTAAGAAGGGTATAGGATTGAGTGGAGACAGAGAAAAGAGCATCAGATGCATTAAGGCCACTGTAAGAAGAAGGGTAAAAGTAGAGACGAACGAATAAACGACTAGGGGCCACAGGAAAGCTGTAGGTGAAATTAGAGCTGAAAACCCTAGCCGTCATGAAAGGGATATCAGGAACTGAAGGATCCTGTGTAGCGGCTTTCGATACGGTGCTATTCCCCCTCGCCGGAATAAACTTGGATTTGTCATCGGTCATCCATTTCCGGTTATCGACGTCGTTGGCAGTCGAAGGCCCTCCACAATCGAGGAGAATGAAATCCCGGGGAACGTAATTGTCTGCTAAAACCACATGAACATCGAAGAACAAGCAAACGAAAACAGAGATCGATGCAAATGCAAATGCAAGACGGAACTTATGAATTTCCTTCATGAGTCAACTCGAAAACTTCTTCCTCTCTAGATCAGAACAACATCAACAGCCGATTAAACTTGACAAGAATCCAAAATTTCCTACACAGAAATCAACAGAACAAGTAAATCACCAACTTCCAGCATCAGCAAGCAACCAATCAATCATCATACGAGTTCGATCCGAGAAATTACAAGCCAATGAAGTGAAAATCAAAAAGGATGTAAGATGAATCAGATCCAAGCAAAGGAAAAACACAAAGCTAAAGCAAATTATCTCCTTCGATGGATCCAGAAAGTAGAGATTTGGAGGAGAAAGCTTACCTGGAGAGAGGCGATTGAGGAACCGGATTGAAGAGGAAGGAGAAGCAGAGAGATGACTGTGAAACAATGGTGGAAAGCCCAAAAGTAAAAGACCCGAAACCTTAGGAAATGGGGAAGAAGATGGTGCCAGCCAAGAGCTTCGGTGCGGGCCGCAATATTCAGTGTCTCATTCAATCAGCTTTCCAATTGTTCTACAATAACGCCCTTGGATTTTCAACTTATCTACGATTTTGCCACTACCTCTTTGGGTTAGGTGAGACAACTCCCTCTAACCAATTTAAGAATAGTTCAACGTCGATAACATACTAACAATTATTTAATTTCTACCGTGGTATAATTAAACTTAAATTTTTTAAAAAAAATAAAAATTCATAATTTGAAATCAAGGAAATAAAGTGTGTGTTTATAAGCTGTAAGAACATGTTTTTTAGTTTGTGTAGCTCGAACTACATTACTCGGTAAGGAATGAAAGAAAAGTTTAGTAGAGGCTATTATTATAAAAAATCATACATCGTGTGACAGTAGGAATTGTATTTACTAAAAATTACTGTTGGGCTACAGATGTTGATGATCCAATTACAGAGTTTTCGAGCATCACGTCGTACTTTAGTAGGTTTGGATGTCATGTTGTGAAAGATGTGACAAGCCGAGCTAACTTATCAATGATAGAAGGCGGAAAGCAAAGGCATCCTTGAGTTAGACATAATCGAGTAATGTCATATCCTGTTTGACCTAGGTCAAATTGTGAATCGTGGATATGAACATTTTGGATTTTACTATGATAGGTATTTATTAAACCTGACAAACTTGGTATCATCTTATTGCAATCATAATTAACCTGGATATACCATGATAGTTATCGGGATGAAAATTTCAGATTTTACAAAATGTCTTATTCTAAAAGAAATAGAAAAAACATAGACCAAATAGTTATACCAATCGACGTGTTTTATCCATATTTTGACTTAACATTCATTTTTACCTTTTAAGTTACGTAATCTAACTAATCAATCAATCCAGTGTACTAACCGAGTCACCATATCGTAAATACTCCGTGTAGGATTATATTAAAAAAATTAAGTTAAATATAACTCAATAGTTAAACGCATTATATTACGAAAACTAAATTAATAAAAATACTCTAAATTCTGTACTTTGTCTCAAACATACCCTTGAACTTATAAAAAATTCAAAAAAATTATTACTGGATATTGTTCAATAAGCGGATCATTTTTAAAATTTTTATTTATTTTTATTTTTTGGAGGGAATATTAAATAAAACATTAATTATTTTGGACATTTTTGAGAGAAGGCAAAATTACGTATATAGCCTTTTGTGAAACAAAAAGCGGCCAACTAATATATGTCTGGTGTCGTTGGGTTTGATGGCATATGCGGAAAAGTTTGAATTTGTGGTGGATGGTACGCTATGACTCAATGGACGGTGGATCTGAGAGAGAAGTTTAATCGGACGGTCAGAAACATTTAGAGAAAGATAAGCCAAAATGAAACTAGAAAATAATATTAATAAAAATTGTGTTGAATAAATCAAATAAATTCCTGATTTTACGCGTTTTCCTTTTTATTTTATTTATTTTTAAAATTAATTTTAATGGGAATAAAGGTACACGCGTTTGGATTTGGTTTATCAGTCGGCGCGTCGTGACGCCCATTAGGCGCCAGCTATTTTTAGTGCTAAATACCAACGTGGGTGGGGCCCACTTCCACCTGTCTTCCCATTCCCGGCTTACGTGGATAAATCATTTTTTTTTCATTTTTAAATAATCATCATTTTAAAATGATAAAATCTCACCTTTTGTAGGTGAAATAATTTGTCATTTTCTTTTTTTATTTTCATACGTGTCAATTTTTTTAAAAAAAATTAAAGAATATAGTTATTAAAAGCTTATATTTTGTTTTTGAAGTATGTCTTAAAATTGAAATTTTTTTATTAACAGATATTAAAAATATTAAAAACAATGTGTGAAAAAAATAAATAATAGTTTATGTTTTTATATATATTAAGATTTATTTTCATTTTCTTTATTTTTTTATTTTTAAATTAACCATTAAAAAGAATTAGGCTCAAAGGAATAAAGTTGTGATAAAATAAAACCAAGAAAATATATTTTATTTTTCTTTTCTTTTATGTATGGTAAACAAATTCAAAGAGAGTTTTTTATGTATCGAATTCGTTATCTTCTCCAATTGATATGAGATCTCACAATTCATCGAGCTTCCAGTGTTCTCACTAGTACACACTGTTTGGTGTCTAGTTCTGATACTATTTGTAATAGTCTATGTCACCGCTACCAAATCTTGTTTGTCTTAGTCCGTTATGCATCGTTTTCAGACTCATGATTTAAAAACACATGTCACCAGCTTCACCATGACGAAAAATTAAAAAGTTTGGAGATAATCTATGAGGTGTAGATAGCTAAATTTTTTTTTAATTTTTTTTTATAAAGGTAAAAGATGAATGCTATTTTTAAAATTTCATGGATATTTTAAAACATATTACAATATATTTTTTAATTTTTTAAAAGACAAAAATACTTTAAGACCATTTTTTAAATAAAGTATTATCGTTTCTATCTAAAACTAACTCTAAAAATATTTGATAGATTTTTTAAAAATTTTAAGAGTATTATTGATATTTTAAAATTGAATATTATTTTCGAGATAAAAGTATAAATTTATAGATATTTTTACTTAATTTAATTTTTTTTATATTATTATTACCTATAACTTCACAAACCATCTTGAAGCATAAATAATAATAATAATAATAAATAAATAAATAATCTTTATTTGGTTACCAAAAAAAATAACAATAATAATAACATGCAACGCACCGTTTGGGTCAGAATTAGAAGTTAGTTTGCTAACTAATTAGTTTTTGTCTTTTATTTTTAAAAATAAAGTTTATAAACTATTATTAAATATTTTTGAAAAATTATTTTTTATTTGTTAAGTTTAGTTTAAGAATTAAAATAATTTTTTTAGAAAAATACAAATAATTACAAAGAAATTGCAAGAAAATAAACATAATTTTTAAAATAAAAACAAAACATTGAAACATTAATTAATTTTTTTTTAATGAATACCTAATTCGGTTCAGTTATTATTTTATCATCAATTATTTAATATATAGATTAGTAGAGGGGTGAAATTCGACCATAGACTAATTGAAAATATCAAAATGATATTTTTTTCTTGTTAAAATATCATTCAATAATATTTTATATTAATTACATAATAATAATAATAATAATAATTATCGTGCAAGAAAATATTCTAATATTTATTACATTAATAACTAAAATCTCGTAAGGCTCAAATATTAAACATTCAATAATAACATATCACTAACATGGGTTACAAATGTCAATAATTTTTAATCTTCGTAGTAATCTTAAAAGTTGAGGAGAATAGGATTCGTATTAGTCAGTTTGACAAAAAAAAATGTCAACTCACGAACTGATCCGATTTTTCACTTTTTCACTTTAAAAAAAAGTCAACCCAACTGAAAAGCAGCTACATATATGTTTGATATTGGTCGAGATTCTCTCAAGAGTCAAAATTTAGCATTGGAAGGCATTGGCTTAAAGGTTATAATCTTGCAAATGAATATATAAATTTCTACTTACAAACTCATTTCTTGACCAAGTTTAGTTTTGAAATAACTGCTGCTGCCTGATCACTCCCCAACAAGAAATAAGGATGCCTCAGAGCAGCGGAAGCCGATAAACGCCCCCTTCTAAGCGAGCCTCTCTCCGAAACGAGCTTCGTTGCGAGATCCCACCCTCTCCTCGAGTCGAGATCGAGTATCGTCAAATCAGGCTTCGTTCGTGTTCTCTCCCTCCATTCATTCAAGTCATATCCATAGTTCTTAATTTCCATATTGAAATTCTTCAACCCAGCACTACTCCTCAAGCTTGGTACTGCCATTTGCATAAGCACAATACCAGCAGAATACATGTCGAACAGATCAGGGCTGTTCAGCTGCAATAACACAAACAGTTTCCAAAACAAAATACTTTAAAATCCGACATTAGTTGGAGAGGAGAAAGAAACACACTTTATAAGGGTGTGGAAACCTTTCCTTATCAGACGCGTTTTAAAAACTTTGAAGGGAAGCCCGAAAGGAAGAGCCCAAAAAGGACAATATTTGCTAGCATTACAAAGGTATCAGAGCCAGACACTGGGTGATGTGCCAACAAGAAGGCTAGGCCCCAAAGTGGATTCGGGTCCCACATCGATTGGAGAAAGGAGTGAGTGCCAACGAGAACACTGGCCACAAAGGGGTGGATTGTGTGATCCCACGTCGGTTGGAGAGGAGAACGAAACACCTTTATAAGGGTGTGGAAACCTTTCCCTAACGGACATGTTTTAAAAATCTTGAGGAAAACCCCAAAAGGAAAACTCCAAAGAGGACAGTATCTGCTAACAGTGGGCTTGGACGGTTACAAATGGTATCAAAGCCAGACACTGGGTGATGAGCCAGCAAAGAGTCTGGGCCCCAAAGTGGATTGGGGGGTCTCGAGAACAAGTGCCAGCGAGGACACTGGACCCTGAAGGGAGGTGGATTGTGAGATCCCACCTCGGTTGGAAAGGAGAATAAAAACCTATAAGGATGTGGAAACCTTTTCCTAGTAGACGTGTTTCAAAAACTTTGAGGGAAAGGGAAACCTCAAAAGAGAAAACTCAAAGAGGAGACAATATCTACTAGCGATAGGCTTGGACAAGGTCCAACAACAGCCTTTGAACAGCAAGGATCATTCTACAGATGAATAAGCTAAACTTAAACAGAACTTGGCATCAAAGATACATCATTTCTAATAAGCATCAGAACCCCAAACTTTGAGCATTAAGAAAAGATCCATGGAGATCAGCTTACCTGCCAGAGAATAGGAGAAAGAAGTGCAGCAATGGGAGCTGGAGGAGGGCTAGGTGTTTCTTCGGGCATCACGTACAGCTCGGGAGGACAGTAGTCGGGATCCAGCAAAGCAAGGTTTGGTACGTAGTTCTTGCCAATTCGGAGATCGGTGGCTGCCCCGAAATCTATAATCTTTACCTGTCCTTTCTTGGTTACTACTAAGTTTGCTGGCTTTACGTCCCTGTGAACGATGCCTGTGTCATGGATCTTCTTCAATGATGTGATGATTTGGCGGAGTATTTGCTTGATTATCAATGCATTTCTTTCGGTCGAGTTCATGCCTTGTAAGACACGTCGGAACATTAGCGTTTCCAAGTTTAGGGGGAAGCTTCTATCTTTCATGTAATCTCCAAGAGTCTGATCTCCCTGCATATAAAACATCCTTGAGATTAAACCTAGTGGTTTTGGAAAGCTGCCTCCAAGCCCAAGTCCTCCAAGTCCAAGCCCACCGCTAGTAGATATTATCCGCTTTGGCCCGTTACGTATCATCGTCAGTCTCACAGTTTTAAAACGCGTCTACTAAGAAGAGGTTTCTACATCCTAATAAGGAATGTTTCGTTCTCCTCTCCAACCGATATGGGATCTCACAATCCGCCCCCCTTGAGGGTCCAACGTCCTCGCTGGCACACCACCCGGTGTCTGACTCTGATATCATTTGTAATACCCCAAGCTCATCGCCAGCAAATATTGTCCGCTTTAGCTTGTTACATATCGTCGTCAACCTCACGGTTTTAAAACACGTATATTAAGGAGAGGTTTCCACACCCTTATAAGAAATGTTTCGTTCCCTCTCCAACTGATGTGGAATCTCACAATCCACCCCCTTTGGGGACCAACGTCCTAACGGGCACACTGCCTAGTGTCTGGCTCTGGTACCATTTGTAATAGCTCAAGCCCACCACTAGCAGATATTGTCCGCTTTGAGTCATTATGTATCACCGTTAACCTCACGGTTTTAAAATGCATCTACTAGGGAGAGATTTCCACACCTTTATAAGGAATGTTTCGTTCCTTTCTCCAACCAATGTGGGATCTCACAATCTACCCCCTTGGGGGCCCAATGTCAACCTACCTATGAAGAGAGTAGGTTGTGACCCTTACGTTGCAACAAAAGAAGCGGCGACCCTCAAGTGGCGCCCACACGGAAACGCGAGGGCCTAGACAGGTGTTATGATGCGACCAAGGAGGATGGTGCATCATCTAACACACCACACCATTTGGAGAAAACAAACATAAATTTCAAATATCGAAAGACAAAGAACGAAATCAATATCAAACCGAGCCTAAATTTTTCACAAAATGTTATTGATAAATCACGAGTTCAAAAACTTTCTACGTCCCTACCTCTCCATTGCATATAACTTGAATTGTTACTGAAGATGAATGGCCAGAGGTGCACATTATTGGATGATAAGATAGCATATGAATAAAGTGTTCTAAAAAATGATACCAAACTCAAGTACCTCAAATTTCCAAACGAGCCATTTTCCTCCTGCAGAGAATTGCCTGTTTTCTCTATCAGCTACAAAACTGCCAAGAAACTCAGCACAAGTTTCAGGCGCTGCTCTTGAAAGCCTGTAGTTAAACCACTCTTCATATTCCCCAAATTTTTCAGCTCCTTTAACTCCAACTTTAATCTGTAAATTGCCATCAAACAGTGTAACCAACTCAATCCGTAGTTGAATTTTGAAGAGTAAACCGTAATCGAATAAGGTTTATTATCGACCTCTCTATATGAAAGCGTGCAAAGATGCCCTCTCCTATAGGCTTAAAAAGAGACCAGCTAAACTCGAATATCGAAGAAAAGTGGATTTGTGTGTAACAAACTCTAGCTTCGGAAATCCATAGATGAATTTTGAATAGTAAAACGTAATCGAATAAGGCCCTCTTCTCTATATGAAAGCGTGCAAAGATGCCTTCTCCTATAGGCTTAAAAAGAGACCAACTCGACTCGAATATCGAAGAAAAGGGAATTTGTGTGTAACCAACTCCAGCTTCGGAAATCTATAGATGAAGTTTGAATAGTGAAACGTAATCGAATAAGGTTTATTATCGACCCCTCTATATGAAAGCGTGCAAAGATGTCTCCTCCTATAGGCTCAGAAAAAGCGCAACTAATCAAAGTGAGACCAGATCAACTGATATCATAATCAGTAGATGAATTTTGAAGAGTAAAACGTAATCGAAGGAAACAGCCACAAACAAGTTTGAAACAGCCACAAAAAATCATTGTATAGAGTGTTACCTTCTTAAGAATCACTTTGTCCTTCCCATCCAACTCCAAAACTTTGCTCGTTCGATTTTCAATCTTCACATTCTTCGGAAGAAATGCACCCGAATAAACAACTCCGAACGAACCCTCTCCTAGTTTTGAGCCAATCACAAAGTCAGAGCTCTTCAAGTTTCTTCTTCCTATCAAACTATACAGCCCCAGCTGCAGAGGAGCCAGAAGGTACGTATCAATGGCGCCAAACAGAACCCCTGGTCGAGCAGTGAGATAAACCCAAATGAACCCAGCAAAAACAATGAAACCCCATTTCTGCAAATCGCTCAATTCCCCAGAGAATCGTTGAAATTGAACATACCCAGATTGCAAAACTGGAAGTTGATCGATTCGCAGAGGGCCGTCTAGGTTATTGAGGAGATCATCAGAGATGTCGCCGAAGAATGATGCTCGGCACTTGCCCGCCGACGGTTTGGGCCTGAAAGTTCCGGCGAAGAGGGGGATTTCTGTTGGAAGAATGGGTTTCAGAGGAGAGAATCGGGTTTGGTGGGTTTGTTGGAGGGAAATTGCAAATGGGAAGATGAGAGAGGCCATTGGCGTGATTTCGAGTAAATGGGTGTCGCGATGGGAGGGTGTTGCGCGGCATCATCTTACAGATTGCGAGAGTGGCGTGGGGCAGTGGCTGCACTGAGGCCGCGTGGCTTTATCAACTTTATCCACTTGTGAGTTCCAAAATCTTTAGCGCTGAGATGTGGGTAAGTGGGTCCCTTTGGGTTCCTTTTTCTCTTTTTGCATCTGTTGTTCTTATTTAGTAAACGAACTAACTGAATGGAATGGATAAGATTGGATACCTAAATGAATCAAGATAAGTATGTTTTGTTTGGAGAAATTTTATGTAAAGAGACCTTTTAGAGAAATAAAATATGGTGGAACACTGTTTGGTGTCCACTCCCCTTTGGAGCTCATCGTCCTCGCTGGCACACTACCCGATGTCTGGCTTTGATATCATTTGTAACAGTCCAAACCCACCACTAGCAGATATTGTCCTTTTTGAGCTTTCCCTTTCAAGCCTCCTCTCAAGGTTAACACATTTGCTAGGGAAAGTCTCCACACCCTTATAAACAATGTTTTGTTCTCCTCTCCAATCGATTTGGGATCCCACAAATACATGATAGTTACACTAGGTCGACGGAATATTGGAGAGGTACTCATGTACTCTACAAAGCTCTAGATTCTAGAATTGTTACTTGTTGCTAATTTCTCATCTACTTCAAAATTCTATGATTAGATACATGAATACACTTTCAGCGTTAACTCGAGTGCCATTGAATCTCTGAAACTCGATTCATTTGGTTATTCCTTTCGTCCTTCGAGAGCCTATAAGTGAAGTGATCTTTGTAAATGCATTGCATATGTCCACAAATATGAAGATTCATTCCTATTAGTTTGTATCTTGTGATATCTTTACCGAACATCATGTCCTTTACAAGTTGATAGTTCACGAAACCATTTCAGGTGAGTACATATGTATTAGGATGTTGTCAAATTTTATAAAATTGAAATTGAAAGTTTAGGGTTAAGAATGTCGGGCTAAATTATAAAAATATCCATCTGTTTTTTCAAAATTTTCATAAATATTTTAACGCTGTCTTTGAAATATAAATTTGTTAGAATGCTATATGCAAATTGAAAGTTGAAACAATGCAATAGTGACCCGAAACAAAAATTAGGATCTGAACATTCACAATCACACCGTTTTATGTCACTGTCACACCCATTTCATGTCTCGATTTTCATCTAAGATTTCAATATATTTTATGATTTTTTTCATAAATTATTTTAGAGAATGTTCGGCTTGTCACATTAGAATTATCTTAAATGATCCGTAGCGTAAAGTTTAAGAATTAAAATAAAATATTTAAAGGAACAAGAATAAATAAAAAAAGATGTATGAACCTAAAAATGCAATGAAACCATGGAAGGGAACAGTAAAAAGAGACTGGTAAAAAATAAAAAAATAAATAAAAAAAGTCATTTTCTTTTTGTTTTTTTACCCTCCACATTTCTTTAGTTGGAATTTAATTATATTAAATTGATTGAATGTGACATATTTTTTTTAATAATCTCTTGTGATTATTTAAGGAACAGAGAATATTCTCTTTTTTAAGTATATATTACGTATTTTATTAACATTTTTAAATAACATATATTAATTATACCCAAGTATCAATTAAATTCTCAAATTAATAATTATAGTTTTTTAAACTTTAAACTTTCTTATTTGCTATAACATTCCCGGTACACAACCACCCCTCGATAAAGGGTGGACGGGAAAAGCTACAGGAGGCTCGAGAGTAGCTTAGTAAGTAAATGAAACTCTCTCTCTTTTTCCCTTTCAAACAAATCTTTCCCATCTTTATTCACGCAAAATTTTTCATTTATTTTTGTCGTGATCGGGGCCGAGACTCCCCACGAGACCTTGTAGGAATCGGATTTCCTACGGGTTATTTTAAAATTTCCAAAAAAAAAAATCTAATAAATGAAAGCAATTTTTAAAAAATCAAAATTTAATATTACAACACATTTTGTAATGATGAGGAGACAGGAATATAATCTTGTCCCCGACCCTATTTATCTAACAGGGAAAAAATGTTCCCTTCTCCCTCTCCATTTAAACCGAGAATCCTCGTAAAATAGGTGCAAAATAGACATGTCTGTCGATCATGGTAGAGTGTTAAAAGTAATCCAACAGAAATTATTATTAAATAAAGTAGCCGTTGCCGCCTGTCTAATTTCAAATTCAAACCCTACAAACACAAACACAATACATCCAAAAGCACTCTCTCCCAATCATCTCTTTTCTATGATTCCATTTCTCTTCCACACCAATTCTCCGTCTCCACCAATATGCAGGCTCTTCACCAACCCTTAGCCACACCTCACGATCTTCCTCTCAAGTCCGGCCGCCGGCCACTCCAGCCGAAAAACTCGCTCCCGAATCCTGTACCTGCTGTCGCTAAAGTCATCAAATCCAAGCCGGAACGGATCCAGATCTCGCTCCCTACCGATGCCAACAAGGAGAACCATCCACCGATTCACGCGAAGGCCGCGAGTGTCGAGTCCTGTGATTTGTCTCTGGCGGATGAACTCAATGCGGTTAAGAGGAAACTCGAGAGATTGAGATTGGAACGTGAGCGAACGGAGCAGATGTTGAAAGAAAGAGATATGATCTTGGAGTTGCGAATGAAGGAGTTGTTGCAGAGAAGTAAGGAGCAGAGAGATCTGGAGATGGAGGTCGATAGGTTGTTCAGATTGAAGGAACTCAGATTGTACTGTATGGTAAACGTTCTGTTTTGCGCGTTTGAAGTTTCGATCCGTTGATTCATGTTTTATCTGTTGTTCGTTTGCTGATTTTGGATGATTTGGATGATTTGGATGATTTGGATCAGAGGATTTCTCCGATTCGGAGTCTCAGAGAGAAGGAGCGAGAGAAGATTTTTGCCGATGCGCAGTTTCCTGTAAGTTCCGATCCCTAATTTCGAAGCGATTTCTTGATTTTTCTAAAACTTCGGATTCATCCGCTTCAATGTGAAATCAATCTACAATCCGCCGATTGTTTCAGGAATATGAAATCGGCGACGGAGAAGAATCGGTCGGCGAAAACTCCTCGTTGGATTCTTCAGAATTCGTCACAGGTTTTTGAAATCAGTCTCAGTTTTGTTCATCGCTTTCGATTTTTCCCTTACTTTCCGATTTCATCTTCTTTGGATTTCTTCTGAAAGTGACATTCAATCAATGATTTCAAAGGTAAAGAAAGAAATCAATGTAATACCTCATTATGTGCTTCTCTATGCTTTGATTGAAACATTGAGTTTGTAATCAATATCAATCTCCGTCTTCTTCACTTCAATTAATGTCTGAAAATGAAGAAATTCCAAATCAGTGCCTGTTCATGATTTTTCTCTCGCGCCTTTATGATCTGAATTGAATTTTCTGTATGAGTTTAGAAATTGAAGAGAGATTGATCGAATCCACCATTGAATAGATTAATTTTGCAATAAATAATACTACCACTTTTGTTTTTTAAAAAAAGTATAATTAATAAATAACAAAATAAATTGATGCAATCATAAATTAAATTAAATTAAATTAAATTATTTTATTTTAATCCATTAAAATAACAATATATAAGTATCTTTACTTTAAATGTTAATTAAAAAGTAGCAAAATTACTTTTTTACCCTCCAAAGTCAAGCTTAGTATCCCTACCATTTGTATTTAGTGGCATTTTTTTGTAATTCATCAATTTTTTCATTAATTAGAAGAAGAATGATGTGGCACCTATTTTTATTAAAAAATATTTTTTTCTCTAATTTTTAATTATTAAACTTTAAAAATATTTATTTATTTTTTTTTTTTATCCTTAAACTTTTAAATAAATTATATTTTTGTCCATGAATTTTTAAAATGTCTATTTTTGACCTCATACTTTAAAAATACTAAATAATCGACTTTTATGAAATTTTTAAAAAATTAATAATACATTATTACCAAATATTAACAAGTGAAAATTATTATAGAAAAAATAGAATTTAAATTAATTTACAGTAAATAAAAATTATAATGGTAAAAAAAAAAGACTATAATATCTGGAAACCGACACGAATAACAGGCGCTTGTTAAGTTTTAAAAGACTTAAAAAACGTGAACGACAAGTCGGCAGAAACTGTCCCCATCGTCCGCTTTTTCCTCTTTCTTACGTTTTTATTCAGATCCATCTTGAAATTACCAAAATAGACATTTCCGTACCCCTCCTTAAAATAAATTTTAGGGTATCTTTCTCTCTCTGCTTTTATTTATAATTTTTTTAAAAAAAATCTTTTTTCCCTCATAAATTTATTGTATGAAATTTATTCTAAATTACTTACCTCTTAGATCAACACGACTCTCCACAATAGTATGATATTAAGATTTAATGACTTTATTTTACGCTTCCCAAAAGACCTCGTACCCATAGAGATAATATTCCTTAACAGAAATTGATTGGTAGTTCAGATTATCGAGTCATATGAATTTCCCTAAAATTTAAATAGTACAAATATAAAAAATAAATATTAAATTTGTACGATTGGTTTAGAATCTATAATCCATTTCTTAATCCTTAAATATTATCTAATATTCTTCAAATCTTTTCTCTTTTTGCACTTTCTTTAACTAAGTGATTAATGGAATTTTGATGTGAAATTATGACAATGATAGCAATAAAAGTTCCTTAGCTACTAAGTCTAATCTAAATTCATCTAAAAATAATTTAATTAAAATAAATAAAAATAAATAGTTTATGAAATTTTAATATCCGACTTCAAATTTCTTATCTATGGCGGTTTATCAGTGACGTATTTATTTATACACTGGCATTGTTTTGTGCAGAACGTAGAGAATTTGTGTAATCAGGTATATTTGACTATAGGGAATGTAAGGTTAGATAAATCTTAACACTCGATGGTTATTAATTTAGTGTCTTAGTTGATTCAACGTGTAAAAGAGTTATAGAACATCAAAAACGATAGATACGAAAATAAAGAGAGATCAACACGAGGACAATCAGTTTGAATAGCTTCTCGAGTCGAAGACGGACCCACTTTGGATTTAGAGGTAGTAGTTCACCCTTTTGTAGCATTGCGGATTTATCGAACAACAAGTCCGGTCTCTTAATTGAGCTACTCTTTTGTTCTTTGATTGAAGATAGCAGGAGGATTATTTGTTGAAAATAGATATCTTATGACGTGATGACGGTCATGAGCAGAAGCTGAGAATATAATTTTGATAAGGAAATGTTTATCATTCCGTGCTTAAATGGAAATTTCCCAAGTGATTTGAGGTGGATCTTTATGGGTTCGATTCGGATTTAAAGAACATCTCTAGGTAAGGACGGGACGGTGGAGTATTTCACTGAATTAGAACCGAACCGAGCCGAATGCAAAATGGGTGGTTTTCCGATTTCCTCGGTCTTAGCATCTCTCTCTCTCACACTCTCTCTCCAATTCATTCTGGTTTCAATCTCTCCCTTTTTCTTTTCTATTCTTATCCCTCTGCCCCTTTCTTTACCTTTCCCAGTTCTTAATTAATTTGTTTTCTTTTGGGTGTTTTTGATCTTCCCGCCCCCGATTTATCTCCGGTGACGGCGATTTCAGGTGGGAGATCCCTCGATCCGCCTTCGCCTTCTTCTTCTCTCACTTCTCTGCCATTTAGCACTATGATTTCGTATTCAGTGCATTGAAGGGGCCTCTGATCTCTCTGCTTCTCTACTTCCTTTCATCAATTCCGAGACGATAACCCTTCTCTTTCATCCCTTATTGCAGGTAAACCATTTCTCTTTATTTCTCTTTTTTTTTTTTTCCCATTTTCTACATTTTTTTTTTTTTTTTTTGCGATGATTGCATAACTGGGTCTGATTCGATTGGGGCATTTTTTTAAAGGAAAAGAAAATTGGGCGGAAGGGGGGTTGTTTTTCAAGTCTAGGGTTGGTTATTAATTCGCGTTTGTCTCATTTGATTTCTAGTTTTTGGCATTGCGTGCTTGGCGAATCGTAGGGTGGCGTTGATATTTGGATCCACGAGAGGGTGTTGTCAATACTCCATCGAATCGAGCTGTTTGTGCATCATTGATTCCCCCTTCGATCAGATTTCTGTGGGCCTCTGTTGGAGATTTTGGAAGGCGGGTCTCTGATCTGATTTTTCTTGCATGTTAGTTTGTCACTTCTGTCATCAATTTGGAAACAGTGTTCCAGGGAAAGGCAGGAATCTGAATGTGTCGCCATTGCTAAGCCCTTCCATTATATTTCATTGTCTTCTTCATTTCCAGGCACAGAGATTTAGGGATTCTTTTAAAATATTTCGTTTGAATCGTGCTGATATTTAGTCTGCTGAGGCGTGGACGTTATTCAGAGGGAACTGATTGTTGGTAGAACAAGAATATGGGTTTAGGAGGATAATGGGATGCGGATTCTTAGTGAAATGGAGTTCAAATTCTTTTGGTTCTTTGTGTTTTTCTTGGATGGATTTGGGATGAAAGGTTTAATGTGTGCTGGGGATTCGTTTGATTTGCATGTGAGACTACGCAATGTTGTTAAAAGATATTTATGACATCTGATCAGCCCCTGCTGGCTTCATCAGAATCCCCATCTCAAAATCGTGGTTCCTTTGGTTGTCTATGTCGCAGTGCTTCTTTTACCTCTTCCAGTTACGACGATTCTCAGAATGACATTGTGGATGTGAAGGAAAACTGCGTCAGCCCTTTTGGAGATAACACTTGGAGTAGTGAGAATTGTCTCAAGAAGTTCCACTTCGCTATCTAGGAAGAGGCAGTTTTATACTGTTGGCTCCTCTGTTTTCCTCAGCAGTTTCCTTTTTCATACCCCACCCAGGATAGAAGACGCCTGGTCAAGTGGGGTGCAATGGAGCTACATAATATTAATGATAACCCTGAAAGCTTTGAACTCTCTAGGGTCCAGGAGAAGTTACATAAGGCACAAAGAAGTCGTCATAAAAGTATACAGTTTGAGGATAATTTACAGCATGACGATAATCCAAGGTTGATATACATCAATGATCCAAGGAGAACTAATGATAAGTATGAGTTCACAGGAAATGAGATAACCACCAGCAAATATACATTGATTACCTTCTTGCCAAAGAATCTCTTTATTCAGTTCCATAGGGTTGCCTATCTTTATTTTCTTGCTATTGCAGCTCTTAACCAGCTTCCACCTTTGGCAGTCTTTGGGAGAACGGTATCTCTTTTTCCCCTCCTGTTTGTGCTATGTGTTACAGCTATTAAAGATGGCTATGAGGATTGGCGTAGACATAGATCTGATCGTAATGAGAACAATAGACAGGCTCTCGTGCTTCAATCTGATGAATTCCGATTGAAAGTGTGGAAAAAAATACGAGCAGGTGAAGTTGTGAAAATCTGTGCAGACGAGGTCATTCCTTGTGACATGGTTTTATTGGGGACAAGTGATCCTAGTGGCCTTGCTTACATACAAACAATGAATTTGGACGGTGAATCAAACTTGAAGACAAGGTATGCTAGGCAGGAAACAGCATTTGCAGTAGCTGAGGGGTGTTCATATTCTGGTCTTATTCGATGTGAACAACCTAATAGGAACATTTATGAGTTCACTGCCAATATGGAGTTCAACAACCATAAATTTCCCCTCAGCCAGTCAAACATAGTCTTGCGTGGTTGTCAGCTGAAGAACACTGAATGGATTATTGGGGTGGTTGTCTATGCCGGACAAGAGACAAAAGCCATGTTAAACAGTGCAATGTCTCCTGCCAAGAGAAGTAAACTGGAGGGTTACATGAACAGGGAAACATTGTGGTTGTCAATCTTCCTCTTTGTCATGTGTCTAGTTGTGGCCCTTGGAATGGGGTTATGGCTTGTTCGGCACAAGGAACAGCTTGATACCTTGCCATATTATAGGAAAAGGTATTTCACAAATGGGGCCGACGATGGTAAGAAGTACAGGTTTTATGGAATACCTATGGAAACCTTTTTCTCCTTTTTGAGTTCTATTATAGTGTTCCAGATTATGATACCGATATCCCTTTATATTACAATGGAGATGGTGAGACTGGGGCAGTCATATTTCATGATTGAAGATAAGCACATGTACTGCAGAAACTCATCCTCAAGGTTTCAGTGTAGATCATTGAATATCAATGAGGATCTTGGTCAAGTTCGCTACGTATTTTCTGATAAAACAGGAACACTTACTGAAAATAAGATGGAATTTAAAAAAGCAAGTGTGTACGGGAAGAATTACGGGAACAACTTGACTGGGGGTTATGCATCAATGTATTCCATTCCAGGTACGAAAATGAATTCATTGCTACCATCATCATAATTTTGTAATCCATGTTTGAGTGAGCTCATAAAGATAACTCCTATAAGCTGCCAATGCAATTGCCATTGGTTAATGTTTCTGGATTTCTTTTAGCTTGGTGGTTGAAAAATGTTTCAAGTATTATTTTTATTGCTATTATTATTATTATTATTTTTTGCCCAACATGCTAACTAAGTGCACTAAATTTCTTTACTCTGATCTCTATCTTTTGTTGTTCAATGCGTGTTTGTTATTGAGCTTACATTTTTTTGGGGAGATCTTGCATTTTTTCTAATTTACTGTCCTAAGTGGTTGTAGTTACAAGTATATATTAGATGAACTCTTGAATTGAACTAATACTGTTGGGTAATTTCTTCGTACTTGGTATAAACATAACAAGATTTGTCGGTGACCTCCGTAACATCTCAATTTTACAAACTATTATAACATTTTTACTGTTGAGTTGTATGGTATAAGGAATATCTATAATCTTCAGAGTTTAAAAGGCAGGGGTTGGCACATGACTTCCAAAACTAATAAGAATTAGGTTTACTTGCATTTCTGATAACAATAAAATTAGCTCTAGTTTTTGGTGTCAGCATGATTTCCAATTATATGGCCAGCCTATGTCCTGTGGTGTTCTTCCTAGAGTAATCAAAACCTTCTGGTAGATGAAATTCTGTATCATGTGTTTTCTTTCTTTTTCCTTCATCTAGTGTGATCTTTTGCAACAGCAGCTATAGGGGGGAGGAGGAGGAAACTTAAATCTGAAGTTGCTGTTGATACCGAACTTGTCCAATTATTGCACAAGGACCTAAATGGAGACGAAAAGATTGCTGCACATGAATTTTTTCTTACATTGGCTGCATGCAATACTGTAATTCCCATTCTCATGGATGACAAATCTAGTTATGAAAATGGTGAATTGCACGAGGATGTCAAAACTATTGGTTATCAGGGGGAATCCCCTGACGAGCAGGCACTAGTTGCTGCAGCCGCTGCTTATGGATATACCCTTTTTGAGCGCACGTCTGGGCATATTGTTATAGATGTCAATGGTGAGAACTTAAGGTAGATAATCCCTTGCTTTCTAATTTTATTTCTTAGCTTGTCTGATTATTTTCTATTCCTACCCTGTTTTGTTGTGTTGACCATTTTTATGACGGTTTTGCTATACAACATTACATCATGTCTTTCTTTTTTGTGATTCTAGGTTGGATGTTTTGGGTTTACATGAGTTTGATAGCGTTCGCAAAAGAATGTCTGTTGTCATCAGATTCCCTGACAATACTATAAAGGTGCTGGTAAAAGGTGCCGATACTTCGATGTTGAGTATTTTAGGCAATGACTCTGATAGGGAAGAATTTATCAAGCATGCTACTCGACGCCATTTGAGTGAATATTCAATGGAAGGTTTGCGAACACTTGTAGTTGCTGCCAGAGACTTGGAAGATTCTGAATTTGAGCTGTGGCAGAGCAGATATGAGGATGCTAGCACTTCACTGACTGAAAGAGCAGTAAAACTACGTCAGACAGCAGCCCTTATAGAATGTGATCTAAAGCTTTTGGGTGCAACTGCTATTGAGGACAAGCTTCAAGACGGTGTACCCGAAGCCATTGAATCTCTTCGGCAGGCTGGAATAAAGGTCTGGATTCTGACTGGAGATAAGCAGGAGACAGCCATATCAATCGGTCTCTCCTGCAAATTGCTGACTCCCGATATGCAGTCAATTATTGTCAATGGAAGTTCCGAGTATGATTGCAGGAAACTTTTAGCTGATGCTATAGCAAAATATGGTATTAAATCAACACAAGGCAGAAGTCAAACACAGAAGATGAATTGTGAGAATAAACGCCATGATACACCAAAGACATCCAGTATGTCAGATTTTAATGAAGAGAAAGAAGAAGTGACTGATAAACCACTAGCTCTAATAATTGATGGAAACAGTTTGGTGTACATTTTGGAAAAGGAATTGGAGTCAGAGGCAAGAATCTTGTTATTACCTTTGAAAACCTATACATTTTAGCATCATCAATATTGCTTTAATACTTTATGACTTGTTAATGATTGTTGGAATGATTCCTATTTTATGGCAGCTTTTTGAGCTTGCAACTTCATGCAACGTTGTGCTATGCTGTCGTGTCGCTCCTTTGCAGAAAGCTGGAATTGTTGATCTGATTAAGAGTAGAACTGATGATATGACATTGGCAATTGGCGATGGTAAATTTCTTCTCTAACTCCCAAAATATCATAGATTATACCTTTGTTTGTTGAGTATAACTGTGAGTATAACTGACAAATGCTTTATGTGCTACACTCATCTGCTGTCCAATGGCAATTATTTTAGGGGCCAACGATGTCTCAATGATTCAGATGGCCGATGTAGGCGTTGGTATATGTGGACAGGAAGGGCGTCAAGCGGTAATGGCATCTGATTTTGCCATGGGACAATTTCGCTTTTTAAAAAGATTACTTCTAGTGCATGGACATTGGAACTATCAACGTGTAGGCTACATGGTTCTATACAACTTCTACCGCAATGCTGTTTTCGTCTTGATGCTCTTCTGGTATGGTTTCTTTTTGCATCATAGACTGGATACATGCTTTCCAATTCCCGAACCATTGACATTGAACTGCTTTCATGGTCTCCTTTAATACTATATGTCGTCAAACGAACTTAGAGAGTAAAATACTTCAAAATGGAAAATATAATTTGTGCTATAAAAGGAAATCAATGACCTCCCTTCTCTCCAGATCTGGAACATGAAGAAGGGACAGGTTCATGGCTCTGAAACATTATATCTTCTGTTGATGAAATTTATGCATTATTGATGTGCCTTTTTGTTTTGTATTTCTTAGGTACATTCTATGCACAGCATTCTCAACAACTTCAGCTTTGACTGATTGGAGTAGTGTGTTTTACTCTGTTATTTATACGTCTATCCCCACTATTTTTGTTGGTATTCTGGACAAAGACCTGAGTCACAAAACCCTACTCCAATATCCTAAGCTCTATGGTGCTGGCCATAGACAGGAGGCATACAATTTGCGGCTCTTTTGGTTCACAATGATTGATACCCTTTGGCAGAGTCTTGTTCTCTTCTATGTGCCATTATTCATTTACAAGGAGAGTTCCATTGATATATGGAGCTTGGGAAGTTTGTGGACCATAGCTGTTGTTATCCTTGTGAATGTTCACTTAGCGATGGATGTTCAACGTTGGGTATATATTACACATGCTGCAGTCTGGGGATCCATAGTCATAACGTACGCATGCATGGTGGTGTTGGATTCGATACCCGTTTTTCCTAATTACTGGTTGGCTTCCTGTACCGAATCTTGGTTATCTCGTCTGATTTGTGCTGCAAATTCAACGAGTTCGTCTGATTTACTTGCAGATATAACCTTTTTTTGTTGTTTTGCAGGACGATCTTTCATCTGGCTAAGTCCCCAACCTATTGGTTATCTATATTGCTCATAATAGTTGTTGCATTGCTTCCACGCTATCTTTTTAAAGTTGTGCACCAAAGATTCTGGCCCTCGGATATTCAGATAGCCAGAGAAGCCGAGGTACTGAGAAAACGAAAAGGTCGTGAACAGTTTAGTTCAAAGCAAGGTCGAGATTCCAATTAACACATGTCTATTCTACCATCTTTGTGAGCAAAAACTTATTTGCAGATGGCTTCCCTGTGGTGAGCACATGCGTGATTGTAACTTTGAAGGTTAGACATGCCAAGTGATGCATTTGTCCTTGGACGGAGATGAATTCTTTTAGTTAATAGATATCTACTCTGAAGGCTCAAGTTGCTTTAGAAGGTCGTATAATGCAAATTTAAAACTCGTCCT
Source organism: Cucurbita maxima (assembly GCF_002738345.1). Lineage (NCBI taxonomy): Eukaryota > Viridiplantae > Streptophyta > Magnoliopsida > Cucurbitales > Cucurbitaceae > Cucurbita > Cucurbita maxima. The sequence goes on along the minus strand of NW_019272020.1, from coordinate 5,593,806 downwards.
CAGACATGACCTGCATTGGGAGAGTTGGATCACTTGGATCACAGAGTTCGAAGTCGGGTGCGATATACAGATGGGAGACAGTGGAATGCCCCACCATACGAAATGTCTATGGTTGGGTCAAGGAGGGATGGAGGGATCTCGAGTCGTAGGGTTATATGTTTTGTTCTTGGTTGGAATGGAGGTGGGGAAGGATGAAATCGAATTCTCTGATATACTGTATCATATGACATTAGGGTGCTGAGATAAAAAGGAGAGATTGAATTGAAGTATATAATAGGGGCTTTTTTTTTTGTTCCTTAATTTTGTTTGTTTAACCCTTGTAAAGATTGGAGACATTTTTACGCATCAACATAAGGAATGAACACTCACATACACCTTTGCATTATACTCATCTCTTGTTTGTGCGTTGTAACCAAGCTGTTGCCTTTGTCCTAATGGAGACTTGGTTGATTTGGAATGTTTACATTCAGAGGAAGAACAATTTGAATGTGGTTTTCATTAGAGTTTATTATGACACTTACAGAAACCAGTTCAAAACATAAGATCAAGTTTGGATTGTGAAAACTATCACGACCATGCTCTAGCATTAAAACATCTACCATATTTTTCTTAGGGTTTGTTTAGGACTCTCGAGCTTGTAGCTTCTACTATCTCGCCCGAGCAATGAATGAAGAGAAGAGTCTTCCCATTAGTATTAATAAGTTCGTTGGCATCTATAAAACCGTTTTTCATTCTGTACTAAAAATCTTTTTGCTTTTTGATGCGAGCGTTCAGCATGATCCTACGAACGTAAAGTAAGACCATAGTTGCACTGCACAAAAAAGAAATGTCTCAGCCAACAGCCAACAAACCCTTCATAGTAGATCCATTAATAGGTCGGATCCATTAATATCGTGATTGGGTTGACCAAGCTGATCCATTAATAGGTCCGATCTATTAATATCGTGATTGGGTCAACGACAAGATTGGTTTCTTGGCATCCATCCAAAAGAAGCAATAGTGAACATGAGAAGAAAGAAGAAAGAAAAGACATACCTGATCAAAGTTGTCAAGAGATTAACAAATGATGGTCTCTGCATTGAGAAACAGAAAAACAAAAACAAAGCATTAGAAAATTCTGTAGGTTCGAGAGCATCATTTACCACGTAAAGATCATCTTTAGTTAGTATCTCGAGTACTCACCTGAAACACTAAGCGCAACTCTCTAAGAAATAGAATGCTTGCAATTGCTGTTGTACAAAAAAAATCTCGAAATGGTTAAAAATACGTTCTAAGAAGAGAGTCTAGAAGAGATGGAGACTGAACTGATTAGATGATTCGAAACGGATGGACTAAAAAAGAATGCAACTCATAAAACGGAGCAGGAACTATGAACGCACATGAAAATTCAATAAACATGAACATGATAAGACAACAGGAAAAATATTTGCCAATAAGAATTGTTAAACAAGTTTGAATGGTGTAGAATTAAGGACCAAAATGCTTACACGGCCTCACTACTAGCAGATATTGTTCTTTTTGCGATTCCTCTCAAAAATTTTAAAACGTGTATGCTAGGGACACCTTTATAAATAATGCTTCATTCCCCTCTCCAACAAATGTGGGATCTCACAATCCACCCCCTCCTTCCGGGGCCAGCGTCCTCACTAGCACTCATTCTCCTTCTTCAATCGATGTGGGACCCCTCAATCCACCCCTCTTTTGGGGCCCAGCATCCTTATTGGCACACCGCCTCGTGTCCACCCCTCTTCGGGGCTCATCCTCCTCATTGGCACATCGTCCGGTGTTTGGCTCTGGTCCATTTGTAACAGCCCAAGCTCACCACTAGCAAATAGTGTCCTCTTTGGGCTTCCCCTCAAGGTTTTTAAAACACTATTTGCTAGTGGTGAGCTTGGGCTGTTACAAATGTGGGATCTCACACTTACTCTAACACACCACTCAAATAGTGACAATCATTTATGTTACATATGTTATGTTATTGAATGAATGGCAAACTGACCTGTCTGCCCCTTCAGTGCAAGAGGAAGTGATTGTCCTCTTTTGTATGACTGCAAGCTTAAAACACTCAAGGCCAACAAAGCACCGCCAGGTATCATTCCAAATCTAACTGCAAAAAGGCTTCCGGTTATCATAAAGGATAGGAAACCACCACAAGAAAGGACCAGTCCTGTAGACCATTAGCAATAAAAAAAAGGGGTCAGCAGGAGATTTGTAAGCTCATGTGACGACTAGACAAATTGACACAAGAACAATGTCCATTAAACAAGTCACGGCTGACCCTACTCCGTCAAGCCTCGCATAAAGTTCGGTAATACATACCATATGGTATCCCATAATGAAAGTCTTGAAGTTTTGAAATATCACTTAAGTCAGCAGTTGGAGAAGTAAATGTTTCCACAATCTCCTTAACTTCTTCAGGACAGTTCTCTGCAACAGTGGCAATATATTCTTTACATTCTTCACCGCATTCTTGCATTATAAAGTTCAAATCATTCTTTGCCTTATCAGCTTGAATTTTCAAAAGCTTAGAAGTTTCTTTCAGAGCAACTAATGCTTTCGCAGAGTATTCCTCATACGCTTCCTTTGAAATGGCTTTCATTTTCAGGGCTTGTTCTTTGAAGGAATCTAAAGCTTTTTTCCATAACTCTTGTGGCTTTTCTGCATCAAAATTGATATCTTTTCCATCTTTCTCCCCTTGAGATTCTGAATGCTAATTATACAAATAAAAAAACAAAGGGGGCTATCAATCTACATTCAACGCATATAATCAACTATATCACCTTGAAAATTCACTAAAATAAACAAAATCTTGATTTATCAAGCAGGAACTTGTATATATATACATGTCTCCATTCAAAATAAATGAAATATCATATCACATGCAAATTTTAGCTTAAAAACCTTAACCCGTGACAGAAAAGAACAGAATTTAGCATACCGACTCCTCATGCGACGCGGAAAACACCATAACCCGTTGAGACAACGCACACCTTCGATACGGCGAGAGAAACCCATTATGGGTAAGAGTGCTAGCGACAGAGGAGACCTTACAAGCACGATAACCCATCAAGGGATCGAGCCGCAGAGACGAATTGGGGTGGTAGCGGACAGGAACAGCAGCAGACTTACTGAACTTCAAAGGGGATGGGTGGCCGGGGGAAGGAGTGGGATTGAGAACCAAAAGCGACTCCATTGGCAGCAACAGAAGCAGAGAAAGAGAGAGAAAAGCTAAGGGCGTAAGAGATGAAGGGAAATTGGGAGAGATTCAAGGGTCATGAGGAGAAAAGGGCTGTTAGGATGTTATAGAAACAAGGATACCGCCGGTGGAGCAATGAGAAAGTTCTGATCTTTTTGACGTTTTGGATTTGGGGTTTGGTGGGAAGAATCACGTAAAGAACCATCAAATAAACATTTGATGGTTCTTTGTCAAACCTTTTTGCTTTTGTGAAACCCCCTTGTTTCATAACAATACAATACTCCAAGCCCTCTTTTTCCTCTTTTTTTGAGTTCAACCCGGGTGAGAAGTCGAATCGTTCATTAAATGAACGTCTTATTCATTAAATTATGTTCAATTGCAGAGTAAAACCATTACAACAAAGAATAGAACAATGATCAGCAACCAAAATGGGAAAAATGGGCCACAGATAGACATGTGAATCAGAGTTCAATACTCAGCCTTACCTTTAATTGAGTCAACAGGGCAAGCAAGGAATAGCACATGTTCCTATCTTCTTCTGCTGCTACTTTTCAGGTAAACCTGATTGAGACAAGACGACAATCAAGAACCTTTTGACATGCTTGCTTGGGACTTGAATGAATGGCATCTTCAATCTGCTCCAACACTCATCCTGCTCAAAAGCTTAATCACATAAGTAATCTTCAATTTTGGAGGGAAAATAAGAATCATGGTTGAAGAAGATAGTTTGAAACTCGCGCATGAGAAAATATATAAAATTTACATTTAATGACATTGTTAGAACTATATCTACACAAAAATAAGCATATATTTATGTTTTTTTTTTTTTTTTTCCCATCTGCTGTACATTGTGTTGAATCAATCACCAGAAGACCAGAGAAGAAAACAAAGAAGAAAAGTTTAAAAAACAATAAACAAATAAAATAAATTTAGAATCTCAGTATCCTTCGATTCGAGGTCTTCGAAGGGATGATGCAGATGATTTTCGCCTTTCTTGTCGATCGAAATCCTCAAAGGAGAGGGTTGAACATAGCCGGGACGGAAGTGTAGGAGTGAAAGTTTTCGCACCAGGTGAAAGAGATGGGTGAATTCCAGAAGGTGGAGACGGCGAGAAACTTAATCTGGCTGCTGCTGGTGAAATGAATCCATCAAGGCTTGGTGATCTTAGCATCTGTTTTGCAGGGGAAGCAGAGGGTTCTTGCAGAGGGAATCGGCTCGATTGCTTTAAATTTTGGATGGTCTTCAGATGCTCAACTACATTTCTCATTGTGGGTCTTTCAGAGGGATCCTTCTGAATACATTTTTGAGCAATGTCAGCCACTGTCCTGGCTGCCTTGGTTGGGAAGCGGCCTTTTAATTGAGAATCCATGATCAACGACAATCGACCATCGTCGGCGAGGAACGGTCTGCTCCACTTAACTAAGTTCCTCTCTTCCTTTGGGTAACGAGAATCGAGATTTCTTCGCCCAGTTAGCAATTCTAGAAGAACGACTCCAAAGCTCCAAGCGTTGCTCTTTGGGGTAAGCAGCCCCCTCTCCAATGTCTCCATTGGTAGATATGCTGCTGCCTGAATATGTAAAAACATGAAAAGCAATCAACGGCCTTGCATTCAAACTGGTCTGAGCGAAAAATGAAGGTTTAAGAAGCCATGATAATAGAATGTACCACCAAAAATTCTATAGCATGATGGAAAATCAAAGGTAAAATTTCACTATTATAATCAAGAACTCACCACAGAATTGTTAGAGATGTCTGACTCGGGTGTAGGAACCTGTCCAACACATCCATATCCAGAAAGCTTGGCACTAAAATCCTTGTCGATTTGTATGTTGGCGGTCGAAAAATCATTGTACATTGCCTGTAAAATAAAGATCACATTCAGCTTTAAAATAATAAAACGCTCTGTTTTTTTCTTTTTTCTTGAGAGTGACTGTGTATGTTGGCTGGGATGGGGAGTGCGGAATGTTATTAGTTATTATTTTGGTCAATCGAAACACTTCCAATCCAAAATCAGTTATAAAATAACAACTCTAGGTTCAAGTAGTATTGATTCAAATGAGGAAAACAAGAAAATGGACCACTAAATGCTCACCTGAAAAGGTCCCTCTTCATGCAGGAAAGTGAGTCCTTGTGCAGCACATAATGCAATCTTTATTCTTGTATTCCAGTCAATAGGAGGCCCATCTGATCGTCCATACAATAGACGATCTAAGCTTCCGTGAAAGAGCCTCTCGTACACCAGCATTCTCTGCCCTGAACCCTCATGGGCATGAAATCCAAGCAATTTACATATGTTTGGATGTTGCAAGGATGCTAGAGTACTGACCTCGGAAACAAATTCCTTAAAACCCTGTTGTATAGAGTAGCAAGTGCATAAGAATTTCCAGTTGCTTCACAACCACAGTGATATAAATCAACTAAAGTTATCCCTAGCCTAAATGACAGTACAAAATACATTTTGAGTTAACTTAAATGTGTCAAAAGCCCAAATGACACTCCTGAGCTTTTGTGCGAACTAAATCATGTATAGATGTGTGAGAATAAAAGGATCAGTCCTAGTTTTTGTTGTAGAAAGCTAGCTCGCGGTGAAAGCTTTTAAACAGAAAATAAGGATGAAAAATTATAAACGGGAGCTAGAACACTAGCTACAAGAATGGACTCCAATCTAACATAATGAGACCACACGAGTAATTTACAAAGAGTCTGATCAACAGATGACGGTAACGAAGAATTAAATCTAACCAACTTTCAAAACTCGTCTACATATCACTCAATAAGAGCTGTCAGAGGTATCAGATTTCATGAACTACATAGACCATTCAAAATGGAAACATGCACAAGTGATATACCAGACTTTATATCTCACCTGGTTTGAGGGATGACGGCAAGTAACGGTGGCTTCAAACTTCTTTGAAGTCGACGCGTCATCTCCAAAAGAAGCCTTATACATTAAAGAAGACGTCTCTGAAACACAGGATTCGGCAGAAAAATTATGGCAAGCAGCAGATATTTCTTCAAACGAAAAATTTCTGACCGCTCCCACAGGTGGTAGTGGTAAAGGTCCAGAGGCATACAGAGGGCCAGATGACACCACTGATTTAAAGCTTCCAGTTTTCTTTAAGGCCACAATAATCTGGGGTGATGGAAGAGGAAGGGGTTGAGGACTTGGGGATCTTTGTTCCTTATTCATTCCGAATCTACCAATTGACTCTTCTGCTTCATCATATTCAACTGATGAAAGAGCGTCCTGTTCTGCTACATCGAGAGTCGATGGGGCGGACAATGTACGTACTCTACTTCCAGCAGCTCCATTAGCTGGTTGTACAGGTTTCACTCTGGTGTTAAAACTTGGTGGTGCAGACTGCAATGTGCGGATACAAATTTGGGGTTCGGGCAGCATAGTTGGCACAATTTCTTTAGACTTAACCCGTTTGTCATGAACACTCTGTGCATGATTTTTCTTCTTGCTCTTTGAAACTCTGAAACACCCCATCTTATGTTCAAGATGGTAGTAATGCAAACAAGCCTCGTACTCTTAATCAACCTGCAAAAAGAAAGAATAAATTATAGAACAAAGCCATCAATTAAAAGAAATTAAAAGACATAAATAAAACAAGTTCTAAATGAATAAACCCAAAAACAAAAGCTAACTATTTGTGCATTCATATTCAAATATCATCATGAAATAACTATACACGAAATACAACTAAAGCCCTCAATCACCATTTTTGTTTACTTCCTATCTTCTGCACGAAATACAAATCAAAGACGGAGATGATAAAAAAAATCAACAAATTTAAAAGAATATTTTAAAATCAACAAATTCCGTTCCTCCCTCCAACCGACGTGGGATCACACAATGAAATTCCTAAGAAACTCGTATAGACCCCATGAATAATCAAATAGCAATCCAGCTGCCAGAAAAGAGAACATCCATCCTTCCAAAACGAAAACAAAAGCAAGTTCACAATTGAAATCCCAAATAAATCTGCTCCAGCAAATTACTAAAAAGTAAACCTCAGAGCTGTATACCCATTAATCTTGTCATCTTCAGAATGACAAGAAAAAGCAACACCAACAGAAGAAATCATCGCAAACTTCTAACCATACCCACAAGCTCAATTACCCTAACTTTTGGGGGAAACCCCATTATCCATATCATCCAATCAAACAAAATCAAGCAAACAAAACCCCCCATCTCCACGGCGATAAAATCCACGAACCATTTCATCCGATTACACAAAAACAAGCAACAAAAACCCCATCTCCATCTGATCTTCCGACAAGAAAACAGAAACAGAAAATGAAGCCAATCCGGATAGAATTCAACAGTGGCGGAGTTTTCAATGAATTAAAAATAATAATTAAAAGAAATGGAACAAATTCAAAGAGTACACGGAACGATCATCCATACCTGGAGAAAGCAAGAGGTTGCAAGTAAGTGTAAACAGATCGACGGAGTGCGAAATGAATGGGATGAGAAATTGGGGTTTGTGAGATTGAATTGAAGTGGAAGAAGATGGAGGGAGGAGGATTAAGCAAAGATTTGGAGAGCAAAAACAGTGAAAGAAAGAAAGGGAAAATGATTGAGAATTGGTTTAGCAAACAGAGGGAGAAAGAAAGCAAAGAGCCTCCAATGAACAGTGTCGAAGTTCTCACCAAAACAAACATATTTATTATTACATTTAACAAAAAGTATCTTTATTTAATATTGCTCTCCCAAAATAGCATATTCCCCTCCTTATGACCTTTATACCCCTCCCTTCTTTATTTTTTAGTCCTTATATTTTCTAGGTTTTGCAAATTTGGCCTCTCAATTTTCTTAATTTATTTTACATAATTGACTTGCCATACACCATTGAAATTTGATCAAAAATTCAAGAACCCAATACTAAATTTGACTGTGAGATCCCACTTACATGGAAAGAGGGGAACGAGACATTCGTTATAAGCACGTGGAAACCTCTTCCTAACATACACGTTTTAAAATTGTGAAGTTGAAAGTGATACGTTACGAGGTCAAAGCGGACAATATTTATTAGTGGTGGGTTTGAGCTGTTACAAATGGTATTAGAGCTAGATACTGGGAGACGTGTCATCGAGGACGCTAGCCCCTAAAGGGGTGGATTGTGAGATCCCATACGGGTTGGAGAGAAGAATGAATATTTATTATAAGGGTGTGAAAACCTCTCCCTAGCAAACGCGTTTTAAAACCGTGAGACTGACGACGATACGTAATGGGTCAAAGCGGATAATATCTACTAATTAGGGGTTTTGGCTATTTTAAATAGTATAAAAGCAAGACATTGTGTGATGTGCCACGGAGGATGCTAGGCCCCAGAAGGAGGGTGGATTTTGAGATCACACTTTGGGTAGGAGAGGGGAACAAAGCATTCAGTGTGAAAACCTCTCCCTACCATATACGTTTTAAAACCGTAAGGCTAATGACGATACGTAATGGGCCACAGTGGACAATATGTGCTAGTGAACTCATTATATAATCTTTTGATTTTTGGAATCCGCCGAATATGATCAAATTAAACTTGCAGCTTAATTTACTTTTAAACTGCTATATGTTTTAATTTTAATATGTAATTTCAATGTCCGACATTTCTTAAGATTGTCGTATTATAATTTTTGGTATTGCATTCTATAACGTTTTGGTGTGATATCATATAGATTTGCATTTCAAGCCACTTGATTTAATAGGTTGTTTTTTGCATTTTCTTTTTTTGGTGACTCAATCATAGGAACCTTATAGTTAAGTGTATTTGGTTTTGAGTAAAAAGTTGTGCGTATTTAGCTTGGAGCAATCATAGGTTGGGTGACTTAACGTTAATTTTTCTAAAAAGTGTGTGATTGAGGACAAAACATGCTGAAAGAACTCGTGTTGGTCAGTATGATAGTTTTCACTCAAATATTGAGTAAGAGACGTGTCATGTCGTAAAAGATGCAGGAGACTGTCGGTATCATTAGATATTGAATATAAATTCTAAATCCTAATTCATTTCTTAGATATGGGGCATTGTAATATGGTCGTGAAATGCATGCAAAAATATGAATATAAATGAATTCACCGACCTAATAATGGCACACTCAAAAAGTGAAACTCATTTAGAAAGATAACTCGTAAATAAACTAAAAAATAATTATTTTGATAAATTATTTTTTAATAAAATAATAAAAGATAGGTTATGTTAATAAAAATATCCCTAAATTTTGTATTTTATTTAAAAGTTTCGGTAAAGTTTTTACATTTTAAAAAGAATGTCAAAAATACATTTTTTTTTTAATTTTAAAAATACCCTTAACCTTTCATTATTAATATTTTAAAATCTTTCATTTTTTAAACAATATTAACCTAATTAATTTTTTAAAAAAAACATTAAAAAATATATTGTCAATTGACACTTCATAAATCATTTCCTTTTTTAATGTTACTTTCACGAGTATTTTTGAAGTATGATACTAATGATAATGATATCTTTTAATATTTTGAAAAACTTTAAAAGAAGTTTTTGAATTTTTTTTAAAAAATAAATTAATAGGGTTTGGAATTTTAAAAAATTAAGAATATTAATAAAATTTTTCAAAACACACTTTTTAATGTTAAAAGGTATTTATGAAATGAAATATTAATTTAATGTTTTCGTCCAAAATTAATGATATTTTTTATTTTATTTTTAAATTTAAATTTTTTTAAAAAGATTTATATTTTTTAAATTGAGAAATATTATTGAAATTTTTGAAAATTTAATATAGAGAAAATCTAAAGTTTAAGGTTTTTTTTTTTATTAATTTAGATCGGTTAAAAAAGCACAAAATTTATTAGAAAGTAAAAGAAAAATAAATAATTAACTTTAAAAGAAAAAGAGAAAGGGTAAAAAGGGAATGGGCACGCGCAGGGGCAGAATGGTAATTTAAACAGCGCCTAGATTAAGATTGGGGGGAGGTGGCAAAACACCAGTCAAAAGTTTGACAATTATATTATTTTTAAATTATTGTTTTTCAAATTATATATTTTTATTTAAAAAAAAAAACTAATTTTTTAAAAGAAAAAAAAAACATGTTCCCTATATGGTCAACGACACCTATCTAGATAAACTTTGACTCGGGACATAGGCCGTCAGATCAGTAGCGGTGAAGAGATGGACGGGCACGATGCAGTAGCATTGAATTATACGCGGGGCCCACAGATAATAATAACTTTTTTTTTTGTCAAGAAATAAAAAAAAAGAAAAAGAAAAAAGGAAATCCATTTAACAGCTAACAAACATTGAGGGGCGGCAAAAATCCCGTGAAATTGTGGATGTTTCCACCGTCGCAGGTCGGCGGTTGGCGGTCGACGTTAGCGGTCGGCCCCACCGGCGGTGTTTAATTTGGACTCGCTTTTTCAACCTTTTTTCTTCCTTTTTTTTAATTATTAAAAAAGTTAGACTATCATTATCACCACGTGTTTTTTTTACTTTATTTTCTTCAAAATAATAATAATAATAATTAAATGAGATTTATATTAATAAATTAATAAAAATATTCATAATTTTCCAATTTTATCTTTAAAATATTTTTAAACTTTTAATAATATTTATTTTAAAAATACTTTTCGACTTTAAAATATTTTATTAATATCCCTCCACCTTTTTAAAAAAAACTAAAAACTACTCTTTTATTTAGTACTATGCTTTAAGAATAATCATGAAATTTTAAAAATAACGTTAATAAATTTTATCTTTATACCACAAAGTTTAAAAATTATCACTGTTATGTATGGACGAAAATCATCTATCAAAACTTTTAACGTTCAAGAAAGTTCTTGATTATTTTTTAGTGTGGTACTTACAAAAGGATTTTTTTTTTTAAATTTTGTTTAAAAATTGTAAAGTATTAATAAAATTTTTGAAAACTTAAATGTAAAATAAAAAAAATATATATATTTTTTTTGAAATATTTTTTTAAAATTAAATGGTATTTTTTAAATAAATATTACTAAGGATATTTTTAATTTATAATTTATAATTTAAGGGTATTTTAAGACCAAATATAAAATATAAAAATATTTTTATTAATTTAGCAAGAATAAATAAATAAATAAATAAAATATTGAGACAAAAGCAAGAATTTATTATTATAAAATTAAAATATTAAAGGTTTATTATTTTAAAAGTTCAAATATTTATTAGATACAAAATTGAAAGATAAAAAATATATATTGTTTAAAATAGAGACTTATCCTACCATAAAATATCATATCATAACATAACATTACATTGCATAGCATAGCAACATAACATAACATTCAATCACATGATACATGAAGGGGTCATGAGACACGTGTCATCATACATAAGATAGTTTTTCTAACCAAACTGATACATAAGATAGTTTTTCTAACGAAACTAATACTAGAATCACTTACTTGATTGGACTGGATCGACTTTACTCAATAATCATAAAATTGGGTTGTAACGCTCCTTATCTTTTGCTTCAACCTATATTGCCAAGATATCGTATCAAGACAAAATCTCGCACATAACTTATTTAAATAAGCTCCAAGAGGGTCCAAAACATAGGAGATAGTACCAAATACCCTTTATTGAGTCAGATAAGTTGCCAAGCCGAGTGACGGAGCCATTGAGTCGAGTTGCAAATCAAGTCGTCAAGCGAGCTGGGGTGGAAGCACACGTCGTGCACATGCAATGGCTGGGATGTGTACACAGCCACAGGTGTATCGAAACAGGTTGGTCTCGGGTGTGTAGTTCGTATCTCGTGGTCTGGACGCTAGGCTCCTAAGTTGTGGATTCGACAAGGTAGAGTTGGGTTGCTTCAAATTCGAACCCGACTCTAGACCCGTGGATCCCTTCTCTTCCTCACCCGACTCTCCCGTTTTCTCACCCAATTTTTTCTTTCTCTTCAAATCCAAGCTTCTCTTTTCGACGTTCCTCCACTTGAGATTCGGCCACCGTGCTCCTCCGCTTACCTCTCTCCCTCACTTGTGATGCCGAAAGCACTTGTATAGTGAGTCTCAACATCACAATTTCTTCATAAAACCAAGGTTCCCACTAGCGGCGAGTAGACAAATGGAAACAACATAAACCATGATCAAATTTACCGTTTTGTGCGCTTGGAATCATCGAACGCTTTTCACTACTAATTAAGTTGTGCTTGGAATCATCAGATTGCCAAATATTTGGGCGATTCATTTCATGGAGTCTTTAGATTCCCCTAAATAAATAACTCCTAAATTTTGTGAGTTATTTCGTTATATATTTCATTTGACGTGAGATATTTGGAAAACAGGTGAGGTTAGTCTAAGGTTCAATTCCTCGATTTAAGTTAAATTGAGTTAAGAAATTTGATTTATTTACAAAACAAGATGGACGTTCTAATAGAAAACGACAACAGGCGATACTTAGAGCAATTTTGAGGGACGAAAAGCAAATGTACTTGAATTTAGAAAAACGCCGGCTAAGGTCAACCAAGTAATCTTATTATCGGTCTGGTTATAATTGTATGTTGTTGTATGATGACACGTGCCCATGGCTTTGCATGTGTCATATGGTCGTATATTTGAACGCTTATGAAATGATATATGTACAACATGATATATGAATGTTATGCTATATGTAATGAAAATATATGTTTATGATATGACATATGTTTGACATGACGAGAGCTATGATATAATTGACAATTACGTAATCAATTGACATAATGTACAACCCAAATATACGCATGGTACACCTACTTTTTATCATCTACGAGTCATCTAAAGTGCCATGCGACAAAATTTTATTTATTTTTAAAAAATATCTTTTAGCCTTTTATCCTATGTGATTCGAGCGGGTCGCAAGAAGGTGAATGAAACCGAAAATATATTAAAATATTGCTCGTATTAATTTTGTGCTTTTTTAAATGATCGTTAAAATCCATATTTTCGCAAGTTTATTTAAATAGCATGGGAGATAATTAAAAAAAAAAAAAAAAACTATATTTATATTCCTATAATATATTTAAATTTAGTTGGACTTCACCTACTAAGAAGTGAGGAGCCGAAAGCCCACGAGGCCCATTGGGCCTCCTATAATGGGCCTCTCATATTTTATTTAATTTCAGATTGAGTTAAAAATGGTCACAAAATTTATTCATAAAATTAGTCAGACTTTTGTATAAGTTCTCATGATTTTGTTTTAGGTTTTCATCCAACACCTCCCCTTATAAATTCATGATCATTTCCTTAATTAGTCGGTGTGGAACTTTCATCCGAACAGTTGGTTGACTTTTGTTTGTTTGGTTATAATTTCTTATGAACTTTGGGTTAACCCTACGTGGAGTCGTAACTTTTCTCTTCTCATAGAAACCTTGTAGCGACCTTAGATTTTTATTTAACCTAAAGTCACTATTGTATACATATCTTTTTTATTTAACCTAAAAAAGTTTAAGCTAGTTTCATACGAGCAAATATATATTTCAAGAAATGAGTGATATTTTACGTCTTTCAATTATTTTATTAAATGATATTAATTTAGTAACAATTAAATTAATTTTGAATTACCGATTAAATGAAAAAAAAATTATACGAATGGTTAAAGAAAACCTAAGAATTTATTTAAAAATTAGCTAAAATAATTTTGGATAAAAAAATGGGAAGACTTTGAATATAATTAAAGGAAGAAAAAAAAAGAAAAAAAAAATATTACATCTTTAAATTATTAAAAGATATTAAATAGAATATATATATCTTAAAAATATTAAAAGATATTATTATTAAAAACTATATAAATATTTCAAGACTTAGACAAAGAATTAAAAAGATAAAGCATAATCAAATTTAATTAATAAAATTTACACTAAATTGAAAATTTATGAAAAAAAAAAATTGAAGTTTAATAATTAAATTTATATTTAACTATTTTTTATATATTTTAAATTTTATTAAATGATATTATTAATATTATTAATATGTGTGAATTGTTTAAGGATCGATATACTTATGATATGATATGTATATATTATAATATGTGAATTGTAGATAATATTTATAGTACGATGGGTTCAATGATATGTTTGAGATAGAATGAGAAGGATGCACTAGACGTAATGTAATGATAGGAGTATGATATGTTCATGAATCGTTAAGGTTAGGTTACTTATCTAAGTGTTACAGATATGAGAGATTGATAAAAATGACATGATCACAATCGATTGATAAAAAAATATGGTTAGGTTATGGATAGAAAGGGATAAGATTTTCATAGATTGATAGAATAGCAGCGTTATGATACGTTCTTGTAACGATATAACTAAGGTACGTTCATGTAACAATATGACTATAACTGGTATAAGAATATTAATGCTATGATAAGTTAGAAAACGATATGACCACGAGATGTTTATGATATGATATAATATAACATGTGAATGACGGATTGTTTAGATATATCAATTCACATGTCATATCATAATCATATCATATCATATCGTAAGCACTTCGTGGTCATATCGTTCCCTAATTTAACATACCCTTAACGTTCTTTTACATATCACAGTCATATTGTTACATAAAGATACCTTAGTTATATCGTTACAATGGCGTATCTTAACGCTATCATTCTATTAATCTATCATAATCCTATCCCTTTCTAACTATAACTTAAATTGTATTCTTTTATCAATCGATCGTGACCATATCGTTTTTATCACTCTCTCATATCCATAACACTTCGATACGAACCCTAACCTCAATGTTCCATGAACATATCTGACTCCTATCGTTACATTACGTTTAGTGCATCATTTTTGTATCTTATCTCAAATATATGATTGAACACATCGCACTATAACTATTATCATATAATTCACATATTATAACATGTATATAACATATCATAAATATATCGATTTCCAAACAATTCACACATAAAGTGTTGAAATGAGTGAATAGAGATTAAGGAAGAGAGAGATGGGTTACCATCTTTTTTTTTAATTATTATTATTGTTGTTTTTCTTTACCATTATTACATGGGGAATATGAACTTTTCTAACATTAAATGAAAGATTAAAAGATTATATATTGTAATAGTATAAGTCCACCGCTAGCATATATTTTTCGCTTTAACCTGTTACATATGTCGTTAACCTCACGAGTTTAAAATACGTCTACTAAAGAGAGGTGTCCACACCATTACAAGTAATGTTTCGTTCTCATCTCACGTTGAAAACATAGTTAAAAATAATTTTAAAATTAAATTAACTCAAAATTATATTTTTCATCAAATTCATGGATAAGAAATCAATTTTAGTAATTTTAAAAAATGAGACAGTAAATCAAATATCCAAGTTTATTTTTATAAAATAATTGATAAAAACTATCTTTAAAAATATAATTTTGACAAAAAAAAAAAAAAAAATTAAATTCTAAAAAAACAAAAGTAAAAAATTAGTTTATTTTTAAATATAAATATAATTTCTTTCCATGTTCAAATGTGTAGATCATCAATATTTAAAAACTCATTTCATTCTTTTATTTAAAAATTTTATTCTTATTTTTTAAAATTAAAATATTTTCATAAAAATTTGACCGTTCATAATACAAATAACAATTTGAGTAGCCATGCCTCTCTATCTCGATTTGTCTTAAATTTTTTTAAAAAAAATACAAAATATTAATAATTTAAATTCGCCTTTTCTTTTCAATTTTAAATCTCTATTTTTAATGTAAGAGAAAACTAAATTACCACTTTTTTTTAATAATAAATATGAAATTAATGTAACAAATTAACGACCTCTCCAAAAAAAACAAGATAATTTATTATTCTAGAGAATATGATGATTCCATAAAAAAAATAATTTATTATTTTATTTTAAAAAATAGTTTAGAACTATTACCTTTCAATTTTTGTTGGTTCTATTCCCAATTCTTCCCTTCCCATTTTTTTTTTCTAATATTCACTCACATTTTAAAATATCTCTATTTTTTTAATTAAATTATTAATTAAGTCCACCAACTTAAAAAAAATGTCTAATATATTTTTTCGATAATATGTAAAGTTATGCTTAAAAACACTAATTTAATAAAAATATCCTTAAATTTGCCACTCTCTTAAAAAAAAAAAATACTAAAATTTTAAAAGTTTCAATAATACTCTTGAAATTTAAAAAAAAATTTAACTACTGAAAAAAAAAAATTGTTTTGAATAAAAATTATGATAAAAATTGTTTTATCTAGGTTAGGTTATGATATGATGTTTTTATGTAAAGTAAATGAGAAAAAATAAACTTAGCGAAAATGTAGATTTTAATGAGTATTTAAAAAGTACTAAATTAATAAAATTTATAAATATATTTAAATAGTATTAGAGATAATTAAGAAAAAAATTATATTTATATTCATATAGTAATTGAAATATCCATTAATTATGAATTTAGTTTGACTTCATTTACCTAAAACTAAGAAGCCCAAACCTCATGAGGCCCATTAGGCCTCCCTCACATATTTTATTTAATTTTATATTTAACTATAATAAATTATTAATAAAAAGAATTGATAGGAATAAGAAGAAAAAACAAAGAAAGAATGAAAAGAAAGAAAAAAATAAATATAATATAAAATCGTATAATTTTTTTTAAAAAAATTTCATTAATTAGATTATTTCGAGAAGCGGAACAAATAGGGTTCTCCAACCCTAGTCTTATTTTTTACTTTATAAAGTGATTCCTTTAGCTCTAGTAATTCGTAGTTGGTTGACTTTTGTTTATTTGGTTACCATTTCTGTCTACTCGTCATGAACTTCGGACTAAACCTACGTAGAGTTGCAACTCTTCTTGTAGAAACCTTGTAGCGACCCTAGATTTTTATTTAACCTAAAGTCACTATTGTATACATATTATAAACATTTTATGCGGAACATATCTTACTTCTATCGATACATTACGTTTAGTGCATCATTCTCGTATCTTATCTCAAACATATCATTGAACACATCGCACTGTAAGTATTATCTTATCATTCACATATTATAACATGTACATAACATATCATAAGCATATCAATTTGCAAACAATCACACATATTAATATATATGACATGTGCAGAACTACAAGGCACGTGTCAACATCAAGTATAGCCATGCCGATAGTAAAACCACTTACCTGATTACCTTAGGTTGATGTCACAATGTGATACATAATGAAAGTTCGATTTTGTTCATTGAAATCCAAGTCAACCTATGTAAACCTATGACATCAATTTCAAATTTAAACTTTTACAATATTGTTTCTCTAAATTACATTGATTCATGTGTTATACTTCACGCGAACGTTACAACATGAGTTAATTCTTGAAATATTTATATATGTTTGTTATAGTATTATTTTCATACCGAACATTTAATACCCTTAACATTTTTCATTTATTTTCTTTTTTATTACTCTGTTTCATTTTTATTGAATTAATATCATTTAATAAAATAAAATCTGGTCGGAGCAAAACTAAATTGCAACATTTTTGTTTTTTCTATTTGTTTTTGCATCCATAAATCTCCTTAAAACCTTTCTTTTTTATTTTGGTTTGTTTTGTTTATAAGGAAATATGTTTGTTTTGTTTTTAAGGAAATTTGTTTGTTTTGTTTTTAAAGAAAATTGGTTTGTTTTGGTTTTAGAAAACAAGGAATTAAATAATGATAAGTGTTGAAATAAGCTACGAGAGATTAAGGAAGAGAGGGATGGGTTACTATTTTTTTTAATTATTATTATTTTTTATACCATTATTACATAGTAATATAATCGTAACTTTAAGCATTAAATCAAAGATTAAAAGATCATATATTGTAAGAGTCTAAATCCAATGCTAGTATATATTGTTCGTTTTAGTTCGTTACATATCGTCGTCAACCTCACGATTTTATAACACGTCTACTAAAGAGAGATGTTTACACCGTTACAAGTAATGCTCCGTTCTCCTCTCCCATTGAAAACATAGTTAAAAATAATTTCAAAAATTAAATAGAACTCAAAATTACATTTTTCCACCCATTTATGGATAAAAAAATCTCCCATTGAAAACATAGTTAAAAATAATTTCAAAATTAAATCGAACTCAAAATTACACTTTTCCACCCGATAAAAAAATCAATTTTTGTAATATTAAAAAATGAAAGGTAAATTAAATATTCAAATATATTTTTAAAAATAGAATTTTGTGTAATGAAATAAATGCTAATAAAGATGACAGAGAAAAAAGAGTTGAATAAATAGATAAGACAAAAAAAAGAGTAACAATAATTTTTATTTAAATTCTAAAAAATAAAACAATTTTAAAGTCAAAATTAATTTATTTTCAAGTATAAATATAATTTTTTTTCCAATCAATGTTGAAATTGTTACCTAATCAATATTTAAAAACTAAATTCATTCTTTTATAAAAAAAATGTATTCACATTTTTTAAAATTAAATTTGAAATTAAGAAAAATTAAAGTATTTTCATAAAATTTAATAATTCATAATACAAATAATAATCTGAGTTGTGCTACATAAAAAACGAGTGAACGAATAAAGACTGACCATGCCTCTGTCTCTCTTGGTTTGTTTAAGTTTTTTTTTTTATAAAAAATACAAAATATTTAAAGCCTTTTCTTTTCTATTTAATTCTTATTTTTTTTTTTAATTTGAAAGATGATATATTAAAAATAAATAAAACTGTAAAAATTATGTATGAACATTTGAACTAATTTAATTTAGGAGAGTTGTGATTTTTTTTTAATAAAAATATGAAATTAATGTAACAAATTAAATTAGCAAGATAAGATGAAAAATAATTTATTATTTTATTTTAAAAAATAGTTTAGAATTAGGATCACGATTCTATTCCCTTTTTTTTTTGTTACGATGGATTTGACCTAGAAAATATGTGTTGATCATATTCACTTATGTTTTAAAATAAGAAACTATAAATTCAACTGTGAGTAAAAGGATGAATGAACGAAGACTGCGTTCAAATGAGAATGATCTTAAAAATATGATGACTAAAAAAGACTTTACAAAAATGAAAATTACGACTTATACCAACAAAGTCTATATTCTTTTTCGTGAATTAATTGTATTCTTTTTTTAGATAACTTTTAATGTTGGCGACTTCTTCAGAATTTTTCTAAAATGTATGTGAGTAAGAACAAAGCATATAGAAGAACTCGTGTTAGTCTGTAGGGATACTCTTCACTCTTAACAAGAGAGGAGTAGATAATGTGACTGTTGTCTCAAAATTATATCTGCAATTCAAGAATATTTTAATTTATGAAAATATATATTTTCAATTTAAAAAATTTAGAAATTAAAATGGCAATTTTTTTTAAAATAATGATTGAATAAATATTTTTAGAACAAAATCAGTAAAATAAACTTAAAAATTTAAAAATAAAATTGATAAATTATAATTCAACCGAACCAAATCAAACCAAATAAAATTTATGTCCAAAAAGAGTGTGCTCATTCTTTTTATATCTATGGCCCACCAATTCTATGACTCCAATCCAAAAATAATAATAACAATAAATGTACCATTAGTTCAAATACTTATATATTTAAGTCTTTAGTATTTTTGTTTAAAGTTTTAATTTAGTTTTTCTTTTATATTTTTATTTTTTGATATTTAATTTATTAGTGAGACGGATCAAAGTAATAATAAATTTACAAAAATAAAAATCAAATTATTCGAATTTCTAAAATACGGTTTGAAATATTGAATTTTTTAAAGTAATTTTTTTCTGTGTAACTTATAAAAATTTATTAAATATTATGTCATATATATTATCCTCAAATTTTAAATAAAAAATAGATAAATAATTTTTTTAAAATTATTTCGACTAAATTAATTAATAAAATGAAATTAAAATATTTAAGTGTCACCCACAATATTTTATATTAAAACCCTATTTATATATGGATTAATATAACATAATTTTATTTTAGTTTTACCTTAGTTATAAAAAGTTTGTCCACTTTTAGCTTCCTTTATCAGACTAACATCATGGTCTCTGTAATCATTTTATTTTATTTGTAAATAATATAAATTTAGTATTTTTTTAAAAAGAAATTAAATTATTAATTAATTCCACCTAGTATACAAAGTTCTACTAAAAATGCTAATTTAATAAAAATATTCTTAAATTTGACACTTCCTTTAAAAAAAATATATTAAAATTTCAAACGTTTCAATAATACTCTTAAAATAAAAATAAAATAAAAAAATCTTTAAAATACCAACTAAAAAATCAACAATCCATTATTAACACATTATCTTTTCAAAACATTAATACATTATTTAAAAAATACTAATTTTAAAAGGATTTAAAAAATATGATAAATTTTCAAAAGTTTTATTAATATATAATCCATCGGACCATTCTCTTACTATATAAGAATTTTAAACATTATTTTATAAAAGTAGAGTGCTTTAATACTATTTTAAAAAATTTATGGCTATTTTTTAAAAAATAGTACGAATGATAACGTATTTTTTAACCTTGCCTGATATTAATAAAACTTTTTAAATTTATGAATATTTTTTAAACACTATTAAAAGTTAAGAGGGTATTTTTGATTTTTTTTTTTTTAAGTTTAAGGGTATTTTTGAGACTTTTAAACGTTAGATATTTTCGAGACAAAGTACAAAATTTATGAGTATTTTTATTAATTTAGCGTTTTTTAAATTACTAATTTTGTATTAGTAGCATTAAACTTTAAATATGACAAATAAAATTTTAAATTTTTATATTTATAGTTAATATAGAAATACTTCAACCATTTTAAAAGGAATGGTTTTGTTAAAGTAAATTCATTTATTTTGAAGGACGAAAACTTAAAATTTTGTATCCCACCAATACATGATTTTTTTTAATATCGAATATATTAAAAATCTCTTCCATACAATAATGAAAACTCAAGTATTTAATAAACACATAAAAATGAATGCATAGATACACAATCTCTAAATATTTTTAAGGTTTATTTATCAGGTTTAATGATTAATTGTCATTTTCCCGCACATACTCATTTAGTTTTATAAGAGTTGATTAAGTACTGTAAAACAAAATTGTTTTAAAGATTTACGAGGGATGAAAAATAGATGAGACTAAAGAATTAAAAGAATAATGCATAATCAAATTTAATTAATAGGATTTACATAAATTTTTTTTATGAAAAAAATAAATTTTAAATCTTTGAAGTTCCTAGTTAAATTTATATTTAACTATTTTTATATATTTTAAATTTAACCCATTTTAATATACTTTACTAATTAAAACAAAATATATCAGATAATAAGATAAGATAAATATAACCATTTTAAAATAATAATAATAATAATAATAAAATAAATAATAAAATTGAAAAAAGGTAAGGATCCCTCCTCCCTCCTAAATCTCTCACCACTCCTCTTCTAACTGTCAACCTATGAGTAATAAAATATCAGATGTCGGATTCCTTTGTGCAAAAACAAAGAAAAAACAAAAAAAAATTAAGAAGTTAGTTTTATCGAGGGGATAACCTTTCAAAAAGTCGGTGGTATTTTATATATTTATTTTATTTTATTAAATAATATTAATTTCGTTAAACTTAATTAGTTTTAAATTAGGAATTAAATGAAAATAATTTTGTATGAATTTTAGAAAATCTTGTAGCGACGTTAGAGAAAAAATAATAATTGATTTAAAAATTGGGTGTAATATTATTACAATCATATATAAGTAATTCAAGACTTAACTCATCTAAACACTAGAACATGGACCAACGTAAACTAGAGAAACAATTTTGTATACGTCAAAACTTTTAACTGATGTCATGAGCTCACATTGATTGACTTGAATTTCAATAGACATAATCGAACTTTCATTAAGGATAAATTCGTAACAACAACGTAAGCTAATCAAGTAAGTGGTCTTATTATCGATATGATTGTATTTGATGTTGGCACATGCCCTATGGTTCTCCATGTGTCATATATATTGATATGTGTGAATTGTTTATGGATCGATATACTTATGTTATGATATGTATATGTTATGATATGCGACTTGTATGATAACATTTATGATACGATGTGTTCAATGATATGTTTGAGATAAGATATGAGAAGTATGCATTAGACCTAATGTAATGATAGGAGTAAGTAAGATATGTTCATGAAACGTTAAGGTTAGGTTATGTATTGAAATGCTACAGATATGTGAGATTGATAAAAAACGACATGATCACAATCGATTGATAAAAGAATATGGTTAGGTTAGGGATAGAAAGGAATCAGATTAAGATAGATTGATAGAATGACAGCGTTAGGATACTTTCCTGTAACGATATGATTAAGATACGTTTACATAACAATATGACTATGAATGTTAAGGCTATGATAAGTTAGGTAACGATATAACCACGAAGTGTTTACGATATGATATGATTATAATACGACATGTGAATGACGGATATATATATATATTTATTGTGATATGATATGAAATATACTATGGTACGAGATATGTGATAAATTAACATGTTTATGATATGATATATTGTGATGCGATATGTTAGGTATGATATATATATGATGAAAATTGTTATGTTTGGAAGCATGTAATATTATGATGAGATGCATTTATGTAATTTGAATGATATGATATGATTGTCATGCAAAACGGCGAACATGAAATACAACTTCGGCATAAGCATGGAAGATATGATAAATGATATGATAAACGATATGATATGTATGGAATGCTAGCGGGGTTGTATTAAATGATAATGAAAATGAAAAAATGTTGGGACCTCATGCATTATTGTATACTCATGCATTGAGGGACACTCCTTACCTTTCACGATAGTACAGACGCGTACTTTACGAGGCAGGAAAACGATCATTATGGTAATCATGATGCTGTGATTACCAAGCAAGAAAACTATCATTATATTTATCATAATGCTGTGACGGTCAGGTAGGAAACCGATTATTATGTTTACCTAATGCTGCCATGACGGTTATTAATTCTAACAGGTGTCCAACCTAAGAAGCTCCCAGAGTATACTCGTCCGACAAGAAAAGTGGCCCAACGGTATGCGATTGACTAGTTAGTCCATATTCGAGTAACGCTATTGATACGGTTCACTCTGTAAAACGATAAAAAATAAATTAGTGATAAGAGAAAAAAAATGTATTTATTCATTTAATACATTAAACATTAAAACAATTATATTATATACATTAAATAAAGATAGTATTTGAAATTTGAGTGAATGGAAATGGTTTATAATATTTAAATATCATTTAAATGTAATATATATTTTAACACATTATTAATTATTAAAATATTTTATTTGAAAGATTCTCGTCAATATAAGTACTCTTTACAGAAGAGATTCAATGGTTAGATTTGAAGTTTTTCGATACTTCCTAAATCAATTGAGTTAAACTCAAATGAACGTTTTAAACGTAACGTTAAATTTTATAATTTAATTTGAAATTAAGATATGACATAACGAGCGACAACATGTGTAATATTTGCTCGTTTACTAAAATGTCCCTATAATTTTTGCATTTTGAATAGTTTTATTTGTTAATATTTATATTAATATATAATTCCCAAATAAATTGACATCATGGAAAAGGGTGGGATGGGAATAAGTAATAATTTATTATTTTTTGGGGATTTTTTTTTTTTTTTTAATTGTTAACAATAATAGACATTGAAAAGGAAAAGAAAAAGAACAAAAGATGTATGCAAACGTTTATCATGAAATACCCTAATTTTCGACAAGGAAAAAAAAAAAGAATAAAAAAACCAAAATCTTAATTTATAGAATTTTAAAATTTATTTATTTCTTTTTATATTTGGTATAAAAATGAAGTAGGATTGAATGACCTGAACAACTCGAATTATCCAACTCAGACTATAATGATTGGATCGGGTTAGATATTATTAAAGATATTTGACGTTTGTAATAGACGTTAATGATGACTATGACTCATGAATATGTAACTTGTATTCGGGTTGGGTTGGGTTATGAATCTTATTAAGTCAGTAACACAACTAATATAACATTAAAATTTAATACCCAACCAAACAAAATTGTTGCACACAAAAGAAAATAATAATTTGATTTTCTTTTTTTCATTCGTGAATCATGTGAGTGTGTTAATTATCTGTGTTATATTTTTTGTTTTTTTCCACAAATTGACCTAAATGGTAAACTAACTCAAAATAACAATATAATAATTATTAAATTAACATACAATTTAATTTAATTTTAATTTTCATGATTTCTAATTTAATTTTAATTTAATTTCTATAATTTTAAAATGTTCGTTTGATTTATATCACTTTAATTAGCACGATAGCTATATAAATTATTTATTAATCTACACTAATTTTTTTTCTTTAAACCGTAAATATTCATACAGTTAAACAACTTAATAAGTCGTTTAGCAAACATTTACTCATTACTACGGTACAAAAACGTACGGTATATTTAATATGATAATGAAAATATCAATCAGTAAAATATGAAAAAAACGTTAAATTTTCGAACACGTGTAAAGTAAACTATGAAAGCTAAATTAAAAAAATTATAAAAAACGTAACTTACCATAAGTACGGCTCATGCAAATTCTAACGATGCATGAAAGATCGTAAAATCTTTATTTCATAATGGAGCAAGTCTGTTTAGGTTAAATGAAATATTTTTTTATAAATTTATCAAAAAGTAAATAAAAATTATAGAAATTAGTGATTTAATTTAATTTTTTTTTTCCATATAAACTAAGGCAAGTCAATTTTAGGTTATAGGTGTAAATTAGTTTGGTAAAAAAAAAAAAAATATAAAAAATATAAATAAAAAGAATTTAGGATGTTGCGTTGATTTGATTTTATTTTCCGAAGTTTCGCCGGAAGGAAAATTCCATTTTCCATAATTTGTTTTTTGTTTATAATTTTTATAATTTTTATAATTTGATAATTGACGATTTTTACTGTTATAAACTTGTTAATCACTTTCGGATCCGCCCCCATCATCACCTGCTTCAGAGACTCTCCTCTTTTACAAAATTATCGGTTTCATCCATCCTTCCGGCCGCCGTTAATCGGTTCCTTTTTCTTTCCATCTCTGCTTCTCTCATATCGGTTGCTGTGGGATCATAAAATTTCACTCCAGATCACCACCATCACTCTAAAACTTGGATTATCCATCTTAATTCTCTCTAACAAACCACAATGATTACACCGTCGATTTGTGTAGCGGCGGTCTCTGGAATCATCGGCGGTTGTCGGCAGTGACCAATTCAGGCTTTGTACCGTCGCTGAAGCTTCAGTTCTTTCATGGGCGATCTTCGGTCTTGGTCGTTTGAACAAAACGGCGGCGTAGCAGAAGAGAAGCCGTCTTCCTCCTCATCGTTTTCTACGTTGCTACCATCGAATCCGACGGCTATAGGTGCCGATTACTGGCGACGAGCCGAGGAAGCCACACAGGCTATTATCGCGCAGGTTCAGCCTACTGTCTTTTCGGAAAAGAGAAGGAAAGCGGTTATAGATCATGTGCAAAGACTCCTTAGAGGTCATCTTAGATTCGAGGTGAGCTTGGGATTATATGTAATATACTCATTGCAATCTTAATCTCTACACTAAGTACTTATTATGTCTTCACTGGTAGGTTGAGGATTCTGGAGTTTTCATATCTGTGCTTATAATTACTGATGTTGTGAAGTATGACGGCTAAGGATTCGCTTTCTTCATGAAAATTAATCTGGACAGTGTTCACAAGTTTCTCTTTTGTTGAAGTAGCATTATCATTTAGGGAGCAGTCTTCTGATTCAACGTTCGAACTTAATCCCAGTTTCTGCTTTCGTTAAACGTTTTCAAGTGCTGTTAGGTTTTATTCATTCCGATAGGTTGCGTGGGTGGTGATTGTAATCCAATCTGTGCTGACTATATTGATGAATGCAAGGTTGAAATAATGCTTTAAACGACATGGAGGATGTATAGGAAGCAGTAAACATGATTTTGTTTATGATTTTTGATCATGCAAGCTTTGTATGTTCTATCTCTTTCCAATGTGTAAGAGACAAGGCTTTTTCTTGGATGGATGATTTTCATTTTCTTGGTAGGAATGAGGTGGTTGTACATTTTCGTCTTGACATATTTTTATCAAATATATTTATAATCAATGTTTTCA
This sequence comes from Cucurbita maxima, assembly GCF_002738345.1. Lineage (NCBI taxonomy): Eukaryota > Viridiplantae > Streptophyta > Magnoliopsida > Cucurbitales > Cucurbitaceae > Cucurbita > Cucurbita maxima. The sequence continues at coordinate 5,567,404 of NW_019272020.1, read as the reverse complement.
GGCAAGGCCTTCTGTAAAATGCTTACTTTTTATTTGTCATCTGCATGTGCCTGTGTAAGTGTAATTTTGGCGAAGGTGAATCCAGTTTCAACTTTAAACAATGTTGATCTACTACCTTCATCTTCGTCTTTTAATTATTGTAATTTATTTATTTATTTTTATTAGAAATAGATATTTCATTGATCTGATGGAATATACATAGAAAGGGGACAATGTTTATCCACTTTCAAGATACCGAGTTTAGTTTGTGCATGTGGGTAATCATTTCCCCCTTATGATAATAATAATATTCAGTTCTAACAACTCTATCTATGCAATTACAACAAAGCCTAACATTTTCCCTTTACTGCTGACTACTTGATGGTGTGTACCTGCTCGGGTTGTATTCAATGACTATGGCTTTCCTTTGGAAATTCAATAGCCGTGTCATGAAAGCATTATACAGGTTGAATCTTGTAGAGTAGTGTATGATGTAATTTTAATATCCTGGGGCCTATTAAAGCTGCTGGCATTGACCCTGACTGTAGTTTAACTGAGGCAAGAACCTTCGCTTTTTTTTAGACATTTCCACATGTTCAATATTGGCGTGGAAATTATACCCATTTCCACCTTTTTCTGTTCGAAATTTGTGCTCAGATTCTGAAAGTTAATTTGAATTTACAGATTTAATTGCAGATTTCTTACTAACATATGATAGTACAGGTTTTTCCATTTGGGTCAGTGCCATTAAAGACCTATTTGCCCGATGGAGATATTGATTTGACTGTCCTCGGTGGTTCAAATATAGAGGAAGCTTTGGCCAATGATGTATGTTCGGTTCTCAATAGTGAAGATCAGAATGGGGCGGCCGAGTTTGTTGTAAAGGATGTGCAATTAATTCGAGCAGAGGTCCTGAATTTAAATATTATTTTCTTCTTTTTTATAGCTACTCTATAAGCAAAATATGCAATTCTTTTTTTTTCCTGTCTTTTTCCTGAAGCAGGAGGAATGGAAAACATGATGACGTTCCTTTTTTGTTTTATAATTGTGCCAAGCTACTTCTTTCGTTACTACCAATGAGCTCAAGATATCTCTCCTTACAGTAGGAGTTGAAAATTTTGGTTCTTTATGGTCATCTTCCCAATTGCTATGATATCCTAGAGTCATTATTTTGAACTTTGAGTTGGCAATTGGTCATGGTACTCTACTCTCAATCGTTGAAGAGAAAAATAAGATATAGGCATGAGTTTAGTATTTGAAATCAATTAACTGAAGCTAGTCATTTTGCGAGATCTTTTATTGATTCTGCTATTTTTTTCCCCAGTGAACTTCTTCCAGAAGTTTTGCATGTCTTTGGAACTTCTGAGACATATTGCAGTTCATTGCTGCCCCTTGTATAATGTATATTTTGGTAGAGTTCAAAACCTTAATTTTTGAAAGACTTGGCTAGATTTCCTGTTGCCAAGTCTTTTAATTTATTTTCTTTTGACATTGTCTTATTATATGGACTTGTCTCTATAACGCCCCTGGATCTTCCAATGAACTATGTTCCGCTATATTGCTAGTGATTGGTTAGTTTATCCATGAACCAATGTCAACTTGGTTGATGAAACTGAAATTTACTTGCAGGTGGCTATTATATTTAGTAATTTTTAGATAATTATATAGGATATTAGGGAGCAGTGTCATTTGTAGGTTCATTAAATAGATGGTTGAACTATTAATGCATGAGTTCTACAAGCGGTTTTTTAATCATCATATGTTGTTTATAGTGTTCACCTGTACTTTATATTTGTTTGTCATGTAAAAATGCAGTGTGATACAGGATCTTCTACTTGCAGTTAGTATAGCCCTCTATTGTTTTTCATGTAATGTTTGATGTCTTGAGTGTTCTGTTTGCAGGTTAAGCTTGTAAAATGTCTTGTACAGAACATAGTTGTTGATATTTCCTTCAATCAATTGGGAGGGCTTTGCACGTTGTGCTTCCTTGAGAAGGTATTTTTTAGTAGAGTGTATGTATAAATTTAGATTAAGTTGTGTATGTATCAACTGATGCTTAAAACTTGACCATATCTACGTTTGTGTAATTCTTTAGTTAACTGCCATAACCTAATTTTTTATTTTCCTGTTTACTTCATATGATTGAGAACTTGAGCATGGGTCTCAGTATCAATGAAAGCATACTTGTAGATTGCAGAGCTTACTGATCATCTATGATATCTGGATTGACGTCCAGAATAGAATGATCATTGTTCTAGCACCAATTTGATTTTTTTTATGATCAAAAGCAAGCATGAAAATGTTAGAAATATCATTCAGATGTATTATTGTTATTGAAATCTTCGCAAGGTTAATACTGATATAGGGGGCTTAGTCTGTTTCTATTGAAAATTGGCAATGTATCTACAATATATACGGGAAATATCAATAAACTGTGGAAACTACCGTGTGTTTAACAGTTGACCGTGAGTGTATTGGCGATGTATACGGGTGATTATTCAGTTTTCACGCCAATTTTTAATCCAATATTCTCTCTCTTCAATTTCTGCCTTTTTTCCATGTTTCCAGTTAGTTTTCCCCACCCCTCACCTGTTCTTGCTTGGCCCATAAATCTCTCTTTTCTATCTTTCATAATATATATAATTTAAATCACCCATTCCTATGTAATATCCTTTTTTTTTTTTTGCATATATATATGATTAATGATGCTCTAAATATGTTTATCAAAGGATCATTCAATTTCTTATTTATTTTCCAGTCTTCAATATTATTATTTTTATTGTACTAAATGCACATTTTTTACTTAAAAGTTAGTGGTGGATGCATTAAAATGGGCAGTTTGTATCTTAAATAAGTTAGTGTTGAAGTTTTGTTTAAAAGTTCACAATATTTCTCCAAGTATTTTTGTTATCCGTGACTTTTCCTGGAATTTTCATGGATATATTTGTAAACCTATGTGATCTATATCAACATCAACATTTCCATCATCGAACAAAAGTAAGTGGATCAGGAAATTTTGGCATTCTTATTTCTGTAGTTTCTCGAAGTAATTTAGATTTTAAATCTATATGGGGATTCTTTGTTTCTCCTTCTTTCCTAGTAGTTTTTTCAAAATGCTATAATTTTACAGTTTTCTTTAGAAGAAGAAGCGATGCTGGCTTAATATTTTAGTTTCTTGACTTGATTGATGAGAAATTTTGTTCTATAAAAAGTAAACACGACTGTGAGTGAGAAAAATTGTGAGAGTCCTTGGCCTTAGAGGACTCCTGCCTTTCCCCTGCTTGCACACATTTGCATATGTAACAGCATGTAGTTGACTTGTCTTTGGCCTATGCATTCTTTACCAGATTGGTTGTAACTGGTCATCCTTTAGGTAAAATAACTCTTTTTTTTTCAATTTTTTTTAACTAATTATTATTTCTTTTAAAGAGAAATCAAGCTTTCATTGATAAACATAATTGCATATATAAGAACTTACAAAGCTTCAAGGAATACTTGGAGTCTGATAAAATATTAAAGAACATAATTAATTGGCATCTGATGCTGCATTGACCCTTGCATGTGGTCTTGTGCATCTTGAATCAATATGTCATTGAACTGTTTCTTCGAGGCGCAAATGACAATCCACCATTGTCTCCATCTGCCCTCTTGGGATAACGGGCGGTTTTTATGATGTGTGATATTTTGTGGGGGGCTTTGGATGAAAGAAACAACAAAATCTTTAAGGCCGTGAGAGTTCTTTTACTGATGTTTGGTCTCTTATTAGATTTTTTGTTTCTCTCTAGGTCTCTGTTTGTAGGCTTTTTTGTAATTATTTGCTTGGATTTTTTTCTCTTAACTGGAACCCTTTGTAGTTCGGCTCATTTTTGTGGGTATTATTTGTCCATGTATTCTTTCCTTTGTACTCCATGAAAGTCAAGTTTTCTCAACAAATTTTCCTTTTCATTTAACATGACTCCCTAATGTTTGCTCATTGGTTCTAATTGATATCCTTTTGTGAAATGTTGGGATCAAAACTCCTGCCTCTCTTCTTCTAACATGTAAAAATGACATATCATAATGACATTTTAGTGCTACTTGTTCTAACAGATTGATTGTCGCATGGGGAAAGATCATCTTTTTAAGCGCAGCATTATACTTATTAAAGCTTGGTGCTATTATGAGAGCCGCATTCTAGGGGCTCATCATGGCTTGATATCGACATATGCTTTGGAGACTTTGGTTCTATATATTTTTCATCTCTTCCATTCTGCCTTAAATGGTCCTTTACAGGTTAGTAGTCTCAGGAGCTGCTCTTCTTAAACCCCTTTCATTCATTGACTTGCACATGCTTTATATATAACTAATCTATCCTATATCTAAACTATTAGGTGTTATATAAATTTCTGGACTATTTTAGCAAATTTGATTGGGATAATTACTGCATAAGCTTGAATGGTCCAGTTCGCATATCCTCACTGCCGGAGCTTGCTGGTGAGAAGTTTCTTTTGACATACCTAATTTTTTTGAAGGTCCTGCATGCCTTGTATTTGGGATTCTAAATGTTTTGGCCATCTTCTGGCAGCTGAGACACCTGAAAATGGTGGGGGTGATCTGTTGCTTAGCACCGATTTTCTTAAGAGCTGTTTAGACACGTTATACGTGCCTGGAAGGGGGTACGAGCCAAACTCAAGGGCATTTCCCATAAAGCATCTCAACATTGTCGATCCACTAAAAGAGAACAACAACCTTGGTCGCAGTGTAAGCAAAGGTACCTACAATTCTCTTACATCGGGTTTGATTGTCTGCTATTTTTCCCCCCATCTATAATGGTATGATCGGGACATCCTGAAACTGTGGTGAAGTGTTATTTTTTTCTTTTTAAAATGCTATTATGTTTTTAATCATTTAGAAATTACTCATAGCTTTCTAGTTCCTCGAGCAGCACAAGAGTAGGGGAGAGGTCTTTTATTATCACATGGAGATGTTTAATATGGAAATAAGTTTTAAGAACATGACTAAATCCTAATTTTTATGCGTACTCTGTCTTGATCTTTAAACATCCAAATGATTCCAGAAATTTGTAGCTTTGTTTTTAAAAATCATTTTAGTGCTTATTATTATTATTATTATTCAGTTGGGTTCCTTTTGATTGAGGCTTTTTTTTATGGGCCCCTTCTATTCTTTCGTTCTTAATGAAGGTTGGGTTATTCATAAATAAAACAAATTATGTTTCAAGGTTTTGAAATGAATCTAGGTTTAAATAGAAAATTGACTGTAAGCTAAAATAAACTTTTATGTGAAATCTAGGAACTATATTTAAAAATTAAGGGATCAAAATAGAAGATTTGAGAGTTGGGTAGAATGGAATTAGTATAAAAGTTGAAGACTCGAATAGGATTTAAAACTTTATACGATCCATTCTGGTTATTAACTAGCTTTTTGCGGCCTTGGTGAACGAACCCCTTCGAAATATTTGAAAGCCACTCTGTAACGTGCAGGAAACTTCTATAGGATTAGAAGTGCTTTCAGTTATGGTGCTCGGAAGCTAGGATCTATCCTTTCCCAACCTGAAGAAATTGTAGTGGATGAAGTTCGCAAGTTTTTTTCTAATACATTGGATAGGCACGGAGGTGGGCAGCGGCCTGATGTCCAAGATCCCGTTTCAGTGCCTGGAGGCTATGAATCTTGTGCAGGTTTACTAGTGTCTGGTTCAGAGACACAAGAAGAAACAAATAATCGTGATTCAGGCTCTCTCTACGCTAATGACACCACTGGAGAACGTAGCTCGAGTCGTGAGGTATCAATTCATGGGGGAAATGCCAATGCTAAGGTATCAGGTGAATATGACATTGTTGGCGGAATCATGAATGAATCATCTCAAGGAAGACCATTATCAGTTCCTTCAGGTGTTGATGGTCTTGCAAATGCCATTGGTGTTTCAGACGTTCGTCTCTCTGGAGATGCAAATGATCTTGCTAGCTTGAGAATTGAAGGTCTTACTATTTCAAACGATGCACATAAGTCTACTCCTTCAAGTTTTAAGGAGGGTATATCACCATTAGGTAATCCTCACCTTTGTAACGGGGAAGTAACATACAAAAATACAAAGAAATGCACTCCAAAGAACTCTGGCTCAACAGAGAAGAAGTCATCTAACCAGCATCTGCAATCACCCACTGATGCAACAGGGTCTTCTGCACAAGGTAATAAGCAGGATGAGAATCACGTGAATAATGATGATGAATTGGCGAACCAATCTGAAAAGAAACAATGTTCTCGTGGGTTTCTGAATAGCAATGATGAACCTCCAGAAGCTTTCAGTGCTTTGTCAGATCTTAGTGGTGACTATGAAACTCATTTTAACAATCTGCAAATTGGCCGGTGGTACTACGAATATGCCTTAACTGCAGCCCTCTCGCCCACTCCTCCACCATTGCCTTCACAATATCCAAACAAGAATGCATGGGATATAATACGACGCTCAGTGCAGGTCAAGCAGAATGCGTTTGCCCAGATGAACAATAATGGACTCCTTGCAAGACCAGCATTCTATCCCATGCGATCACCAATATTACCTGGGGGTGCAACATTGGGTATGGAAGAGATGCCGAAGCCACGAGGAACCGGGACGTACTTTCCCAACATGGTATTCTCGTCATATTAAACTTAAAACACTTTTCGTCTTACAGTTCGTGTGGTTGAAGATGTACTTCTTTCTTTGTCTTTGAGTATTTCTTTCTTTCCAGAACCATTACAGGGACAGACCACCATCAGCAAGGGGAAGGAACCAAGTGCTAGTGAGGTCGCCTCGAAACAATGGCCGATCATTGGAAACAACTGTACTCGAGAAAAGTAGTCAAGACTCGTACCAAGTACCAACTGTTAATCTTGCTGGTGGCATGTTGACTTCCACTGGTTCCTCTGTAAGGAAAGCTCAGCACAATGGGAATTCAATGCCACGACCTGATAGAGCGGTAGAATTTGGGTCTTTTGGGCATCTTCAATTAGAGTCGCCCGTAGATTGTAGCGGGGAATCGAGTCCTGTATCGGCAGTATTTTCATACTCAGAAGCTTTAAACGTTTCAAGTCCCAAGATGCAGAAAGCCAAACAAGCGTCAATCAAAGACCACGATAGGTATGAACGCTTCATAACTCTTCCAGGTACTTATGCGATTACATGTCCTTGTTAAACTGTTTAAATTTTCTCTTTTGTTCTGAATATGTAGGCTCTCTGTTCATATGCAATCGTATGAGTTGAAAGATGAAGAAGATTTCCCACCCTTGTCCAACTGACACAAGTGGGGAATGGAGTTTATTTATACGGTTAGTCAGTATGAAACTGAGTAGGAAGAAACTGTAGTTGCTAACAAACAACAGTTTGCGATCCTCCTTCCATCTCTGCAATTTAGATGTTCTGTTCTATTTGTAGCTCAAAAAGCATTTTGTACATCCTACCAATTTATTTTGCTTTTCTCCTCAAATAACTCGATAGTCGTTCGTCGTGTTTTACACAGAAAGAGCCCTTTTCATTTGAAACTAGGATGTTTGTAACAATGGTTGCTTCTTTTGACCCTCATTCCTCCATGTTTTTGCCCTTTTCTTTGCTCCTTGTAGGTAAACATCCCAGCACAGAATATATTGTTGCCTATGTTTGTTGTAAGTTAAATGAAAATGCTTCTTTTTGGAGCCATCTCTACATTGCCCTATCCATCACCATGCATTATCAACGGTGTTAATACCTTACTTACCTTCCTTATTTTGTGTTTTGTTTGTTTTGGCCCTTCCACTGTTGGCACAAATTTTCTGGGAAGGTCTACAGCTGTTTCCTATGGCTGAGCTGCATTTTCTTCTCATCTTATAGGAAAGAGCCTTTTGTTCTTTGTAGATGAAAAGATTTCCTTGGCTTAAGAGATTTGGAGTTGAGTCATGAAATCATGGTTCATTTTTGGTTTAAACAAGTATCTAGTCTAACAACTTAAAATCTTGCTGTTCTTTGAGATGTATAAATAGCTCAGATTTCTGTTGGCTTCGTTGGGAGGCTCGTGTAGTTTGTTTGTTACATCAATTCCTAAAGGATAAGTGGTGGTTGAATTGAGAAATTTGTGTGGAGTTCATAATTTTATAAAAGGAAGAGAGATAGTGGGGCAGGTCAAGGCACTTCTTGGTCCTTGTACTGGTCCGTTTTGAAGAATTCGTGGGCCGGCAAGTCTCTAGGACAAGGGGGCGGGCACTACTAACCAAACCAAGCCTAGTTGTCGCCGATAGGCGCTAGTAGCTTGCTTCCAAGCCTTGTCATTAATCGAATTGACTTCACTCATTATGCACGAGTCGTTTTCTGATAACAAATGTCGATATAAGGGCTGTTCTACCAACACTTTTCTTTTATTGTACAAGACCTTCATTATTGTGTTAAATGTAAATACAATGATGAAAAGGCCTGCATTATTCTTTAATCAAGATTCCTGAGGTGTTATTTGATGATTGAGGCTAGTTTTTGTTTAATCGACTTTAGTTTATAGATTCATCAATGTTCGTCTAACTTACACGTTATCGAATTATCGAATCTAAGGAAAGAACTTATTGATGGTTTTGTTTGATTGTTTCTTCAATTGATTAGGCCCGAAAAAGATGAAATCAGAAGGGGACTTGTAGGGAAGCAATTGGTGAGCTATAAGCATCAGATTCTCACTTTTATAACATTGCGTAATAGGTTTCATAAAAAAGGGTATAATTATTGAGGAAACCCTAGAAATGAATTAAATAATTTAGTGATAAATACATAGTTTATATTAAAAATCTCAACTATTTAATTAATAAGAGACAAGTTGATGATTGACACGTCAAGTCAACTATATGTTTATAAATTTTGAGATGAAAATGACAAGAAACCAATGGGTACCAAACTCATCAAAATCTAACCCATGCTTATTATAAAGTCAGCTAAAATATTTAAGTATTGGATTTATTAAAAATTTAGCATAATTGTGATAGAATCTTTTTTTTTTTTTTTTTTTTTAATAAAAAAAGATAAGCCCATGATGGTATAAAAATAGTTGAATCATACCCTCTATTTTATCAGAGTTCCTAATTAATTGAAATATGCCCATTTTTTCTTAAAAAATTTGGAGAACATTGATAAATTCGACACGCCTTAGAGTTAGAGGCTGCCACGGTAGGAAGTAGTAGAAAAAAACTTGCTAATGAGCCAAAGCAAACATGCGCTATTACAAATGGTATCAGAGGCAGACATTAGACGATGTGCCAACAATAACGTTGGCCTCCAAGGGAGGTGAATTGTGAAATCTTATATTGATTTAAGAAGGGAACGAAACATTTCTTATAATAGTGTAAAAACCTCTTCCTAATATAAAATCGTGAAACTAATGGTGATACGTAATGAGTCAAAGTAGACAATATCTGCTAACGGTAGACTTGCGTGTTACAAATGGTAGAGTATTTAGGTTGCACATTCATACCCATAATAGAATCTACTACTTGAGCTGCTCGGTGAATATCCCTTATTATTGAGTCTGCTCCAATTATCTCGTCCATAGAAGAAGCTGATATAGAATAGACGTTTATTTTTTATTTTCCACGTAATTTTTGAAATTAAAAAATTAAAAGGTGGTCAAATTTAATTAAAAGTTAAAAACTTTTACCAAAATACATTTTAAAATAAAAGAGAAATTAAAAGGGCAATTGGCCCTTTTTCTTTATTGGCCTTTAGAAAGTCAACTTAAATATTAAAATATTACTCCGATGGCTACTTTCTTATTTATTTATTTATTTATTTATAAATATAATAATCGGCTCACTGTTTAATTTAGCCAAGCCGGCTGCCTTCAACTCCTCAACTTTCTTTTTATTTATAAATATAATTATCATTTTTATTTTATTTTGGATTCTAATAAAGTTTTTTTTACACTTTTTATTTAGTTTTAAAAATTAAATTTATAAATTCATATTTTAAAAATACAAAGTTTTAAGAAGTTGTTTTGTTTATAGAATTAATCATTAATTCTTTATTTGTATTTCTTTTTTAGTTACTTAATCATAAAAACTTCAAAATTAAATACGTTTACTTGAAATAATTCTACTTTCTAAGAATTTCTTTAGACAGTTTCTAAAATAATGCAACTGTATTATAGGGAAATGTCACGACACACAGGTGCCTTAAATATTAAATTACAATTTAGTATTTATATTTTTAAAATTATTTCTAATAGATCTCTAAACTTTATAAAATATCCTTTGAAAATCTTCAATTTTGTGTCTAATAAATTTTTAAATATTTTTTTTTAATAAACCCTAATTTATTACCCATTTAGAAAACAAAAAAACTATGGATCTATTATACATAAAATTGAAAAATCATGAATATATTGAACATAAATTCAGTGTTTTATAGGTTCATAAAATTAGAAAAGATTGAATATTTTAGTATATAATTTATCTCGAACACGTATGCATTAAATAGATTCTCGAACTTAATTTGCTATTAAGTTAATGAACTTTCAACGTCGTATCTGTAGCTAAACCGTTGAATTCTTCTAATGAACTTATTGTACTAAAAATTTATACCGAACAATTATTACATAAAATTGAAAGGACTCATTTGACATTTTTAAAATTAAAAGGACCTAATAAAAATTTGGAAGTAGTTTAAATTTATTTTATTACCACAACACAACCCTTCTCACAGTCTGCCGGCTGGCTCAGTAGGTGAAAGCCACAGCCGAAGCCGAACCAGCCACTAAATTCTCCGTTTAAAATCAACCCCGTCACCGTCAACAGACGTCATCCGTTAAAAAACAAACGCCTCTTAGTTCTTTCTTCATTTCATTCCATTTTGCATGATAAACTGAGTTGCCAAATTTTGCATTCAAATCCCCAAAGAAACAAAGAAAGAGAAAATTTTGTGTTCTAAGAAAATCAAACCAAATTTTCCCGAGAAAATTCCACAAATGGTTGTAGCAAAGCGAGGGCACAGATTCTTCAAATTCAGATTATTTTTCCATTTCATCTCTTGTTCTTCCTCCATTTCCAGTTCATAATCTCAAAATTAGCTTTGATCTTTTCATTTTCCCACCATCCAAACACCCTTTTTTCTTTCTGGGTTTTGGATTTTGACACAAATGGTTTCAAAATATTACCACAAATTTTCACGTGGGGTTGTTGAAATGAATTGGATTAAGCTGATTTGTGTTCATTACTCAAATCTTTTCTGGTTTTTGTTTGGATTTTTCTCGAATGAAAACTATCAAGGGAAGCCTCGGATCATCTAGCAATTCCTTCATCCTTTTTTCTCTTCAATAATTTTGTTTGGATTTTATTAAAACAATACTTTTTCAATATATATATATATATATTGTTTGTATTTTGATTTTGAGCTAAGAACAATGGCACAGCCTTCTGGGTATGCTGAAACAGACCCATCTGGTCGCTATGGACGGGTAAGTTTCTATAAACCCTACATACTCCTCCTTTAATTCCTCTTCTTTTTGTGTATATTTTACGTTAAATTATATAAATTACTCGGAAAAATTTGCTATGGGTTTTGAATAAGATGATAATCGAGTACTATTGTGCAAAAATTGATAAGATATCGTCTACTAAACTAACCCACAATGATCGGTGCATAAAAGTTGATTATATAAATGATTATAAAACGATCTTAAAATATTAAATCCTTTCAAATTGAAATTATAAACCGCTGAACTATGCTCAAATTGACTTAAAACATGTTTGTAGTTCATAATCTCGTTATTTTTAGGTTGAATTATATAAATTACTCCAAAATTTGAGGTAATTTTTGAATAAAATGATAATCGAGGACTATGGCGTAAAAATTGAAAAGATATCGTGTTTTAAAAAAGTTCAAAGAAGATAATATGAACGGTTGACGTTATTGTTATTGTGCAGTTTAGAGAGATTCTAGGAAAAGGAGCCATGAAGACAGTATATAAAGCCTTTGATGAGGTGCTTGGGATTGAAGTGGCATGGAACCAAGTCCAGCTCAAAGATGTGTTCCATTCCCCCGAGGAACTACAACGTCTCTACTCAGAAGTTCATCTCCTCAAGAACCTCAACCACGACTCGATCATCCGATTCTACGCTTCCTGGATCGATACTCATCGTCGAACCTTCAACTTCATCACCGAAATGTTCACCTCCGGCACCCTTAGAGAGTACTACTCATAATTCACAACATTATTCTTCTAAACGTTTCATCATGTTCTTGTTCTTGTTCTTGTTCTTGATATTTGTTCATTTCACTCTTCTAATGCTAATTAGGTACCGACAAAAACATCGAAACATCAATATCGAAGCGATCAAGAACTGGGCTCGACAAATCCTACACGGCCTAGCTTATCTTCATGGCCATGATCCTCCTGTAATCCATAGAGATCTCAAATGTGATAACATATTCATCAATGGCCATCTTGGGCAAGTTAAGATTGGTGACTTGGGACTTGCAACCATCCTTCATGATTCTCAACACGCTCATAGTGTTATAGGTAAGCTTCTCGAACTTCATATTTCTATAATGATATGATATTGTCGTAACGATCGGAATTTGCAGGTACACCGGAGTTCATGGCACCGGAGCTGTATGATGAGGATTATAATGAGCTTGTAGATGTTTATTCCTTTGGAATGTGTTTGATTGAGATGCTCACTTTGGAGTATCCTTATAGTGAGTGCTCCAACCCTGCTCAGATATACAAGAAAGTCACTTCGGTAAGTCGAAAAAAATATGATCGATCTCTCTAAACTATCATGATTTGTATTGATTTAGTAACGAGTTTCGAATAAATCCGTGAAGATGGTGTCTATTAAAATATGGATATTTTCAAAACAAATGATAAAGTTCAGAAGTATTTTTGTGTAATGTAAACATCCGTTAGTAATCATGTAAGCATTTAGCTAGTTGTCGAAGTCAATAGCATATACATAGTAGGCACAAAATTGAAAGTTGACATTTCAAACATTTCTTTGAAATTTAACAACGTGAAGATCGAACGATCAATGTGAGATCTCACATCGTTTGGAGAGGAGAATGAAACATTCCTTATAAGGGTGTGGAAACTTAACCCAAGTAGATACGTTTTAGAACCGTGAGGCTGACGACAATATGTCATGAGCCAAAACGGATAATACCTACTAGCGGTGGGCTTGGGCGGTTACAAATGGTATCAAAGCCAGATACCGGGCGGTGTGCCAGCGAGGACGTTGAGCCCTTAAAGGGGGTGAATTTGAGTTACCACATCGATTGGAGAGGGGAAAGAAGCATTCCTTATAAGGGTGTGGAACCTCTCCCTAGTAGACATGTTTTAAAACTGTGAGGCTGACGACGATATGTAATAGGCCAAAACGAACAATATCGGCTAGCGGTGGGTTTGGACTGACACAAAAGATATCAGAGCCAGACACCGGACGGTATGCCAACGAGGACGTTGGGCCCCCAAGGGAATGGATTGTGAGATCCCACGTCGGTTGGAGAGGGGAACGAAGCATTCCTTATAAGGGTATGAAAACCTCTCACTAGTAGACACGTCTTAAAACCATGAGGCTGACAGTGATATTTAACAAGTCAAAGCAGATAATAACTGCTAACGGTGGGCTTGAGCTGATATAAATGATATCAGAGCCAAACACCAGGCGGTATGCCAGCGAAGATGTTGAGCCATCAAGTGGTGGATTGTGAGATCTCACATTAGTTGGAGAGAGGAACGAAACATTCCTTATAAGAGTGTGAAAATTTCTCCATAATAGAAATGTTTTAAACCTGTGAGACTAGCGATAATACATAACGGGCTAAAGCGAAAATTGCATGGCACGAGCAGGGAAAGTTGCCAAATGCATTCTATGGGATCAAAGACTTGGAGGCCCAAAATTTTGTAAAGAAATGCTTGGAGAATGTTTCAAAGAGGGTGCCTGCCAAAGAGCTCTTGCTTGACCCATTTCTAGCTTCCAATAACAACAATGGCTCTCATCAAGAACACTTCTTGGGTTCATCACAAACTCCAAAGAATTCAATGTCAAGAAGGACAGACATGGTCATTTCTGGATCAATGAATCCCAACGACGATACTGTTTTTCTAAAAGTGCATATCAAAGGGAAGAACGGTAAATATCGCTAATTCTTCCCCTACGAATTTTCGTTCAATTATAGTCCCTAAATTTTGGTTTCATTCAATATTGATTTCTTTTTTCTAATTTGAAAACTCGTCGTATGCATGTGGATAGGTAAAGCTAAGAATGTACACTTTGCATTCGACACGATAAACGATACAACTATTGACGTTGCGACAGAGATGGTTAAAGAGTTGGAAATTGGTGATTGGGATCCGAGTGAGATAGCTATGATGATAAAGAATGAGATATACACATTGATACCCAATTGGGAGGAATACCATCAAGATAGCTTCAACTATGATGAACAAGAAGAAGACGGTGGCAAAGACGATGACGAAAGCTACGTAACCCGACATCCTTTCTACTCGTGCTCCTCCCATGCCTCCTCCTCAAATTCTCTTGAGGGTTTCTACTCTTTCTATGAGAATTCCCATCATCATATTTTGGATGGTGTGAATAGTGATGATGATGATACAAGTTCTTCCTTCAATTACTCTGAAATAAGCTTTTGTTCAAGCAATGAAGATGAGTATGGAAGGGAGCCTCAATGCATATCAACCACCAAGAACCCTACAAGATTTTGCCCTACCATGAAGATAGACGCACACCATTTGAGGTATAAGGACACTAAAGTAATGGTGGATCGAGAAGCGTTTGAGAGAGGATCCCGATCTGATAACTCAACTAGACTTACAAGGGTGAAGTCAATGGTGAACCTTCGTAGCGAGGCATTGCACCGATCGTTAGTAGAGATGTTGTTGAAGAAGCGATTGTTTAATACGGTGGATGCCATGGAGAATATTGGATACCAAAAGCCATAGGGTAACCTAATGTCCATCAAGAACCAACAAAGTAATGTTCTTGAAGTTCATGAATGGTTTCATTAGGGGTTGAGGATTTGTGTATAAATAAATGAAACAAACTTAAATGTGTGCTTGTAATTGTTTTGCATTTGTAAAATGTGTGAAACATAATGCTTCCATAATTAAACGTAGTTTAGGTTATATGCTTTAAAATCCTTCGATATTGATTTAACTAATCTTACTTGTAGAACGATTCAAATCTCAAATAAGTTTAGATCGATAATATAATCCGAATCTTACTTTTCTTGTAGTTTTGATGTTTTTAGATATTTTAGATCGAAGTTCGTGTGATTTCATATCATTTGGGATGAAATCAGCTTGATCAGGGTTTGCATATTAGTTCTTCGATCTAATTGACTAGAGTATTCAAATATGATTTTTTTTTAAAGTAATGACTAACTCCCTAACCTAATGTGGCACCGGGTTCAGGCCACAGGGAATTGTAGTATAGGGGGATGTCTTATCCTTTTGTCATCGCAAGGCTGGCTAATCGTACGCAGCAGGCTCGAAGACCCCTAATTTTGGAAGGCACAAGAGTCTGAGCGCTATTTGAATGTGCCACCGACACTATGTTACGTAGGTACCTGTGCAGGTGAGGCGTTAGTCAATCCTAGAAACGACGACAACGGTGCGAGTAGTTAATTACCAGACGTGTTACAATCTAGGGATCACCAGACAACTCCTTCCATCTATAGGGACCGAAGGGTAACGTACTCCTATCTATAGCACCGACAACGGAAGTGAACTAAAGGCTAATATATTAATAAATTATTACCCTATTAACTGATTTTAAATTTGAGAGGGTGGATTTATTATTATTATTATTATTATTATTTATAGGAGAAATAATAATGAAAGAATAAATAAATAACGAAAAAATGAATTAATGATAAGCATGAAGTAACAAACACAAAACGTGCGTACTACGCCATAAATGACCCAATTGGGCCCTTCAAAACAAATTTTCTATTTTTTTTAATATATATATTTATAAAAAATAAACCCACATAATCAGAACTAAGAAACTCCAAATTTCGCCGCCGTCCACCGTCGTTATTAAAAGATATGGCTCTCTCACGCACAAAATCCCGCTTGACCATCCCAGCTCCGCCGCCGTCTCCGATCCCCACTGGCACCGGATCGCGCTCGGCGGCCAACGAGACATTCAAACAATTTCTCGAGAAGTCGATTCACCTGCCGCAACTCTCTTTGCCTGAATCCCGCTTTATCTCCACCACTAATCCTTCCCTCGCCGTCATTGATTTCCGATCACTCGCTTCTCCAAGTGGCGGCGACGCGACGGCGCGAATGCTCCGGTCGGCCAATGAATTCGGGGCGTTTCGTATTGTTAATCACGGGATTTCCGGCGAGGAGATTTTGTCGGTGGTGAATGAAGCTAAATCCGTTTGGGAAGATGATGATCGGAGCTGGGCTGGAGACGTCGGAAATCGGGACGTGGTTTTCCAGGTACGGCGCCGGAACGACAGCGACGCGTCGGCAATTACAGTTGTACAGGCCGCAACGAACCGGCAAATCAGGTAAAATTCCGATTCCATCCAATAACTTTGAATGTTTCCGATATGTTTCAAAATGGGCTGTAATGGGCTGGGCTTCGCTGTAAGTGGCCCAAGTCAGGCCCACTTTTTACGGAAATGTTTTCTTAGAATTTATTTATTAATAGGAATTATATATATATATTATATATATATATATATATAATATACACACATGTATAGATATATATGTATATATACATATCTTTATATAATTTAAAAAACTTAACGGTATATTGGCACTTCATATATTATCTTAAAAATTTTATTTTGAAGGTTCGTGAGTATTTTTCTAAATGTGATATTAATCCTACGGGTTTTTTTTTTTGTCAATCTCGGATTCCAATAATTTGTATTCCATTATTTACTAATTTCGAACCCAATCAACTGAGTCCAACTATTATCTGTACTAACCCGTTTTTTAATGGAATTTGATTCGGTTCAATTCGGGTTCGGGTCGAC
Organism: Cucurbita maxima; assembly: GCF_002738345.1. Taxonomy (NCBI): domain Eukaryota; kingdom Viridiplantae; phylum Streptophyta; class Magnoliopsida; order Cucurbitales; family Cucurbitaceae; genus Cucurbita; species Cucurbita maxima. Next base: position 5,550,426 of record NW_019272020.1, on the reverse strand, counting down.
TTGCAGTGAAAAGATGGAGAAAATAAGAAGCAAACTAGAAGGCATTGAAGAGAAAATAAGCGAAAGGTTATGGGAATGCATGGGTGAGAACATGAAGAAAGGAGACAAAAAAGAGACCATTTTCAGCATTTATAGATACAATAATCACCAAAACCCTAACCCATGTGAGAGGGACAATAAAAATAAGAACATGATGAGCCTCCACATCCCCGGAGAGCATTGCCAATTCTCTATCAATTCTCATCAACAACCCTCCTCCTCCTTTACCTTTGATGCTGCTGCCGACACGATTGTCGTCACCCTCGGCGAGCAACTCGTGGTAATCTTATTCGTACTCTCCTGTTTCGTGACTAGTTTATGGATGTTGTTTAGGTTTCATTTGATAACTATTAAACCCGTTTGATTTTGATAGGAACGGAGCTCGGAGAAATTAAAGAGTGCAAGAAGTGAGATGACATTTGTGCCCGACTTGCTTGGAAGTGGAACTTCGTTCTCGATTGAGCTTCAAGTTTCAAACACTAATTTAGTGAAAAAGCATTCCCATTCTAACATCATCACTATTTATGATCAAATCATGGTTGCGTTTTATGTTATTTCAGTTTATGTTCTTTACAATTGCATGTGTTCATTGTTTAAAGGCAAATAAGCTTGGGTTTGTGATTGAATGTTCATATGATTGGTTTGTTGGTTGAAGGGTTTATTGGGATTTGTATTTGAAAGTGGCTTGTATTTGAAGAAAAGTGTGGAATTGAATATGAATATTGTAATTTCATTTATATACTTACCCGATGTTATTTCTTCCGCTGATCATTATTTTATATATAAAAAAATATTTTGTTCTTCTCTTCAACTGCGAGTGTGATCAGACAATCTACCTATTTTGGGCCTAGTGTCGTCACTAGTTCACTTCTCCAATCGATGTGGGACACCCCAATCTACCTCCCTTTGAGGTCAGTGTTCTTGTTGGCACACTGTCTCATGTTCACCCCTGAACGTTGGCACATCGCCCGATGTCTGCCTTTGATACCGTTTGTAACAGCCCAAGCCCCACCACTAGCAAATATTGTTCTCTTTGGAGCTTTTTCTTCCGGTCTTTCTCTCAAAGTTCTGCTGGGGAGAGGTGCTCATTTTTTATAATATCAATATTTTTTAGTTATTCTTAGTATAAATATGCTTTCGACACATCATGATAACAAGTAGTACCACGATTTCAAGATGACCCATGTACTAGTTTCAGTCGACTCTAGCTTAGAATAATTCACCAACCACGTTAAGAACAAAAAGTTTCAACTTAGCGGTAATAACCTTATTTCTTGATTGACATAGAGCGGAATTATTGAGGATATAGACATTTTCCTCTTTATTATATAAAATATTTTAAATATTTATGTTAGTCTAAATAATGATACAATAATTAAAATCTTGAGTTTATACATTAAATTTTTGTTTTCATACATTCTTGCAATTGAAATGATATTATTTATTTATTATGATTTGTATTAAATGTGAATTAACACATTCAAATAAATATTTTTATCATATGATAATGGTAAGATTATTAATTAAGTTGTCCTCTCATTGTTGTTGTAATACTTGCATCTCGAAGCTAATGCACTAGATCCCATTAAAACATTTGTAATCGAACAACCTATTGTATGTCTTAGTCTACTATCGATCTTAGACTTTGTAACATTTAATATGTAGCTTTTATCTTATCTAATGTCAAATCTTGAGGACTTGTCGGTCAAAGAAAAGGAGATGTCTTGACGAGGTGAGTGTCACGTATAGTTTCGTTGAAAAGGGTGTATGAGATCCGACATCGTTGGAGAAGGAAACGAAGCATTTTTTATAATGATGTGGAAATCTCTTCCTAATCAACGTGTTTTAAAATTGTGAAGCGGAGATATGTAACGAGCCAAAACAAACAATATCTATTAGCGGTGGACTTAGACTGTAACAAGGTGTGCTGCCACCACCTAATAGACTCTAAAGTAGGGGTTATACAAGTTGGGTACGGAAATCTTTTGGACCAACTCCAAATTTCAAGTTGTTTAAGTTGGTGACATAAGAAATATAAATAGAGTTCACTCCTGAACTACTGAACTCACCTTCTTTCACTCTAAAGCAAGGAACGTAACCCAGCCCAATCTTCTACTTTCGGGTCGAATTTATTAAATATTAAACCTTTCAAAATTATAACATATCACTAAAATCAGTTACAAACGTCAAATATCTTTAATCTTTATAATAATCTTAGAAATAGGGTTGGGTCGGGTTATAACCTCATTTTTTGGTTAGTCCACCAGAAAAAAAATATATCAACTCATGAACCGACTCGATTTTTTCAATTTTATAAATTTTAACGTTAGATAGTCTAAATTGGTCAAATTCTCGAAGTTCGTAAGGCTAAATTGGTCAAAGCTCATTTCAATTTTCAAGGAACTATAATGATTTTCATGGTCAATATATTCCGCTCAAGCATTGAGCCAAGGCATCCCTCCACCGCATCAAATTCTTTTTAGGTTACTAAATCAAAAATGACAGACAAATTTGAAAATTTTAATTAATACGAGGAAAGGACAAAAAAAAAAAAAAAATAAATTATATAATAATAAAAGAATATATTATAACCTAATAAAACGGCGTCGTGTAATAAATAAAATGGACGCTTGGGAAAATTTGAAATAATAGAGAAATAGAGGGGGCGAAATTTAATTAAAAAAATAAGTTTGGTAAAGGACAATGAAAACAGTTTATTACCGAAAAGGACACCTGTATAAAACGACGGCTGTAATTTAAGATTTTCTGGAAGATTTTTGTATCCCCATCACCCGCACGTGCTTAAGTCACCGATCAATTTCTTGTCGCTTTGTCATTGGTCTGTCACCGAATTTCTTCCCTGCCTCTTAAATTATGTGATTAATATTTATAAATATATAATTTTCCTTTTCTTTAATAGTGTGGCTTATTCTTCGTCTTTATATATTATTAATTTTTGTTTTATTTTGTCCATAAATAAGAGGGAATAAGATTTATATATTGGAATTTTGGATGTATTAGGAGGGGTTGGTAGGGCTTTCTCTGACCTACCCAAAAACAAATTATTCTCGAGATTAATTCGATTCGATATAACCTCTTATGCTTTGTCGTCAACCTCGTGGTTTTAAAACGTGAGAGACGTTTCACGTCCTTATAAAAAATGTTATGTTTCACGTCTTTATAACACGCCGCTCAGTGTCTGACTCTGATATCATTTATAACAATTCAAGTCAGTCGCATCGCAATTTTAATAGAGTGAACTTATAAGAAATGTTTCGTTCACGCATCGCCGCTAGAAATGAATCACGATTTTCAACACCCTTTATAAGGAATGTTTTATTCATCTCTCCAACTGATATAGATGTCACACAATTAAAATTTTGAAGCAGGAATGAAAGATTAGACTCGAATTTGTAACGCCTTTGGTAGGGTGGACAACTGCTGGCTAGCTTTTGAGACAATGAAAACACTCATTGGTATCAAGCTACTATGACAAAGGGCGATGCAAGTGTAGACAAAGATTCAAATCTCTGATCGAAACTTGTTGACAACTCAATTCCAATAGCGATTTTGAATTAAAGATGACTTTCATCGGTGACCCATTTCTTGAACGGCGTTAGTTCAAAATACCCATAGCTTAAAGAATACAAATTAACAAATAATCGAGCCTTTTCAGTAAGAACCAGTAGGTAACTATTTTTTTTTTTTTTAATTAAGAGTGTCTTATAACTTTTAATTATTAATTAAATACTTCAATTATCCTTTTTTTAATGCTAATTTTTTATGGTTAAAAGGTAATGGAAGAAAAAGAGAAGAAATTAGTGGTACTTTAGTGAACATCATCATTATCTTCTTGACACATTTATTTGTGTGTTTGCAATATTATATTTGCCTTCTATTATTCGTATTTAATTCCACAAAAAGAAAATCAAATAGAAAAATAATAATTAAAGAATCAACTTAATAATCATGCTTTAATTGAAATATATATATATATATATATAAAAGTTATTATTAAAGATTTGATTTTTATATTTAATTTTGTAAACTTCCGACCAAGAGAACATCAGGTTGGCCGACACTGTCGAACAACCGACAGAAATTCAGCCCGCCGTCAGTCTTAGACTCTAAGAAATTGCAGAAAATTTGTCACATTTTCCAATGAAAGGCGTTTCTAATACTAACTTAAGCTTAAGAGTATATTAATTCAAGAAATATCTTGGTACGAAGTTGTTATTTTACACGTTATCTCGATAGTTGACTTGGGTTTACTTCAAATGTCACATCGAATGCGCACCTTGTTTAGAATCATGCATCAATGCCATTTTATACCATTGAATTACATAAATGAGAGTAAAATTATGTATTCAAGATGTTTCGGTATTATGAACAACACGTGGGCCCGTTCTTAATAGCATGATTGAGTGAGCTACGATGGTTGACGATACCTCGTGACTTGGGATGATGTCAAGACATATGAGCTTGTAATTGAGAACCAAGATGGCGTTGGATGTGGCATTGTATTGAGAGACCTTGATTCCAAGTGAAGAAAAGATCGAGTTAAATGATTTTGTCTAATGTAAAGACAAATCGATTGTGTTGCATATGATTGATCATGCATACGCGTATAAAACATTTTAGGACTGAATTGAGTTTAATTAATTATATAATAAGAATCTTTTTTTAAAATTTAAAACATTTTCCAACCCAATGACCCGGTCGGATGGAAACCCGGAATCGACGAGTCGGGTTATTTTGTCCTTTCTACCGTCGCCGACAGTCTCCCATTCTCCCACTTACATTAGGACACGTGGGTAGTACGGACAAGACATGATATGACGTGGCAGTGTAGGGTTTGACAAAAAAAAGTCAAAGCTTATGTACCATCCAGAATCAGATGGATAATAGATATGCACATGCATGAACCCCACTCCCCAATTTTCTCTTTTCTTCTTTTTATTAAAGAATTTTTAAATGCTTTTTCAACCAACTTTTTTATTTTCTTTTTGAATAAAGCTTAAAAAGAGGGGCTAAAAGGATATATTTGCACATTAGGGTGAATTTTTATTAGGCTTGTCGGGTTAAAATTTTTGTAGGGTTGTACACGGGTTGGGATAGATTGAAGAAATCTTTTAGATCGACTTAAAATTTTGTGTTGGTTGAGTTGGTGACCTGAGCAACTTGAATAGAGTTCACAACTCAATTCAACCCATTGTATATGTTAACAAGTCACAATACATTATTAACATTAGTTACAAACGTTAAATATCTTAATATTTACATAATCTTAAAAGTAGAGTAGTGTAAGGTTAGGTTATAATCCTATTTTCGGGTTGGTCGGGTTGATTCAATAAAAAAAATAACAACCCACGAACCTACCAGAATTTTTGGAACCCAACCGAACTTTTGTGGTTTGAGTTAGGTAGTTCGAATTGGTTGAATTTTTGAGTCATTTTAACACCTCTAAAAGTAAAATCTAATTCAATTATTTTAAAAGTGTAATAATAATAATAATAAAATGAGATTTTACGATTCCAACGTTAAGTCAATAGTTGGTGAAGATGAAAGCAAAGATTATGAACTCGAGGTCAAGATGTTGTTATAGTAAATGAGGTATAAACTCGAGGTAAAGGTCAAACAAAAACTACTACAAATGAACAACGTCTTTTTAGACATTACGTTAATGAATTTAAAACGTATGAAATTACGGAGTTGTTTAAATTTGCACCATACTTTCGTAATTTATGAGTCTTCCATAGTAACAAGCAATCCTTTCTATCGTAACTTGTGTAATCCTTTGTCTTTATTTAAAAACATTTCTTAAAAAAGGTTGAATATTGAAAATAGTGGATGCGACAAGTAAAATCACGATATAGTGGTACAATTCTCGTGGACATAAATAGGTGTTCGTCACAAGACCCTATCTCGAAGATGTGGTATAATTTTCATGTATAGAGATAGTTAATTAACTCAAGACCATAATATACAATCGAATGTAATTATCATTGTGAGATCCCACATCGGTTGGAGAAGGGAACGAAGTAATACTCAATGATTCAAGCCAAAAAGTCACGTGCTATCTTATTTATTCAGATAAAGGTAAAGCACTCATGCACAAATGACGGTGGATCCTGGAATGAAGCTAAGATAGGACAGTAATGAGTAGTTTTATAGGTGGGTTTTCGATGTCAATTATTTTTACTCGGGGATGTATAGGAGTTTTTAAATATTGGATATTAAATATTTTAATGTTCTTCAAATGATGTAGAAAAGTCAATTCAATTATTGACCATAAATTTCAAAAAAAAATTATTTTTTTTTTCTTGAAGTCTCCAAATTTTCAAATTTTAAACTATATATGTTTGAAGGTACAATTATTTATCTGTTTAAAAATTAAAAAAAAATAATAAAACTAATAAAATAAGAGAATGGTTTTAAAATAATTGCTTAAATATGTCTTAATTAACCATTTTTTATGAAAAAAAATAATTTATACATAAAAAATGAATTTTAAATATTCAGCAATATTTAGTTATAATAGTTAAAAGATAAGCTTATGAATTTTACTAAAAAGTAAAAAAAATAATAATAAATAAATAAATAAAAGTTGAGAAAATCAACTCAACTTTTACTTTATTTTTTGAATTCCTTTTTTCTTTCACCTTCTTTTCCCACTTCTTTTCAGCTTCTTTTTCCACTTGTTTGTCGTTAAATTACGAGTTTTGTTGTATACGTCGATGGTTATTCTTGTTTATTTAGGACGATTTTAAAAAAATTTAGTTTGTTCTAAGTGACTTATTACTCTAATTATGAACACGTTTTAAAATCATGAAGCTGACGACGATACGTAATGAGCTGAAATGGACAATTCCTACTAGTAATGAACTTAGGTTGTTACAAATGGTACTAAGGTCATATATTGGACGATGTGCTAGTAAGGACACTGACCACCAAGGTAGTGGATTGTGAGATCCCACATTAGTTGGAGAGAAAACGAAACATTTCTTAAAATAGTGTGGAAATCTCTTATTAATAAACACATTTTAAAACTGTGAGATTGACAACTATGTATAAGGAGCTAAAACGGACAATATCTACTAGCGGTAGGTTTGGACTATTATAAATGATATCAAAAGTTAGATATTAAGCAGTGTGTTAATGATGACGTTGGTCTACAAAGGGTTAACCGTGAGATTGTGTATTAGTTTGAATAACAAGAATTAAAAGAGTCATTTTGTTGGATCATTAAGCTGAAAGTAGTGCCTGGAGAATGCAGCTTCAAAACATGATCATCTTGTCTTTTAAGGATGTGTTCTTCCTACAATAAATGAATAAAAATTGGACCTTTTTTGTCCCAATGTTTAGAAGTTGAAATTAAGCTAAAAATTTTATTTAAATTTTGTTTAGAATTAGACGGAAGAACTGTACAAGAAATTTGAAATGGGTATTTGAAAATCAAACGGCAAGTTCCGTAAGATCAAACCAGATCTGCTTGAAAACTTTGATTATAAGATCGTGATATTCATCGGCGTTCAAACAGAGATAGCATGCAAGAAGATCTTCCAAATCCTTCGAACCTCTAATGTTGTTCTCAACGATCATCTCCACCATTGATTCTCTGAAGTCCTTTTGTGGATCGTACGATGATTTCATGATCGCCAAGCTGTCGGAAAGGCTCCGCCGGGATGACACGCTTTTCCGGCCTCCGATTTTCCGGTGCCCGATTTTGGGGGAGTGGATTCGGAGCCGTACGCCGGGGGAATTCGCCGGAGGTTTCTTTGTCGTATTTGTTGTCGTCGTCGTCCTCCTCTGTTTTGTGTCTTTTCTCTTCTGCTTTGTTATGATCGGCGGGAGGTCCACTTCCGACAGGGAGTCGAACGCGCCGACGACGACATTGTTGGAGTAGTTTGATGACACGTCGATTACGATATCGCGGTCGAAGGATTTGGATTCGGGTTCAACGGCGAGGATTTTGTCGGATTCAGGGGAGGTTTCGGAGGGTGACGTGGACAATTCCGGTGGAGAATCTGATTTGGTCCAGATGGACTCTGCCGTCGTGCGGCAGCTGCAGCCGACGGAGGAGGAGTTGTGGAGTTTCACTGCCGTCGCCGTCGACGACCGGTTACTCGTTTGTGTTTTTCCTGGTTTGCCCTGTTNTGACGACTTTCTCGGCGGTACCGGCATAGGCAGCAGCGGCGGGGACGGCGGAGGGGAATTAACACAGAACCCATCGTTGGATTCGAGTTCTCTGGTGAAATAGTAAGATTTTCTAGAGTGAGAATGCGGCGACGGCACTTGCAACTGCCTCTGTTTTGGCGGTGGTGGCGGAGGCGGTGGCTGCCGGGGCTTTTTCTTCGAATAAAAAGGTGTTTGGTTGGTTGAGGATCTTCCTCTCCCGCCTCCAATTTCTCTGAGCTTGTAAAACCAAGCGTTTGGAATCATATCCGATAATCGGAATTTGTGATTTCTCATCGGAAAATTTTCTCTCTCTAAAAAGTCTCAAATCTCTCTCTCTCTGTCTCACCTCTGTTTTAGCGTCGCCGGTGGGAGAGATAAAAAAGAGGGGCGGTTTTAGGATTTGGGGAGAGAGAAGGGGCCCACCAGCGTAGAAAAAGTGGGGATAAAGGCAAAACGGTGGGGTCCACGTGGCATTTTTATTTTAAATATTTCTTTTTTGTTTTATACTAAAAAAAATATATTCTTTTTTGTTTTAATTGTTCATTTTACTATGCATTAGAAGTTTAAATAGAACCCAATTTAAAATTAAAAAAATTAACCTAATAAATCACTAAATATTTTCTTTATTTTATTATCTATTTTCTAAAATTACTTATTAAATTTTAAAATCTATAGAAAAAATATATTTTTTTTAATTGAAGTTTGGTAATTTATTTAAATAGTTTTAATATTTTTTATTTATAAGAATATATGTTAATATTGTTATTTTATCGATATGTCTATCAATATTGAATTAAAATCTCGACATTGATATTTTAATTGTTTTTTCAAAGTAAAGTATTGATTTTTATAATATAAAATAAATTTTTATAATTTTGTTAGTGAAATATAAAAGAAAAAGACAAAAGAAATGTGTTGGTGTTGAGAGTTTGTCACCATTCCAAGTCTAGCCCATGCTTGGATAATGCCTCAATACCCAAACAAACCAATCACAAGGCTTCAAAAAAATTATTATTATACGCTACGAAAAGTCATTTTCTCCTTTGAAACTCGTAATGAATGGCTGTTAGTTTAAACTTTCGATTATATCAAATTTGGTGTTCAAACATCAGAGAAATTGAAAGATAGAGTGATTGAATTCTCGACTAAACGATATAGTGCATCATTGTTTATGCATAACCAATAGTCTTGTTTACACCAAAGTTAATTTTAACCCTCCCAATTTACTTCATTTGTGGAGTTGAGATCCTGTAGGGACCCACTACGAACACGGGTGTGAGATCCCACATCAGTTGGAGAGGAGAACAAATGATCTCTTATAAGGGTGTGGAAACCTCTTCTTAACATACTTGTTTTTAAAACTGTGAATCTGACAATAATACGTAACAAGCCAAATATCGAACCGTGTACCAACAAGAACATTGGGTCTCCAACCCCAAGAGAAGTTTTCATATCGGTTGGAGGGGGAACAAAACATTTTTTATGAGGGTGAATATGTAACGGGCCAAAACAGACAATGTCTACTAACAATGGGCGTTGTTACAAGGGAAGAGAATGTCAGAGAGAACATAGAGAAATTGGTTCGAGGATGGAACTAGTATCAAAAATACATCGCGGCTAACATATCATCAATACATCACATAACACGCGTCGGGTTATAAAAGTAGGGTTTTGGGATGGACAGTCAAAAAGGTGAAATGAAATGAAGTGAAGGAAAACATGTGTGAATGTGGGGGATAAATAAAGGAAAAGGAAACCAAGTTGTATAGTTTTGTGGCAGAGATGATGTTTAAATGGGTTGGAGGAGACATTCTTTCTTACCCTTAAAACCAAGCATTTGCCCCACAAATTATAGGACATACGTCCTACAACCAATGGTCCCATCCAACTTTACGGTAACGAGTGCCTTAACGTGTTCAACTTCTCACCTCCTATTTCGTTCTCTCTCAATAGTATGGCTAAGTTGTCTTAAATGGCTCAAACCCATGTAGCAAAAATCGTCTTATTTACCGCTTAAATAAGAACTATTATGAAACACGTGTCTCTGTTCTCTATAAATATTGTGTACATGCATGAACTTAAAAAGTCTTCTTATTCGTGTCGCTACTAGTAGCCTTTTTGGTTCAAACCCTAAAGCAACGATCGTCGTTACTCTTAGGTAAAGTTATTGTCTCACTATAGCTAATAATGTCGTTTAACATAAGCCTTATATGACTCCGGCCTCACTAGCTCGATTAGAATGTGTCACAAGTCCGTCTCCTTTAACGTTGATCTAATAGGTCCTAGTTGTGTTGGGAGTTGCTTTCCTAAGAACATGAGATGGTCCAAAGGCTCTAAAGTTATAGGGCCCATCAACCAATGAGAAGAAGACTTTTAATGTGTTTTGTGTATTATGGGCTTTCGAAGTCTTTTCCATTTAAAGCCCTCTCATCCCTTTCAAATAATTTTCTAAATTCAACGTATTTTAATTACGGTAACGACCCAAGTTTTCGAATGCTTTAAGAATCTAGATCACGTCCAAAAAGATAAAAGAACGATACAGTGTTCTTCAAATTTATTACAGAAAAATGAGTTGGAATACAGTTACAAAATGAAATACGAAAGACAAACTGAAACTCTGAAACAACCCCTTTTATGACATGCTGCTCTCGAACACTTCCCTATGTCGATCTGGATTTTGAAGCGTCGGAATTTAAGTCCTGACATTATTATATAAACGGAGTCTCTTGTACCATGTCTTCCTTGAACCTCATAAAAAAAGTTTAAATTTTTTACGGTTAGTATATGGAAAGAACCCATTTATCTATACCTTAAAACTCGATCTATTTCTCTTTTTCTAGAGCTCGGTTCTACTGTAGTCACCTTACCATAGAGACGATGTCTCATTGTCATGAAGTCTATTGGCGGTGGTTGTCCTTTTTATTCATTTACTCTCCATAGTGTTATTAGTTTGTCCAAGTTTCGACCCATTTAAATTGTTTCGGATAAGGTGATTTTGTGACGATTGACAAGACAAGTCTATCTCATAGTCCCTATTTGATGCTCAAGTTGACATGTCGTCAATAATGTCTCTATTAATACTAATCAACCAAGTTGTTTGTGCTTATAATTTCTCAATCTAACGCTGTTCATCTACATCACAAGCTTAGCTAACCTAATTTTTCGTAGTTTTCTTCTAATGTTTTTTTTTTTTTTTAATGTTATTCATGTTGATATTTTAGAGTGTTTTTTTTTTTTTGTTCTGGTTTCTTGACTCCGGTAAATGACTTAACACGTTATACTTTAATTAAATGTCGAATTGATGGAAATATTGAAGTATGAGTAAAGATATATTTTGATAAAATATTCAAGTGAATAGATATTTCTTTAAAAAAAAACATAAAATATATTCAAATTAATTAATGGATAAACTTTTTTTCGTAAAAGAAGTTTATTATTAATAGATTTTTTTGCTATATTTTGTTGGTTTTTCATTATTGATTATTTTAAATAATTATTAAACATAAATATATTATATTATCTTAACTATTTAATATAAAATTTTAGTATTAATATTCTAATAATTTTATAATTTTTATTTTTGTAATTAATTAAATCACTTAATTATTGATATTTTTTAATTAAATTTTAATGTAAAAAATATTTATTATTTATTATTTTAATTGATTGATTTATTCATTAATATACAAATATATTAAATAATAATAAATTCAATTTATTATTGAATCAATTTTCTCTCTTAGATTTAAGTAACTAATTATAATTTTTATCAACAAAAGTTGTAAAAAAAATGCATCTATTATATTTAAAATATAATTTAAAATTAATTAAAAGTATTAAACCATTATTAATATTATTCTAATGTTTTATATGTCTCATTTAGTTTTTCTATTTTCATTTTATCTCGATTTTAAGTTTGAAATTTGCATTTATTTTAAATATATATATATATAAAGAGACTTTAATAAATGTAGTATCTCATATTATAAACTACATTCATTTTTTTAAAAGATTAAAATATGTATAATTTAATTTATGCAAATTATACAAAATTTTTAACATAAAACATATTCATAAATAAATCAAAATATGTTTTTTTGATTGATTGTTTAAATTAAGATTTAAATTTTGAATCCCCTACCAAATAATGATGAAATAAACGGTAATAATTGTTCGTTATTAGATATTGTAGGCTTTCACCCATTAAAATATCGTCTGCTTTGACCCATTAAATATCTTAGTCTACTCACAATTTATTAATTGATAATTTTAAAATAAGTTTGTTAGTTGTTAGGGGAGCTTTCCACACCCTTATACTCTGTTTTAATCTCCAACAACCAAGTTTATTTTCACACTCTTGTAACAAATACTCTGTTCCCTATACTCTGTTCCCACTCCAACAAACAAATTTGTTAGTTGTTAGGGAGAGCTTTCCACACTCTATAAGAAATACTCTGTTCCCATCTCCAACCACTCCCTTAGGGCCAGCGTCTTCGTGACCTCGTCGTTCACAGCTTTGGTCTGTTAGGTATAGTTGTCAACCTCACGATTTTAAAACACGTCTATTAAGGAGAGATTTCCACACTCTTAATAATGCTTTCTTCAAGGTGAGATCTTACAACTTTGTTTCGTTCAAATGTCATTGTTTATATGAGGTTGTTGTCTCATATTCTTGTCTTTCTTCATCTCATCGACCCTTACACATAATTGCTATTGTTGCCTTTTAGATTGATCATGAATGGATGATCGATAGCGAGAGCGTGTAGGAGTTAGTCGTGAGGCTATAGTGACCATTAGAACTGAGTCGGTTTTGAAATGAATATGGTATGTTTTACAAATGAATTCATGTTTTCTCAGTTCAACTACATACAAAACATTATAGAGTGAACAAATCAAATCAAAACTAAGAAGACAATTTTGAGAGTTTTTTTTTTTTTTTTTTTTTTTTTTTTTTTTTTTTTTTTTTTTTTTTTTTTTNCTCAAACTAAGAACAAATAAAGAACGCATTAATTTACAAACAAAGCTATTCTCTTCTACACATGCACAATTGCTCCTCTTGATGAACTAACAATGGGGTTTGAGTCGCCACCCATTCTCGACGAAGTCATTGTCATGGACTCTCCTCCAGCGCCGCCGTTTCCGTCCAAACCTGCTGACCATCGCCGGAGTATTCTCAATAGCGATGCTGCCTTTCGCCGCCCTCTCGCCGTTCCACTCCCCATCAATTCCCACATCACTCTCTCAATCCCAGCAATAGACGCCAGCTCCGCCACCATTTCCGACCCACCTTGCCTGCACATTGTCACCAGTGCCGCGGCGGCGCTCTCTCTGGCCCTATCGGAGCCCTCTCTCAACACAGAGCCTAATTTCTTAATCACATAAAAACCAGAAGCAATCGCCACAAATCCCCCTTTCCTAACCACCACTTCCAGAATCGTCACCGCCTCCTCCGGCAGGCTTTTCATCAGATGGCTCACCGCCTCCATAACCCCACCTTCGATTAACCGACCGACGATCTCCCTGTCGTTGGCTAGTGTCAAAATGGTCACCAGAGCATCCCTCTTTGAATTAATCGGCCCGTTTTTGGCCAAATCGAGCAGTCCCCTGATAACACGACTCTTCCTCCCCATTCTCCGCCGGTAAGAATGGATACTGGAGAGGCTGAATATGGTGGCGGCGGCGTTCCCTTTCGCTTCCCAAGTGGCGCCGGAGCGGAGTACCTCGATGACTCCGATCAGCGCGCCGTCGGTCTCCATTATCAACGATTTATTGGCTTCGAAAATGGACAGGTTTAGCACCGTCGTGACGGCGTTAACTTGCAGAGTCGGGTTATCAGAGTTGAGGTAACGGATGAGTAACGGTACAGCTCCGGCTTGGGCGATGAACCCACGGCTTCCGGGATCTGTTTTAGCCAAAACACGAAGCTCGTAAACGACGTCGTTCACTGAATAGTCTGCTGACGTGGCGAGCTTCTTAACGAGAAATGACGCCGTCATTCTCATAGCCTCTAACGCCGCCTTGTTTAACGTGACGCCGTTGACTCTCTCTTTGTTACTTTCCGCTACATCGAACGGAACTCTCTCTTGACGGCACCACATCGCAATCAGGTTTTTCAATCCCCGGTTCGGAATTAGGTTCGTATGGGCCAAGGTCTGACCTGTTTTTGGACACGTGTTGTGCCCTGATTCAATCCACAGCGTTATGGCCGCACGATCGTACGTATGACCTGTTGCCACGACGACAGGGTCCTGCATTAAATCCAGATTAATCGGACACTTGAAATCCGCCGGTACAGGCAAATCCGAGATCGAATCACTCCGGCGGAATCCAGATTCCGCCGTGGACGCTCCATACAGAACGCATTTCGCGTAACGAACTAATCCGATCAAAGCAATCATATCGGATCTCGATTTCTCATCCGTTTGATTCTGAACTTCGTCCTCGAGATTCTCGATTTCCTCACGACAACTCGACGAATCGCGAATATCGATCATGGAGAAAATCTCCGACAGTTCGGCACAATCCGGAACGATTTCATCCTTGATTCGATCGATCGTGTTCATCACACTCAATCGGAGATCTTCATCTCTTGGATCAAGAAACGCGGCAGATTCGGAGCACTGATTTCTCAAGAGGAAGAACAATTCCTCGACGTCTTCGGTTAATCCAGCGTCCTTGACAGGGAAGATATCAAGCAGAGTCGATAAATCCAAGGTGAGTTCATGAAAGTTGTTAGCGATGGATTGGTTCTGAGTTAGTAACCACATCTTGCTTCCATTAGAACAATCTTCAATCAAGGTTTTGATTCTTTGC
Organism: Cucurbita maxima; assembly: GCF_002738345.1. Lineage (NCBI taxonomy): Eukaryota > Viridiplantae > Streptophyta > Magnoliopsida > Cucurbitales > Cucurbitaceae > Cucurbita > Cucurbita maxima. Next base: position 5,535,396 of record NW_019272020.1, on the reverse strand, counting down.
AAAACGATGTACATTTCTTCAAGGCAGAGCAAGGCGGAGGCAGAAAGCAAAACCGTCGGATTACGGCGGAGGTCTTGGAGAAAAATGTGGAGTAATCTGGATTTCCGAATCATGGAAATGGAGTAGCGTTTGAGGATGAATTGAAGCGGTTTGATGGCGGAGATTTCATGGCAGAGAGAGAGGAGAGATTCGAGGAGGATTGGGGCGGAGAGTTTGGGGGAGACGAATGCCGCCGCCGAGGGACGCCGCTTTCTGGGCGGAAAAGAGTGGGGAGAAACCGCCATGGGAGGATGGAGGATTAAGTTTTGTTTTGGTTATCCAAACAGTTGCTTTGAAAAATGGGCTAAGAACGAAGAATTGGAGAAACAATTGGGGATTTTAAGATTTGTATTTTTTTTTTTTTTTTTTTTTTTTTTTTTTTTTTTTTTTTTTTGGGAATTAAGAAGAAAAGGTCTTGGCCAGGTGGGATGACGCGCACGCCAATATCATTAATAATTAAATAATAGTTTTTTTAATTTTTTTTTAAAAAGCTTATTAAATTCACAAGGAATAAATAATTAAATTAGATTAAGTTGAGATTATATTAGAATGGGAAATCCAAGACGCCAATTTGGAATGAGTTCATGTGTTTATTCAAGTCGTAGCCTTCATTCTTACCCTTAACAAATTATTATTATTATTTTATTTGATTCTGAATATTACTCGGTCGCGTTTGGTTTGAATTTTTAAAAACTTAAAGTTTTGGTCAATTCTTGGATTAACTAACTTGGCAACTCCGAATTCTATAGTTATATGCATAAAGTTGTTGTTGCTGTTTACATTCCCATATAACACCAATTTCAATTTCTCAAATCTTGCTTTCAAAACTCTCCTTCGAAAAAAATCTCTCTGTCTCCGTTTTCTAAAACTTTCTTCTTGAACCGAGGTCACAGGCTTGAGTATACGTCGTTTGGCCGCAAACGACGCAAGAACGAATAGGCTTAACTCATTTGTTACTGGGAAGTGAGTATCGCACAATTGCAAGTCCGTCTACTGTCATCAAAGTGCGATTGTGACAAGTGGTCAAATTGGATTATAACACAACCTAATTGTGTTAAGGATAGTTGACCGTTCATTATAATGCAAATATTTGTATTCATTTATTATTTTTTCCTTCTATTATTATTTCTATATCATTGTAATTTATTTTATTATAAAAAGAGAATTTTCACACAATTTGGGTGAGATGGATTAAGCAAATATTCTCACTAATTTTACTCTACTTTTAAGATTAGTAAGAAGATTAAAAAATTTGACGTTTCTAATTAATGCTAGCGATTTTTATGACTCGAGAATGTTTGATATTTAAATTTTACTGCATTTTAATTGTTAATATAAAATTAATAAATCATGAACTGGCAAATTTTTTTAATTAATTAAAAAAATATTATTCATAATACATGTTACGTTAAGAACTAAACGGGAGAGATAAAAGAATTTTTTTTCTTTTTTTTTATAATTGTGAAACTGATTTTTGTTTTTAAGAAGAAAATTGAAAATTTTTATTGGATTTAAAAAAAAATTATTTATTTTGAAGGAGTAATAGAACCACGTGTAAAATGCAAGGACAATCCATGTGGTTGACTTGAGATTGCTTGGGCAATGAGGTGGCCGGCGGGATAATAATTGATTAATCATTTCATTTTTATTTTTATAAATATATAAACCGGTTGACAATTTTTTTTTTTTTGACTTTCTAAATTTGATTTCCAAAATAAATTAAAAATTTGTATATGCCATTTAAATTGTATTTTACGTTTTTAAATTAAGAATTAAAATTGGAAATTAAATGACTAAACCCATTTAACTAAATATTTTCTTAAAAAACATAAATATAATATTTTAATTTATTAACTTTGAATAAATAAATAAATAAATAAAAAGCAGTTAAAAACGCAGAATGTTATTTATTTTTAATTAAGTTAAATAAATAATTCAAATACATTGGGCTGTTCGGGAGAATTCACGTTAAATTTGGGTTGGATTGTCGGCCGTCGCCCACATGTTTTTAAACAATTTAATAAAATTAAATATAAATTTCCATTAGCCGCTTTTTTTTCCTTTTCACTTTTTGGACATTTTCCTCCCAACTGGGTTTTTTATTTTAATTAATATTGGAGCATTCTGTTTGGATGGCTGCAAAATCCATCCGTCTCGTTTTTTCAAAATGTCTCGTATTAATAGAGATATTGTCCTTCATTTATACACGCAAGGTCTGTACAAGGGGAAGATACGATGCTGCAAAATGGTAAGTGTGAACAAAATTACCATTTTGCCCTTGTTGACTTCGATATTCTAATTTTTAGGTTTTGGGTCTCTTTAGGCATCCCGAACACTTTTCTCTAATGAATTGGTTTGAAATTCACTCTTTAAGATCCCTAATAAAATCTCAAATGCTCGGAATTTTTAAAAGAGCGATTAAAAAAAATATTACAACAATCATCCCATCTAAGTCAAAAAAAAGAAATTGATTAGATAAAATATGGGTTTGACATAAAATGGATACAAACAAATCTCAGGTCAAACGAGTTTAGATAACATAAGGATCTAGAGTCTGCATACATACCATCACGAGACATTGTAGCAATATAAATGAGACAAAGAAAATTCAAAAAGATTTGAACTCATCCAAATTAAATTAGTTAATTAAAAAGGTCACATAAATTTATAAAATATATATAGATAGTTACATAATGTGTACTAATATCTTGTTTTCTATGATGAACGTAACGTTGAAGTTATTTAGTTTTATATTACTGTATCATATTTAACATAATTATCGGAATTCTTTCCATTTTATAATTATTTTACTTATTACTCACTAATTTTAAATTATTTTGATTTTGTTTGTGAAAGAGTTAGAAATATAATAATTAAAATAAACAAAGTTAAAAATTTAATATAGGACAATATAAATATAAATATAAATGTAGTTAGGTGATATACCTACCTTACCCTAATTTATTAATATTTTTATGAGGTTAGTTAGTTCACTTATCTTAAAATTGTACAAAAATAATATTACTTTAAGAATCTAATTATTTTCCTACTACATTTTGTCTTGGATATAAAACTAAAAATAAAAATAAAAATAAAAGGGATTTTTTTTTTCTTTTCTATTTTGATTCTTTCTAGCATAAAAATGTATATATCCATTTTTAAAAAAAAATATTACGAAAATAAAAAATTCGATCTTTATTGTTATTTTCTCACTACCTACCTATTAATTACTTTATTTATGACTTTAATATAATATATGAATTTAAAGTCATATTAACTAAATTATTATTTTTGTTCTTAATTTAAATTTCATATTTATAATAATTTGGAAACTAAAATGAAATTAAAATTTATTTTCATTCCGACTAAAAATTCAATAAAATTCATATTTGACTTTCATTTTCACATGGAACGTTAATTATTATAAAAGAAAAACTTGTGTTTTTTTTAAGAATAAAATATGAGCTTTATTCACTTAATATAAATTTAAAATAATAAAGCATGCAATACATTTTCTTTTTTTTTTTATGAAAAATAAAAATAATAAATATGGTGGTTAGGAAAATATAAAAATTCATAAAAAAAATAAAAAAAAACAGTAGAAATAGGTGGAATTAAATGCCTAGAATAGTTTTATTAAATTATTTTTCAAATTAATTATGACAATAAAAGAACGTCTCTCTTTATTATTTTGTATATTCCATCGGTAATAAAAAAGAACCACTTCAATTATTCCTTTTTTATATATATTTATATATATAATTTTAATAATGACGTATCATATCAATATTTTTATACAAAAATTAATAATGGTGACGTGATATCTTTATCATTATTATAGTAATTGAGCTGATTTTTGGAAGTTTAATATTCTTTTAATTAAAAATAATACTCACTATAAATTCCTTTTAATTTTAAAAGTTTGTTTAATATTTATATTATATTATGATAAAAAGAAAACTGAAAAAAAAATGATTTGTTTTCTAAAGCCCAATGAATGAGAGACAGGCCCAAATAAATGGGCTACCAACAGATCACCGACGACCTTTGGGCTTAGATTTGGGCTTTTATTTGGGCTTGGCCTGTTGTATACATAATGAGTCTGGTGTTGGGCCAGATATTCGAATGGCTCAATATTATCTAATTATTTTTAAATTTTTATTTTAATGAAACTCTAAATATATTCCGAAGATTCTTAAATTTTAAGAAATATTGAATGGGTCTCAACTAGTACTCTCATCGATCTCAAACTGGAAAAATATACGCAGCAAACAATTAATTTGTAGGCTCTCATTCCATTCTTAACGTACCAGCTGATCTTGTCGTTGATCTTAGAATCTAAGTTTTCTGTCCTTGTTGTATACCGACTTGGATAGTGAAAGGCTTTGTAGCAGTATCGACGTAGAGTTGAGGTGCTACCTTAAGTACACTTTTACAAATTAGGTGAGTGCTAGTCTACTCGTCATCCTTCAGAGATAACTAGCAAACCCATCCCATAGACCATGGAGTTGCCCAAAGTTGGGGACGCTACTCCCTGTGCACACCACCTCTCTTGACTACTTGCATGATCAATGCCTCCCATAGGTTGGATCCTCTACTCAAGATAGTCCACCTAAACTCTCACCTCAGGTCACACAACTCTAACCGACTTCACACATACCTCAGTGGTACCAAACTGTATCGGAAAGGGGTGTCAAAGCTCCTCAACACTGCACCGTTTGTTACCGGGTTGCATTATTAAGGCTAATTTGTTAATCATTTAATTTCTTAAAATTATAGTGGTAAAACATTGCCAAATTTTAGAAAAAACAAATTCATTTCTTATTTCACTACAAAAAATTAAAATGTTATCTTAAAATTCGTGTCGATCGAATTTAGTATAATATTTTTTTTTCAAACGTACCTAATATAACCTAATTAGGTTTTCTCTACTTCATTTTCTTTCGACGAATGGCACATCAAAATTACGTATTTACCCCTCCGAAGCTTAAATCTACTTTATTTTCTTTCGACGAATGGCACATCAAAATTACGTATTTACCCCTCCGAAGCTTAAATCTACTTCATTTTCTTTCGACGAATGACACATCAAAATTACATATTTACCCCTCCGAAGCTTAAATCTACTTTATTTTCTTTCGACGAATGTCAAATCAAAATTACGTATTTACCCCTCCGAAGCTTAAATCTACTTCATTTTCTTTCGATGAATGACACATCAAAATTACGTATTTACCCCTCCAAAGCTTAAATCTACTTCATTTTCTTTCGACGAATGCACATCAAAATTACGCATTTACCCCTCCGAAGCTTAAATCTACTTTATTTTCTTTCGACGAATGTCAAATCAAAATTACGTATTTATCCCTCCGAAGCTTAAATCTACTTCATTTTCTTTCGACGAATGTCAAATCAAAATTACGTATTTATCCCTCCGAAGCTTAAATCTACTTCATTTTCTTTCGACGAATGTCACATCAAAATTACGTATTTATCCCTCCGATGCTTAAAAAAACCGCAAAGTTGTTTAGAATTTGCCATTGTGTTTGCTTACACAAACAAATTAAGCAACTTAGTTAAAGAGTATACAAGACAAGGCCATGGAAGTTCAAGCAATTAGAGACTTGCAAGCAAAACCCCATTTATTTTTTTCCTTTTAAGGCTCAAGATGGATTGGATAGATAATTTATTTACCAAATTGCCACACTCCCCAATATTCTAAAATGCCTTAAAATGTGTGTTTGGAATTTAAAATTTAAAATTAAAAATGGAAAATGATTTTGAGATTAGATAATAAATTACCAAAATTCGCATTGAATCCGGAAAAAATATAAATTATTTGTACGGTTCGTGAGTTGGATTGAAACATTTTTTAAACCCGATCCGACCCGTTTCAATTGTTTAAGTTCTAAAATTTTAAACCCAAACAACTTTTATCAAATAATGAACCCAATCTAACTTNACAAAAAAAAAAAAAAAAAAAAAAAAAAAAAAAAAAAAAAAAAAAAAAAAAAAATTAGTTGAGTTCGTCTCGTTTATTTGAATAATTTCTTTAAAATTTTATTTTTAATAAAAATAAAATAATAAGACATCTATTTAATATATATTTTGAAAAATTAGTTAAAAATTATTTTTAAAAGATATTCAAAAATAAATAATAATAAAAATAATATACATATTACATTCTTATTAGGATCCAATGATATATTTATACCAACAAAAATATAATTGAAATATTAATAACCATATTTAAATATAAATAACATAATTTAAACTCAAGCTAGTTATATATTAATATTGTACTTAATTCAAAATTTTAGTACTTCAAATAAATAAAAATAATAATATAATTTGATTAAGGTTTCAAATTCTTTTTTTTTTAAAAAAATCATTTTCAAAACAATCAAATCCATTTATCAATTGATGAGTTAACATAAAAAAAAAAAAAAAAAAAAAAAAAAAATTTATTAAAAAAAAAATGTATGGGTGTGGCTAGAGTTTGGGGTTTTGAATGGTTCATGGAAACTTAGAATAAAATAAAATAAAATAATTTTATTAAACATTTCCTTAATTTCAAGTCCAAATTATTTGTGGCTAATAATATGCCATTTTTTTCTTATAAATTGACCCCACAACTTTTGCTTTATTATTTACATTATTCCAAATTATGAACCATATCTATAACCATATTACATTTTTTTTCTCGAAAATATTCTTTAACGTTTTAAAAATGCTCATGAATTTATAAAGATAACATTAAAAAATTTAGAGATAATTTACGAATTTTTTATAGATAGATAAAAAATTTAAAGTTTTTTTATAAATAATAAAGAGCGTTAATGCTGCTTTTAAAATTTTAGTAATATTTTTTTTTTATATATAAATTTTTGTTTTGAAATTACTCCCTAGAATTGTGACTGCAAAGCTAATAAAGGTAGCACATTAATCATTGAATACTACAAATTTAAATACTTTTTAGGATAAAGTGCTAACATTATCCATGGAATTTAAACTTTTTTAGTCTATTTCTACACCATAATCATTAATCAAATCATTTTTCTTATATAAAAAAAAAACATATTAATTTTAATTTATCAATAAATAATAATAAATCTTTTTATTTAATATTAAAGTTCCTTCTAACGAAAAAAAGAACGGTGTATTTATATTGTTACATTTTCTAAACGTACACTGGTTGAGATTGCAGAAGTCGGTCGCATGATGAAAAATTAAAAAAAAAAAATTGTGCAGAAGTAAAAACATGATGATACAGACTCTCATGCCATATCAAACAAACAACATTGTCACTCGTCTTGTGTGTCATTGTCTTTATCTGTATAAAATTATTTTGAAAAAGTTGATTATTGAAATACTCGGTAAGTAACTCCTATGTTACGTTAGAAATGCATAAACAACCAATAATATGCAACTGCACTTAAGAGACCTAAATTTGATCTGTCAAAATATTTGTGACTCGGTGGTCAATTAAATCACTAACTAGATACGTCAATTCTTTGTCAATGAGTATTAATGAACTTTACCCCAATAGATGATAATGGGTTCTTTGCTAGGAGAGTCGTGTCGCTCCTATGTAAGGCATCATAAATTTGATGGGTCATTGCCACTTTCATAAATTACAAGTGTCAAGTTAATACTCGTATGAGGTCCCATGTATGCACAAACCATCACAACACACACACATAAAGAAGCCAACATATATGCGTCTTACTCAAAACATTAAAAAAAATAGCCTTAAACTGAACATAATTGGAAAAAAAAATAACAGTTAGACCCGAGTATGAACAATAGGAAAACAAACTTAGGTTGGAAAAACCGCCCAATTGAAGAAGTAGCCAGATATAGAACCCGTCAACAAAATGAGGCTACGATGACTCAACGAGTGCAAATAATTCCGTAAAAATATTTAGAAGATGAAACTGATTTGCAACTTCCTATAGCCAAACATATCAAGACGAAGTTGATCCACAACCTGACATTGAGACGTTATAGCGCGAGCTATGGATTGAGGAGGTAAAGCCAATGAATGAAAAAATCAGCAACTTCAAAAACGGTAAGTCACGATAGTTTTTATAAATTGAACTGAATCGAGCTCCTATTGGTAAGGTTTCCCTCCCCCATTTTTACTTTAGTGTAAGTGCTTTCTTATAAAAATACTTTAAAAAACCGTTTATCATATAATAATCTTGAACAATATAATAAAAAACAAAAATAATTCTATAAATATATTATCTATGATTACTTAATTTCTATTAATAGCAAAATAAAAAATAAAAATAAAAATAAAAAATAAAGGGTTATGTTTGGATATGGGTTTACTGTACACCAACGTGCGATTATTCCCCGCTGTGTGGACAGCAAAGCTACTTCTGTCAGTTCCAATTGAGAAAGAAAAAAAAAAGTGCAATCCATCGAAGGAGATGACATAATCATTTTCCTTTTCTGAAAAAAAAAAAAAATAATAATAATAATAATAATATATATATATATAATTTCTCCTTAAATGAAGCTTGTGGATTCGTAACACTAAGATAGAGAAAGAAGAAAAAAAACCTCAATTATTGAATTTTTGTATGACGAAATTATTTATCAAAATAATTAATTATAAAATAAATTTACAAATTTTGATTTGACATCATTTCGGCCTAATCTATTTGGTAACAGTAAGGTGTTACTTTTAAGTCGTGAATAAATTGAAACTATGTAACAGTTAAGTCATCGTTAGATATTATATGTTTTGGTTTGTTATGTATTACTATCGACCTTATAATTTTAAAATGTGTCTACTAGAGATATGTGACATGAGACCTCACAATTCGCTTTTCTTGGGAACTTAGCGTCCTTGTTGACACGTGTCTGACTCTGATACCATTCTGTCACACTTCGAGTTTCAGAGTATCGAAATATTGGGTATGACTCACTGACTATGTATTGTATAAATGAAAGCAAGAGAGATAGAAAAATTTAAGGCAATATTTGTAAGGTTGAGGAGGTACAAACTATGTGTGAATGAGAACAATTTAAAGATAAAATGACTAAAAAAATCTTACAATAATTAAAGTTAAAATAATTTGGAAATGACTGTTTTGGTTTGTGGGGATAATTTTTGCTAGGAATAATAAGTAAAGTCACCATTCTTGAGAATGCAAGAAAATGCTGGAGCCAACGGTACTGTATCTAGATTTAAAATTTGGAGTAATAAAAATTCTACTAAATATTTTTAAATAAAACACAATAATAAAATGGGTAAAGCTATCAAGAAAAAGAATAACGTTGAAATGTATAACCATTCAAATTTTCACTTTCAAAATTAGGTTTCAAATGAGTTTGAAAGGAAGCCAAAAGAAAAAGGATAGAACAGAGAATCTTTTATAATTTATATATTCATTTTAATTCGTTATATATTGTTTTTAGTCTCATGATTTTAAAACATGTCTGTACCTTTATAAATAATATGTAATTATAATTAAAAAATATAGTTTAGGAAAATTATAGTTTTATTATTATTATTATTATTATTATTATTATAAATGTTTTTAAATATAAATTTGTATGTCCGAAAATAAAAAGAATATTATGAAATTATGATTTGAATTTGTTTAATGGCAACAATAGTCATTGGTAAATATGCTAAATTACTTTTATTAAAAAATATATTTGAATAAATAAAGAACGGAATTAGGGAAATTAAATTTTCAATAAAAAGTGACTCAAACCTACCATTCCATACACAACAAACAAGTATATCACTCGTGGACCCCACTAATTTTTTATATTAAAATATTAAAATATGGATTAATAATTAATATATTAAAAATTTTGATGATTCAAAAAACTCGATCGATAAGCTATCAACTTATTACCGACGTATCTACATTGAGTTGGTGTATTGATTAGATATGGTTAATTTTATAAGAAAATTATATAATTATATATACTTATATTTATTTTAATTAACATGCTTTACTTGAAACATAGTGTAACGACACTATTTTTCTATTGTCTTGTGTTATTTTATTATGTCGAGTAAAGACAAGGTATGATGGCAGCTGTCGGATTGAAAACCATGGAACCCGGGTTAGGGTAGTTGCATTTTTTTTTTTTTTTTTTTTAGATCTTAGGTTAGACAAGGGCATTGTTTTAATATTTTCTTTATTTTATTTTATATTTTACATTAAATACTTTTCATTGTTTTGTTTTAAGGCTATAGTTTTAAGTTCATGACATCATTTTATGAATTATTTAAAATGAATATTTCCATGTAAAAATGTCACGTTAGTTATGTTATAACGACTCTATTAGTAGAAAAATAGAGTCGTGACATTAAGTGACATTTTAGAAATGTTACTGAAATGCATGTGAGTGAGGACAAAATATACTGATACTCTTAAGAAACGAGGTGTAGGTAACGTGATCATGTCATAAGAGATGTAAAAAAATGATCTAGATTCTAAATCTTAAGCATGGGTCGTCACATCTCTCCCGAGCTCATCGAAAGAGGTAACACAACATTGATAGTCAATAACACTAATGGTAGAGTGTCCCAATTGTTTTGGAGGGTCGAAGACGTCATTGGGGGACCCTACCATACGCGACTACCCTTCAAATACCTTCGCCCCCAACCTGGACTGCCTGTACCAATTTCCTCTCTCACTCTAAATTCCTCGACCTTCCCACCCATTTCCATGGCGGAAAATGCCAAATCCCTATAATTAAACCTCCTCTCCCCAACTTCAAACCTCTAAAACTCAAAATCTGTTCTGTTTGTCTACCCATGCCACCGTTCGACGACAATCCTCCGCCGCGACTCGCCCGCGGCGACTCTCTGCCGGAAGGAATCCTGTTCGGAAAATACGAACTCGGTAAGCTATTAGGATGTGGAGCTTTTGCGAAGGTCTACCATGGCAGAAACGTTCTTACTGGACAGAGCGTCGCGATTAAGATCGTTAACAAACTCAAAGTCCTCAAAGGCGGTTTCAAGGCGCACGTTAAGAGAGAAATCGCTATCATGCGCCGTCTCCGTCATCCGAACGTCGTTCGTCTGTTTGAAGTTCTGGCGACGAAGACGAAGATTTATTTCGTGATGGAGTTTGCGAAAGGAGGAGAGCTCTTTGGTAAAGTTTCCAAGGGACGGTTCAGTGAGAATCTTAGCCGTCGGTATTTTCAGCAGTTAATCACCGCCGTTGGATATTGTCATTCCCAAGGGATTTTTCATCGTGATTTGAAACCGGAGAATCTTCTTCTCGATGATAATTTCGATCTCAGAGTTTCGGATTTTGGACTTAGTGCTCTCACCGATCAGATTCGTCCCGACGGATTGCTTCATACTCTCTGTGGAACTCCGGCTTACGTCGCGCCGGAGATTCTCGCGAAGAAAGGCTACGACGGAGCCAAAATCGACGTCTGGTCCTGCGGGATTATCCTCTATGTTCTTACCACCGGATACCTTCCGTTCAACGATTCGAATTTAATGGCGATGTATCGGAAGATTTACAGAGGCGATTTCCGGTGCCCTAAATGGACCTCGCCAGATCTGCGGCGGTTTCTCTCGAGGCTTCTGGATACGAATCCGGAGACGAGGATTACCGTCGATGAGATTCATCAAGATCCGTGGTTCGTGAAGGGACTTCAGGAGGAGAAGCTTCAAATCGAAGATTCCGGTTCAGAGATTTACGGCGATGTGAACAATGCGAAATGTTTGAATGCTTTTGATCTGATTTCCTTCTCACCTGGCTTCGATTTGACTGGATTAATCAACGAAACGGAATTTTCCTCTGGCGTTGAGCGGTTTCTCTCCGCCGAATCGCCGGAGAAGATTATAGTGACGGTTGAGGAGGCTTCGAAGTCGGAAAATGCTGCCGTGGAGAAAAACGGCTGGGGAGCTAAAGTGGAGGGTCTCGACGGCGGGTTCATCGTCGTTATTGATATTTTCCAGCTGACGGAGGAATTAGTGGTGGTTGAGATTAAAAACAGAGTAAGGGAAGTAGATCAAGACGGTCAGATTTGGAAAGATATATTGAGACCTCAACTAGAATGTTTGATCTACCGGTCGGAGTGATGGATTCCGATCAAAAATCCGTCTAGGATTTGATCGGAACACTGATCGGCGAGGACGAACAGGATTATTACCGGGTTCTTGTATAGATTCTTTTTTCCCGGATTAATTTTTTGAAATTTCTTTAAATACCCTTCTTTATGGGGATTTTGTAATTATATTAACTTTCTTGCTTTATATATTTTAATTTTACTTTTAATAATAAAATGTCAATTATTTATCATTTTACGGGTAGGTTCAATTAATCTCTCCCAAAATTTATAAAATTAAAGTTTATTCCGAAAGAATTTAAGAATTTATTCTCGTACTTTATCCCCTTTCGATATTGAAGTTTATCGAAACAATTAGCTCTTTTGACTATGCAAAACTTTATTATTGTGTATCATTATTAGAAATTCATTTGCTTTGTTTATAAGAAAATGTCGAAAATTAAAATTAAAATTAAATGTATTATTATATATTTCATAGATACGAGAGTAAAAATTAATGCGTTTTAGTAAGCACCATAATTTAATTCTCAACATTTAAATAAAAATATAATTTCATTCTTAAAATTAAAATTAAAAAAAAAAAAACACATGATATTTTGTAGTGTCATGTCTTCATTAAATTTTATACGGATCAGATCTTCTTCGAATCATTTATTCTCCACTTGTTGAACAAAAAAATCTATTTCAACTCGAGAAAATTAATTTATATTTTTTATATAAGTTTTTTGAAATTTTTTAAATATAAGTATTAATCGACGAGGTATGTTATGATATGTTTCGTAGATATGAGTACAAAATTAATGCATTTTAGTAAACACCATAATTTGATTCTCATTATACTTTATTTTTTCAGAGATTAAGGTTGAATAGTTATTTAAATGAACGTAAATTATTACGCCTAATTTTTTTTATTAAGAAAAAACATACGCATACAAGATATTTTGTAGTGTCATGTCTTCATTGAATAGTATACCAACCCGATCTTCAAAATATTTAATCTTCTCATTATGCTTTATTTTCTCAACGACTAAGGTTACGATAGTTATTTAAATGAAAATATATTTTTGTCCCTAGAATTTAAAAAAAAAAAAACCACACGCTTACAAGATATTTTGTAGTGTCATGTCTTCGTTGAATAGTATACCGACCAAACCATCTAAACATTTAATCTCCACTCGTTCAAAAAAAAAAATCTATTCAAACATGAGAATTGATGTTTGGATTTTGTTACCAATAAAATTAATTTATGTTTTTACGTAAGTTGCAGGGGTACCATAAGTGAAGATATATACCATCTTCTACCAACCTAATATTTAAAAATGTAAAGTTTACCGCTAATAAATATTATATTTATTTGGTACGTGGTTGAAAATATATTTATATTAAGTGGAGCAGGAATTAGGTAGGGACAGGAATTAGAATCCCTCTCGACCTCATTTATTTATGTATTATATTATTAGACAAAAAAGTCGAAAGTAGTCATGAGATATTTGACCCGCACAATTTTAAAACGTGTATTTTAAAGACAGGTTTCCACACCTTTATAAAAGATGTTTTATTCCACTCTTTGACTAATGTGGGATCTCGAAATCTATTGGACTTTGCCTGTGCAGATTTGAATCATAGTCCCTTCCTAAAGGACAAAGTCGACGTTTCCTTAAGATAATTTAAGATAAACAGCAAAATAATATTTAATTAGTTAATTAAATGATATTTAAGATGTTTTATCTTTTTTGTGTTAAAAAATATATTGTAGCATATAATAAAAATAAAACATGATCATGGAGAATATTCCAATACATATAAGAAGGCCAATATCTTAATTGGTTGGTATAAAATGACTTTTAGGTAAACTCCAAAACAACAACCAAACAAATTTAGCCACGAAATAAACAATATATATAATAATTCATAAACAAAATTGACCATGTCAAACTTGAATGATCTGCAATCAAACTTAGTCGTTAGCTAGAGGAGAGCACAAATATTCCTTTTACTACATTTTCCAAGTATCTTTACAAAGACCACATACATGACTTTCTTAATGTAACATTAACGTGTTATGATTGAGATGCATTGGTTCATATTAATAATCCATAAAGTTTTCAGTTATTCGAACCCAACCCAACCCAACCCAACCCAATCCGACCAAATTCGTGTAAGTTGGGTTGGATTGATCGAGTTTTCCAGATCATCGCTTCACTTCCTTTTCCCATTCCTTAGCCTCACTAAATTCAACTCGGACACGTGTTTGAATGGATAGAATTGTAATAAATGAGGGGAAGGAGAATGTATGGTGGAGGTTATTTTGAAGAAGCATAAGGTATATGATGATAAAACCAAACCCCACAGATCAGGTGCTTGCCTTGTAACCTTTTGCTTTCATTCTTTGTTCTTGGAATTTGTGGTCAACCACACACAAATGTTCTGTAAATAATGCACCAATTCATAATCTCTCCCATTCAATTGCAACTCCTTCCTTCAAAGAGATTTCGCTTTCTTTTTGTCTTCGGTCACTATTTCATATTTAAATCCGGAGATTTTGGATATAAGAAAATTTGTAAAGACGATACGTACATATCAGTTATCGTCAAACACATGAAATATTAAAATATATTATGTTTTTTCATCACAATTGAAAAGGGTTTAAAGATCTCCCATGGAAATGCATATTGAAAAAACTTTAACAACCCATGTCCTCGATCAAGATTAGGATTCACAATTCTGGATTCGACATTTGATGACCTAGCATTTTCCTTCGACATAGTCACATTACTCATTTCTTGTTTTAAGAGTGAAGACATGTGACACATGAGTCTTTCCAGTATGTTTTGTTCTCACTTACAGTGCATTTTATCCTTAGGATCACTCTCGTTCATATGTGGTCTTGGTTCACTCATGTACCCCTATTTTTCTAAGGTGTCACATGTCCACTAGCTTCTACCTTGGTTCGTCCCTGAACTATATCTTATTGGGTGAGGTATCGCTTTGATACCCTTTGTAAACGTAACTATGTTAAAAGAGATGTAAGAAAATGTCGAGGCACACAGGTGCCAAATTTAAATATTTGGGACATGGGTTGTTATAAAAACACCACTAAAATATCCTAATAATGGAAAACACAGTCGAACTTTATATCATGGTCTCTTCATTGTAACTTAGATTCAAATTTCATTCTTAGGTGGATTCGGATACATAATACTTCTCTACACACGAAAATGATTGAATTTTGAATATAAAAAATGGCAAAGAATAATTAATAATGTTATGAACTAAAATAAAAAAAATTACTAGTTGAATGAGACATGTGTCAATTAATAAATTGTTTTTTTTTAATTTAAAGTATTATTCAATAAGTTTTGGAGAATGATAGTAACTTAAATAGACCCATCGGGGAAAAATATGTAAGTTTTTTTTATAACCATAAGATTTTAAATAATAAAATTTATTGATGATCTTTGGCATATTCTTTCCATCCTTCTCAAACCACTTATATCTTCACACTAATTTTTATTTATAATTTAACTTCTATTTAATTATGAAAAAAAAAAATCGAGGGTATAAACTCTCTCGATTCTTTTCTAGACAAAGACATGCATAGCCATCCTCAGTTCTCGACCTCAAATCAAATCTCGGTTTTTTTTTCTTTTTTTACTAAATTCATGTTTTGATATAATAAAATAATACTTTCTTCATGAAAATAAGGCCTTTTTGGAAAGTCTAAGCCTTCACGAGAGTTTATGCTCAAAGTCAACAATATCATATTAGTCTGAGAGCTTAGAAATTGATTTATCACGGACCATATAAATAATAATAAAAAAACTATTTATTTTATTTAAGATTAAAAAAAATCTCATTTTAATAGGCTTCAAAAAAAAAAACTTATTTATTTGGTATTTTTAAATATTCAATTTAGTTAATATATTTTTATTTTATTTTAAAATAAGAATCACAAGAAGAAAAAAAAAACAATAAATATGGAGACGTAAACTAAAAATAAATATTAAAATAAACTTATTGTTTTGGATTTTGTGGGCGCGGTGGGGGGCAAATGAGTAATAAATAAAAGATGAGGGATCTTTTTTAATTTATAAAAATCCAAGGAATCGTGTTTGTGGAATTAGAACCTCATAATTTTAATTTCCAACTCATTAAATAATTCTAATAAATACTTTAAATAATTTATTCAATTTTTAAACTTCTCGCCGCAAACATCTAATAGCTTGCAACTTCTAAAGCTCTCCAAGGGGTAACTTGGAATTATCAAAAATAAAAAATAAAAAGAAAAATACTTTCAAATATATATTTAATTTCATTTTAATTACTTTAAACCTTATGATTACATAGATTTCTAATGGAAATAAAAATATTTAAGGTTGTTTATTAATAACTTAATTAATTAATTCTAAGATTTTTTACAGATTAATTTGATTAGCATTGAACGTATTTTTTATTTAATATTAAAAAGTTTAATTTAAATAAATAGATTCGAGTATGTATATAATACTTACAATATATTAATAATATATTTAGATCTACATTATAGAATATTAATTTTATTTAATATATGATAAGACTTTTGTCATCAATTATAATTGAAAACTAATGGGCTTTCCATACACTAATGGGCCGGGCTTCCATAATAGGCCCAAATAAAAACATTTTTCTTTTGATTAAGGTTATTTTTATATTATAATTAGGGGTGAAAACAAGTTGGGCGGGTTGATGTTCCCATGAACTCGACTTCATAGAGAAGTAAACGATGCAATATATTATTTTATTAGGGCAATCAAGTTCATCCTCGGGAGGATGAACATACAGTGAAAATGAAATGAGAAACCTCTTATTAATTATTAGTGTGAGATTTCATATCGATTGGAGAGAAAAACAGAACATTCGTTAAATCAAGCTATGAAAAAACGGGAGGAACTACGCATTCTATGAAACGAGAAGCCAGATTGGTACGATTCTATTCAACATTTTGTTAGTGGCGTAGGTGGATTCTCCCCTATTTTCGGGCCGCTAATAATAATAATAAATTATTAAAGTAAGGGTAAAATAGGAATTTCAAAATTGGTAAGTTTACTAATTCGAGATGAGAACAAAGATAGAAAAAGCTACATTCATATAAAAAGTACATTACAATCCTAAAAGATGTAAATGGTTCGATTAACCTAATCTTTACATAAAAAGCCGATAAGATTACAAATAGAGCAATGGTTCGAATAGGTAGATAATACCAATTACTATTAGGTTGATTGTTAGATTCCATCTACAAAGTCGACTTACATCAACTCCGAGCAGCAACATTGAAACAGAACTTATCTTGTGACAAGGGACCGTTTGTCGTTTGTCGAGTGTGACATGATTGTCTTCGATGCTAGTAATCGAAGGGAAGATAGTAATTTGGCACGAAAATGATGACTTTACTTTGATTCGATACACATAGACTCAAAAATACTCGTTTTCAATGTAATGATTGACGTGGATGATAAGACTAGAACGAGCATGAACGCTTTAACTAAATAAAATATTATTTATAAAAAGAGATCAAACTTCAGGTGTTTTTGGATGTTGGGTAGGCGAAGCACTAGAATTAAATGATCGGAGCTTGTTGAAGACGACGGCGCACCAGTCCCAAAGATGCAGCACCACGAACGTCCCAATACCTCCGATCAATCCATAAGCAATCGAATATGTCAACGGCATCAAAATCATCGTCATAAATGCCGGAATTGCTTCTCTCATATCCCCCCATTCGATCTCCACCATCGATTTCGCCATTAAAACCCCCACTAGAATCAACGGCGGCCCCACCGCCCACGGCGGAATCGACGCCAAAAGCGGCGTAAACCAATACGCCAGCAGAAAGTATCCCGCCACCGTCACCGCCGTCAGCCCTGTTCTCCCGCCTTCTCTGATTCCCGCCGACGACTCGACGTATGCCGACAACGGCGACGTTCCAAGCAGAGATCCAATCACGATTGAGAAAGCGTCCGACATGAAAGCGAAATATTGCCCCTCGAAGTCGCCGGCAGCGTTGGTGAATCCGGCGAAACGGGCTATGGAATACAGAGTTCCGGTGGTGTCGAGAATGTCGACGTAAAGAAACGTGAACAGAGCTTCCCAGAAATGGGGTTTCCTCAAATCCCGGAAACTCAAAGCTCCGGCGGTGGTTTTAATCAAATGCATATCGACGACTTTCTTGAAATACCCATATGCAGAGTCGCCGGCCGCCGTGTCGGGAAACACCGTAACCGCCGTGTTACGAAACCAAGAAATCGCTGTCACGAAAACGATGCCGTATATCATAGCGCCTTTCACGTTTTTCACCAAACAATACGCAATGATTACGAATCCCACCACGCCGAGCCAGAACGTGGGGCTTTCCATTCGGTTGTGAAGGCAGAGAATCTCATCGGAAACGGCGCCGTTTGGGAGAAGAGTAACCGTTCCATTCGGGGCAGTTACGACGGCAACTAAAGCTGCCCGGGAAGCTTTCGGGCAAGCTCCGATTGTGACGAGTGTCGAGGCGCTAAACCCGATTAGCCCAATTCCTTGATTGCTCTGTAATCCGATGAAGGCGAGGAATAATCCGATTCCGGCGGAGGATGAGATTCTGATCGGTTTTGGGATTAATTTGGCGAGTTTGGCTCGTAATCCGACGGCGGAGATTAGGAGGAAGATTAAGCCCTCAATAAAAATGGCGGTTAATGCGCTTTTATACGGTAAATAACCCGACCCGTGAAACCCGACGACGGTGTAAGCGAAATAAGCGTTGGTGCCCATTCCGGGAGCTAAGGCCAAGGGGAGATTCGCGAAAACGCCCATTATGAAGCTTCCGATGAGGGAGGAGGCGACGGTGGCGGTGATCAGATCTTTTCGGGTGGTTACTAGGCAGGCGGAGTAACCCGGGTTAACGGGTCGGAATATGCAGGAATTGTCCGGTTGGATGACGTGGTGGGCCGGAGCTAAGCAGGCAGCAAGTGGTACGGTCGGGTCAGAACAGAGGGGCGTGCAGTCAGCGGCGGTGCACGTGCCGCCTGAGTCGGTGAGGATGCTAGCGTTCACAGCGAGAACGTAGGCCATCGTGAGGAAAGTGGCGGTGCCGGCACGTAGCTCCGTCGTGAAGGTCGTGTTTCGTTCGACGAGTTTGAATCGCTTTCCTACGTGAGTGGTGGCGACGAATGAGTTTAGCCTCGTCAGTAGAGATGACTTGTGTGTCGTAATCGGCGATGGAAGAGCCGCCTCCGTCGCCGTCGCCGGTGCCGCCATGGGAGGTTGTCGTAGAAGTGTGGGTGCGTTGAATTTGAACAATGGTATTAATCTCAGCCAATGAAACAGCCATTAGTTTCTAAATAAGATTGAAAACGGCGTCGTAACGTTTAATTATCTTTTTAGCTTTAAAGAACATACTCTCATGCAAGGCATGTAGTTGTTCATTGATGCATTCGTTTCTTCATTTTTGTCATATTTTTTTGGACCTTCCTTTTAAAGTCCCACCAACCCGGGACTAATCTCGGGACCCGTAGTCTTTTTATTTCAACAATGGTAGACCGACAAATTTGAAACTCTGACTTCGTTCTTGTTTTCATTGAATCTTTTATTTGTTCATTTCTTATGTTTTAATTCAATAAAAGTATAGGGATAGATTTCTATACTTTAATTTTAATATCCCAACTTTAATTTTAAGAAAGATAGTAAAGTTTAACTTTTACTCGCTCGTGTTTTTTTTTATTTTCAATTCAACAAGTGATAGGAGGTGCCACGTGCACATTGAATTGCTATACCGAATGTTAATGGTCATGTCAAAGCGTAGGTGAACCTTTTAGTATTCTATATTGTTATATATATATTTTGAAATGAAATTAAAATTTATTGAAATTACCATCCCAAATTTGGACTATTTTTAAATAAAATGAAATTCAATGTCAAATGACTTAAATGATATTTAAAAAAAAAAATTATTTGGTAGTGAGTTTTTTTATTTGGGGTTGAAGATGTAATATGGAAATCACTACCGGAATAAGATTCAAATTACCTTATTAATCAGATATCTTAAAGTAAAAATACTTGTTTGAGATTCAAATTAATCCATAAACGATCATGTCGAACTTGAATGATTCTACGTACAACCTAAACTATTGTAAAGAAACTTAGCCAAAGGAAAGCACAAATGGACAAATACAACATATATGGCTTTATATACCCTCAAAATCAAACTATTAAAGGCATTACATGAGTTCTAACATTCATGGCCATAATTGTCTTAAAATATATTAATGAAATATAATAACTCTAAATGGTAACCACCCAAAATTTATAACGATGAAACTTCATTCTTCTTCTATGTGACATGAATTTTGTTAATTTCAACTGCATTTTCTTCGCCTCTTCATTGAATTATATTGTAGGATTAATATCTCTAGATTCATATTAGGATGATTGGAGGAGTATGCATCGACTAATTAAGAGAAATCAAAAGCAACTTAGATAATATCATACAATTGTCGAAGTTTATCATTTTTAACGATGGAGATCGAACAAGTATAACCTCAAAAATAGAATTATGGAGACGATACAAATTAAACTCTAAATATTCTCTTTTCTTTTTTTTTTTTTTTTCTTTTTGCATATGAATTTTAAAATTATTTCATTTATAATTTATTGGTTGAAATAACGTTTTGTACCTAATAATTCTAAATTTTCTAAAATTTTGTTTTAGGGATCAACTTTTTACATAAAATGGTATTTTATTTATTTTTTTATTTTTTTATTTTTGTTAACTTTTGCAAAAATGAATGAGTGAATTAAAATTTTAAACTAATAAGTATTTTAATTAAAACACAAAAGTTTTGTAAGTGAATGAATTAGAGTTTGTACCTTAGACTTCATTTAAATATTTTAATGCAAAATTCTCACACGTGTGGAAGTGGGCAAATATGTTAACCAAAGAGTTCTTTAAATGTATGAAACATTAATATTAAAAAAAAATGGGTGGATTCAAGAGGATAATAGCAATGCACATCTAAAGGAAAACAATCATAAAAATAAGATGATTAAAAAAAATTAAAGTAAACAAAAATTACTTTTTATAAGATACCGCTCTCTTTTCAATAGCTCAATCATAAGAATTTTATAATTAAGTGTACTTTGTTTGAATTAATTCTAACTCTAAACATCTGAGAAACGAGAGATGAGATTTATATGCCTAGATACCCCTAAGAACCTAGCAAATCTCTACAAATCCTTCTTTTGACAATTTTTTCTAAAATTTTATGAAGAAAATGGTCTTCTAAGTTTGTAAAATTTATACAACTAGTAAATGATCATTATATTTGGCATGGTGCACGACTATTGTACTCCAAGTGTCCGGCTACAACACCAAGGAGCTAGCTCGACCAGCAAGCCCGAACTTGACAACTAGATGATTCTTCCTCATAGACAAGCTAGCCATAGTTGCCTAACACAAACTTCTTTGCCTTCAACCTAACTTGTTTTCCTCCCTTCAGCCTTTATACTTCTTTTCGTTATAATCCGATCCAACAATAGGGCTCCAAGAGGCTCGACAGAGAGAGGGCCTTAAAATGAGAAAAGATTGATTCAAGCTAAATAACTTCATTAAATCTGATAATCCTTCTTTCTACACCTTTTCTACATTAACGCTGGAAACAGGATAGAAAGATAGCACGAAAGAACCAAAAACAAGAAGGGTTGGTGGGGTAGGATATACCTTCTGATCCAGATACCTGAGTGGTTAAGGAGAGATTCGAAATCTGTTGGGATATTTTAGTCATTTATTAGATTCAATTGTGTATTAGATTATTAGATTTATGATTAATTATGAATACTCCATTGATAAAGAAAATACCTTTTTTTTTTGTATAAAGAAAACTGTACAGAAATGATACCTTGTATTATGGCTAGCTAGTTGAGTTTTCATAGCCATGTCTAACTCCCACAGGCCAAGCACTCTTCACGATTCGTTAAAGAACATACCATCTCTGCCATTTTTGTACTATCATCTTCATTTAGTTTTTTCCTGTAAAAATCATCAATGGAGTTTGATTATATGATGAACTTATAGCTAAGCCAGTAGTTTTATTATACACTTACCTTTAGCATTGAAGTATCGACTGTAAATTTGATGGCATCAGCCGCAGCTCGGGATCGAAGATAGTACATTCCTGTATTCAAGCCCTTCATATAGTAAAAACAAAAAATGGAGTCAAAATTGCATTCTCAATTGAAGGAGAGAATTGTTAGGAATCACGATCTCCACAATGATATGATATTGTTCACTTTGAGCATAAACTCTCGTAGTTTTGCTTTGAGCTTTCCCAAAATGCCTCGTACCAATGGAGATGTATTCCTTGCTTATAAACTCATAATCATTCCGTAAATTAGCCAAACGTGGGACTACGAGAATAATGTACCTTTGACCACGCATAAAAGTGCAAGGAAGTAAGTTTTCCAAAATTTGGTTGATCCATGTGAATATTAAGGCTCTGACTCTGGTCGATGTAGCATCCTCGATCGATGGCCATATCTACTAATGTCTTCTGCTTGATCTCCCAGACAGTTCTGAGTTCAATATATTAAGAACAAATCAGAAGGACATATCAACATCAAGGGCAAGAAAAAGGAAAATGTAAGGAAAACTCATATTACTTGTAAAGAGCTCTTAAGATCATCTGGGATTTCTGGAATGTTCTGAACAGAACCATTCTCATAGATGATCTTATTCTTCAGTGCAGGAGACCATAAATCCATCTCTATTAAGTCATGCAGGAGATGCTTGTTCACAACAACAAATTCACCACTGGAGGATGGAAAGAAAGATTTCAGAATACATAAATATACTATTACAACAGGCTCTAGAAGTTCAAACTCAAATGCAGACCTTAGAACTCTGCGGCTGATGTTAGAAGTGTATGGTTCAAAGCATTCGTTGTTTCCAAGAATCTGGCTGGTAGAAGCAGTTGGCATTGGAGCCACAAGAAGTGAATTTCTAACCCCATTATTCGCTATCTGTTCTCTCAGAGCATCCCAATCCCATCGCTTTGAAGGAGTTACCCCCCACATGTCAGGCTGGAGAATTCCCTGAGAACAAATAAGTGAATCAGAAGACCAGGTGTTGGTGAATGATTGAAAGGTAATATAGATCAGAACAATTTCAGATTAAATACCTTACTAATAGGACTGCCAGCATACGTCTCATAGGGGCCCTCCACTGCAGCAATCTCACATGACGCTTTAAGAGCATGGTAGTATATGGCCTCAAATATATCTTTGTTCAATTGTTGGGCCTGCCATTTGTTACAATATGGACAACTTTAGCTTGAATGTACGAGCTAAGAACAGAAGGTAAAGCTAAAAAAGCCTGAATTACCTCGGGTGAATCAAACGGCATTCCCAGTAAAATGAAAGTATCAGCAAGACCTTGAACTCCAATACCAATGGGTCTGTGTCTTAGATTTGACCTTCTGGCAGTCTCAACAGGATAGTAATTAACATCTATTATCTTGTTCAGATTTGTTGTCACTTGAGCAGTTATCTAATTAGAGAAAGAATAAATAAGCAACTCAGTTAATTAAGCAAAAAGTTCTTAGAAATCCTACGTTCGTTGGGGAAGAGAACGAAGTATTCTTTACAAGGGTGTGGAAACCTCTCCCTAGCAAACGTGTTTTAAAAACCTTGAGGGGAAGTCCGAAAGAGAAATCACAAAGAGGACAATATCTGCTAGCAGTGGGCTTGAACCATTACGTAAAACTATAATCATGAGTAAGAAATAATACCTCGGCTAATTTGTCAAAATCAAAGTATCGATTCTTGGAATCTCTGCTACCAATAAGTTTAGATGGGTGAGACTCGATTGGAACACCCTGCAGTTAAAAATCGTATAATGCAAATTAAGCGAATGAATCCCAATAACACAAGGCAAAGTTATGCTGCAGAAAAGAACAGGTGTTTGGTGTAGCCCACCTTCTCTCTGACAAAACGGGGTAGAGCAATTGAGGAAAGATTACACACAGCTGTCTCTGTTGGGCTTGAATATTCAATAATCTCTGTACATAAATTAGAGGATTTAATGGTCCCAAGATTCTGTTGGTTGCTTTTCCTGTTACAAGTATCCTAGAGATTGCGAGAAAAAGCAAATAAAATAAGTTACACAACAAACAAGTTTGATAGCTATTAACAAAGCACGGTGGTTTAATACCTTGAATAGCATGTAAGGGATTCCAGTTTCAATCTGAGATTTTAAGATTTCAAACCAAAGATTCTGTGCCTTGACAACCTTCCTGGCTTTTCCCTACAAATAACACAATATCATAATCAAGACAAGAGAGTATCCAATGTTTAGAGCAGAAAAAAGTTGGCTGCAAAATCAACTCCATGAAAATTAAAATGTATTTACCTGCTGCTCATATCCAATGTATAGCTTCTCAAATTCCTCGCCCCAACAATCAGCCAAGCCTGGGGCCTCATTCGGACAAAATAATGACCATTCTCCATTACTTTGGACTCTTTTCATGAACAGATCAGGAACCCAAAGTGCAAAAAAAAGATCTCGAGCACGATGCTCCTCCTATGTGAAAAAACAGTTGCAAACATTTAGCACTTACATATAAAAACTGTATAGCTAAAATTTGAATACTCATTTCAGAATCAACGGAATACAATGTAGCACAATTTCCAGTAAATAAATCAGCATATAGTAATTACTTTTCCATGATTTTTCCTAAGATCCAAAAACTCAAATATATCAGCATGCCATGGCTCTAAGTATACAGCAAAAGCACCTGCAAGTGGAAGTTATAATGTGAGAAACGCAAATATTGATCATAGAAAACTTAAAGGGATCCAATAAGCACATTACCTTTCCTCTTGCCTCCTCCTTGATCCACATATCGAGCAGTATCATTGAAAACCCGCAACATAGGCACAATCCCATTAGATGTCCCATTTGTTCCTCGAATATAACTGCCCATGGCACGAATATTGTGGATGGAAACACCAATGCCACCAGCTGATTTGCTAATGACAGCGCACTCTTTTAAGGTATCATATATACCTTCAATACTATCATTCTTCATGCATATGAGGAAACAGCTGCTAAGCTGTCATGCAACGAGCAAACCCATGAAAATCAAGCCAAGTTTTCAAATTGTTAAAATAAAAAGATAAAAACAACTACTACTATAATCAACATTATTTAGAAATAGATATCAACTAACTCAAAACTTACTTGAGGCCTTGGTGTTCCGAATTAAAAAGAGTGGGAGAAGCATGAGTGAACCAACGTTGAGACATAGTGTGGCAAGTTTTAATAGCAGAATCAATATCATCCTTGTGAATACCAACAGCAACCCTCATTAACATGTGTTGAGGCCTCTCCACAACCTTGTCCTGAACCTTCAAGAGGTATGACCTTTCCAAAGTTTTGAAACCAAAGAAATCATAATTGAAGCCACGCTCTTATACAATCTCACTATCCAAACGAGCGGCATTCTGGAAAAGAGCAACAAAAGAAAGAGAGTTCCATTAAACAAGCAGTATGAGGCAGATTAGCACTCACCTGACAGAAATACAAAAGCTCAAGTGCACACATTTGCAACTTAAAATTTGATCAACAAAAAATCACCAGCAACGTACAAAATCAAGACAATACAAACTAGAACAGCTGTCTTTCCCACCAGCAACGTTGAGACATAGTGTGGTAAGTTTTCAAACCTCTTGCAAGGATCAAATGAATCAAATAAGACAAAAGAAAAAAAAAGTTCATAACCAATCAATAAATCCACACAAGAATTTCATTATAAAACTATTAATCATCAAAGGAAAATAATATTCAAGAAAGAATAAAAGATCACCTTCATGATTACTTCATAAACATCATCAGCTATGAAAGAAGCCTTTCGTCCTGATCTTTCACTGACATGGTTGTACATGTCTCTGATACTGAACACCATTACAAGTCAAAAATTAGTTTCAAGTCAATTATAGAGTAATAAACAATTTTATTTCCATACTGAAATGCATCATCAAGACTGGTATGAGCATATGCCAAACTTACGTCTCTGAGAATAACTTTTTCATGTTCTTGTGCAGATTTGAAACAGCAATTCTTGCAGCCAACTGGGTTAAACAAACAAGGAAAAAAATTAGCAAATCAAGACGCATTCCCTTGCCTCCAATTATCAGTTACTTATAATCGTGAAGAAATTGTTATCCCATAAAAGAAGGCCAGTTATGTAATTAGTAAGTATCTAGAACCACAGATAATTAGACCCAGATGTACAAGACCCAAAAGATATCATAAACAAATTGAGAAACAGAAAGTAAAAGTAATTCAAAACGTGGAAAAATTCTCAGATGGGGATAAAAACGAACGGAAGAAACCAAAAGGTTAGTTGGAAAAACTAAGATCATACAAAACAAGAAGACCCCAGATAGCAAAATAGATGAAGATACAAGTGAGAACTCACGGAAGCATAGTCAGGATGATTGGTGGTCATAGCAGCAGCGGTTTCGGCGGCCAATTCATCAAGCTGGCTAGTGGTGACGCCCTTGTAAACACCGGCACAGACTTTTTGGGAAACCAGAACCGGGCAACAGTGGTCGACGCTAAGGCCATAACTAAGTTTCTTCAAACGGGAAACAATCTTGTCAAAATGCACCGCTTCCTGACACCCATCTCTCTTCACAACATACATCTTTACAAGAAGAACCTAAGGAATTTTGTCGAAGAGGTCTTATGCAGAGACAGGGCTGAGAGAAAAATCGAGTTGTAAAGGAAGATTAAACAATAATGCAGAAAATGCACTGTTGGATGAAAGCAATTTATTACAAACGATTTCTAAGATAAATTATCAAATACTAGAAAACATCTTTCGAAGTCCAACGCCAGAATGCCAAAGCAAATCCATCACTTAGACTTACAAAACAAATTCAAATAGATTTAAAAAAAAAAAATACAATTTTCGAATAGACTAGAACAATACTTCAAATAAAACAAGACTTTCAAGTGGACTGAACAAAGCTTTCAATACCTTCAATAAAACAAAATTTTGAATCCACAAAACAATTCATCGAATCAAAACATTCGAACTTCTAAATAATTTTAATACATGACAAAACTAAAACATAGTTACTTTCAATTCGGAATCAATCAAAGCATTTTGAAAATTCATTCAAAATAGTCACAAGCTTCCTTTTAGCAAAAAAAAAAAAATAATAAAATAAAAATAAAAATTAAAAATTAAAAACGTACAAAATAATTTCAATAACTTCTCAAATCACATCATACTTTCAATCAATTTTCGATATTGAAAGCATATTTAAACCAGATTTTGTGATTTGGCAATGATGTAGAAACTACTCAATCAAAAACCTAGAATCCTCAATCCAAAATCCACTTCCATGAATAAATACCAACTTCCTAGAACAATGTTTAGAGGTTAGAACTCAACTCACCGTTCACGTTTGTGGCTGTTGTCAGGAGGAAGACGACGCTTGCAGGTCGTGGTTGAGTGCAACAAAATCACAGTTAGATAGCCATTCAAAGAAGACGCCACTGCATACAGTGGAGAGAGAGAGAGAGAGAGAGAAGGCGCTGAAGGTCGCCGGAGAAAGAAATGAACAGTAAAGGGCGGAAGGGGATCGACGGGTGTAAGGAAGAAGATGAAAGGTTAGGGCTATGTTTTTATTTATAGTTGAGAATGAAGAAAGTCGAAATTAGTGCGCATTTGGAGGTTGGCGGGAGTATTTGAACTTTGGGGAGGGGTGGTGGTGGCCCACCACTTCTCCATTTATTTTTAATCCTTTTAAATTTTCACCACCTCTCAATTCTTATTATTTATTTTCAATTATTGTCTCAAAACAAATGATATTTTAATTTTAATCAACATTTTTTTTTCGTCCTTAGTAACTTACTAAACTAAGTTCATATTTAAAAACTTAATAAAGTATTTATGTTCATTAAATTTGGCTTCAAGATTACCTCTCCCAAGCTTTAAAGATTACCCAAAATTACCCTTTTGTCCCTCGATGGAACTTAAAAAAAGGTTGCCATGAGATTCAACCCAAAAAACATGCACTTCGGTTCTAAAAGTGGATAATAGGACGGTCTCCTAATGTCCCAATACGAAAGCCTCACTTTTTCAGCGAAGACCAGAACCGATTCAATCAATTGCAAGTGTTAAGACAATTAAGAATAACTTTTACCTTTTAAGTACGAAAATTCATAATATTTGACGTGTAATCGATGTTAGTGACGCATTTGTAACTTGTGACTATCTAATATTTAAGTTTTATAAAATTTTAATTATTAAATGTAACCAATTTAAAATAATGAAAACAAAAACAAGACAAGTCCACTCAACCCAAGAAAAGAAAATAGAGAGTTTAATTAGACTGAATTATGAATTATATTATAAGTTCAAATGTTGGTCTAAGAAAGTGAAAACCATGATGAAACAAACATACAATAAAAAAAACATAACTATTATCATTATCATTGATATATAGAATATAGATTTGAATGGAATTGACTTACTTTAAAGTTGGCGTTAAAATCTCGTGGATTTTTTACAATAATCAAATAGCGGTGACATACGATGGTCCCATGGGTTAAGAACTTCCAATATACCATCAATTGTGTGGTTTGCCCAAAATAGTGGCATGTGGGTATGCACATGATGAAGTAATTATTATGCAGTCAGTGACAGTTACAAGTAGTCAATATTTGTGAAGAAGAATCTATAAATAGACACAAAAGTGGCATATCCTAGTCAAGTGTATATGCTAAGCTAAAGCATTTTATGGCTGTGAATAGAATTTGATAGCCAAACACAAACGTTTCCATAGAAGCTTATGATATGGACCCTATGGTTTTACTCTTGTGAACAGAGATCATTCTACCAGTCGTAGTCAATTAAAAAATATGGAGAAAGTAACTTATAAATAAGCCTTGTGACATAATATCAACAAACAAATAAGCATTCATTACAAAATGTTATGCTACAAGCTTCCGATATGTAATAATATATAAAAGATAGGGGTGAGTATAGTACCTCATACTCTAAGGAGAAGCCTCCAACAGTCCTTGATCGGTAGAAGACTGTTGTTGCGTTTCTTCTCGACATTGTTGTTCTGCTTCTGGTAGCTGTCTCTGTTGCTGCTCGCCTTGCCAGGTCCAGACAATGTCCTTCAGGGCGGGTCTTATATCGTTTTTCATTAACTTGTGATATTCAAGAGTATCTCCGTTTGACTTCTTCATTTCGACAATATGGAATGATGGGATGACCTCGAAAATCTCTGCATCAATACATACAGCTCCTTTTCGACCTTCCTTGCACCCTTCGATCTTCAGTACGCCTTTGTCTTTCTTCTTGATTTTCAGTTTCAGGCACTTTGCAATGTCTTGAAGTTTAGAGATGATGGTGGATGCAGACTCGTTCGATGTGAATCTTACTTCTTTCTTTTGACTAGTATCCTCGAACAATCCTGACAAATCGAAACCTGATGACAAGGAGATTATGTCGAACGCGTTCATATTCAATGGCTTTCCCACTTCTTGCTTCAGCTCTCTGACAGAATCCCTGTCATCGGTCGTAGACACAAAAATTGCATCAACGTCCAAAGGAGCTACTTCTTTCACGTCCTCGGTATTAATTTTTGGTTTCACACTCTCCCTCCTTAACCAAGAACTCCCCATTATTTTGGCAATAGTAATCCTGGTATTTGGGTTAGGATCCAAAATCTTTGACAACAGCTTGCGCACCTCTGGGGCAAACCAGTTGGGGAATTTAAATTCTCCTTTCCCAATCTTCTTATACATCTCCATTAGATTAGAATCATGGAATGGGAGATAACCAGCCAATAGAACGAATAAAATCACTCCACATGACCAAATATCAGCTTTGCATCCATCATAACCTCTCCTGTTAATGACTTCTGGAGCAACATAAGCAGGGGTTCCACAGGTAGTATGGAGCAATCCATCTTGGCGTTTAGATTCGGCAAGAGCACTCAACCCAAAATCAGAAACCTTCAAGTTACCATGTTCATCCAACAGTAAGTTTTCCGGTTTCAAATCTCGATGGCATATTCCTCTACTGTGGCAATAATCGACAGCACTGATCAGCTGCCAAAAATATTTCCGTGCAACAGCTTCTTTAAGCTTTCCTTTGGATACCTTGTTGAATAGCTCACCACCTTTGACATATTCCATGACAAAGTAAATTTTAGTTTTGGTTGCCATAACCTCATAAAGCTCAACTACGTTGGGATGCTTAATTAATCTCATGACAGAGATCTCCCTCTTGATTTGATCGATCATCCCAACCTTCAAGATCTTCTCCTTGTCGATAACTTTAATAGCCACACTCACACCAGTTTTAATGTCCCTAGCATGGTAAACCTTGGCAAAAGTTCCCTGCCCCAGAAGCCTTCCTAATTCATAACGTTGCATCAAGATAGCCCCTTTGTTCTCCATGACAAACGTATACTTAACTAAAAAAAAAAATAGTAACAGCTACTGCCACTGGACAGAAGAATCAGTCAAGTAATATTTAAACATAAACTCAACCATCTTTATCATCCCTGTGCTTGAATACAGGTTCTCTTGCATTGAAAGCTGCCGTGGCCATTTGGCATCCCGAGCTGTATGGTTGACGAATTAAATAACCAATTTCATGAAGCACGTAACAAGGCATCCACGATGGTTGAATAACCTCATCAACATCAGAGAAGAAAGCCTCGACTTGCATACACATGTTTCAGCATTCCCAGGTGACTTTAATCAAACTGCAGAATATGAAGCAAGTCAGATAGAATTCCTCTTAAAGGCTGAAATTAAAATTGAGAATCACAGACGTTTAATCCAATATTTTTATGGATTATATTTAAATACCTATTTGACATTGATATAACTGAATAAAAGCCCAAGGTCATCAAGTAGAAAACATGGAATAAGAATGTACGAGTCATCCAATTCCATAAAATACAGTCAATGCATCTAAAGAACAGATAACAGCTTCCCAGGTTTGAATAAATGTCAGATAAAAGGTTTCTATTCTAACTCATAAGAGTCATTTATAAATCTCGCGGTCTGAAATACAAATCAAACAGCGAAGCCAACTAGCAATTGCAACACGATCCAGCACAAAATTTAGTCATTGGATGCAAGCAGAGGAAAATATTAACCTAGAGAATTCTCGTCTTGCAAGAATAAGGTTACACAGTCACATATTTCTTCCTCCAATTAATAATGGAAAACATTGGACAGATTAAAAATTTAAACCCAAATTAGCACGTACCATCAGTGATGCGCACAAATGGAGAGAACAAACAAGCGGCGGAATGAAATTCGGTAACAGAAAAGAGGACAGACATACAACACAACAACAAGAACAAGAAAAAAAAAAAATCGAATCATATCTTCACCATCACATACCACTAATCCGAGTGAAACGGAAGAATTTCTCTATCGATTATAATATCAAAGCAGTAATGATCAATACACAGTGACTTGAACAAATCACGAAATTCATATCCTCTCATTCTCCGAAACCAAACAGAATCGAACATAAACAAGAAACAGAAGCTTTGATTCACAACCTCATCATCACAAATCGAAAATCAGAGCTCAGTGCCTAGTAACTAAATGAACAAAGAGAAAATCGACACCAAAATTAGAAAATCATCTAATTACAGCGTAAAAAAATGAACAAGAATTCCATTGGCTTACCAAGAAATCGAAGAGGAATCGAGAAGAATCTGATGAAATTAGCTGCAAAACAGCTAGAAGATTGAGAATGTACGCAATGGAGCTTCAGCGAAATCTCGAAAACCCGAACCCTGAACGCAACTACAAATTGGATTTGGCCGCTCGCTCTCTCTCCATTTTAAGGACTGAGGTCCTCCGGAAGATACCAAAACCGTCGAATATCTTTTCAAATTTACCGAAAGGCCCTCTAATGTTCACCAAATTACAGATTCTGCCATTTCCTTCATTATTTGAATTCTGTGGCGGTGATGACGTTTAAATCTTTACATGGAAAAAATTAATACACATTTCTGTACTTCCAACGGAAAAATTAAGAAAAATTATTATTTTCTCTGGAATAATTTTAGAAACAAATACTAATTAATTAAATTTTATTTTTACATTTAAAAAAGATAATTTAAAGTATATCTAGAGAATTCAAATTCTTTCTAAAAATCTTAATAAAGAATTGAAAATTCTCAAAATTTGTGATAATAAATAAAAGTTATATATTTATAATTGATAAAATCATTTTTGGACAGCCATACAAATTTATAGTTTAAAATAATTTTGAAAAATATTAGATATAAGTACTTTTTAGTTAACAGCTAAAATAATTATCAAATTGTGAAAATAATTTAATATATAAGATTAATTAAATATTATTAAAATAGAAACAAAAATTATCAATTTAAACACAATGAAGTTAGTAAGTTTTTTTTTTTTTTTTTTTTTNAAGATTTAAATTTATAATTTATTGAGTAATATTTTAATTTATTGTTATAATAATTGAAAATTTATATGGGTTTAACAACATTAAATATTAATTAATAACAAAAATTAGAGTATAAAATGGAGAGGCTAAATACTTGGCAAAGAAGATACGAGAGTGTGGTCTACGTACTTGATTGGCTAACAACGGCTGTCACCTAACTCCCTGACCCGCACCAATCACGGAACGACAAGTAGGACAGTGATGCATCCAAGTTCGATCGGGCTGCCCACCGCATCGCCGTCGCATTCGGTAACAGCCGCCGCTCCAGTTCCAGCCACACGCGTCACTTTTTTAGGTTGTTTTTTGGGTGGCGTCTTTAGAATGGTCACTTTACTTCAATACCCTCCACGGCAAGTTTTCTAAGAATTGCGTGGCTTATAGAGGTTGATTAAATTATTTATTTATGTAAATATAAATTGAGCCATAAATTTAATTTATTCAACTTTAAAATTAAATTCATCAAATAAAAATAATAATTTTACATCATTTTATCCTAACACATACTTTTTATCTAACAAACTAATATCAAAATATACTAAGCACCCAACATAAAGGTCAGGATCCATCCGACTCAGTCGCACAACCCGAGGTGCGAGTCACCCGAGAAACAAGCTATTACACCGAGCGGCTAAAGCTATAGAGAGTTGAGGAGCTAAGTTGTATATAGGATCAAAGAAAGGGTCAGGCTCCTAGTGGAGCAGAGGAGACGGTTAGGATAACAAACTTGAAACGCGGAGCCCGAGCAGCCGACAACACTATCTTTAATTATTGCCTTTTCCTCATCATCTCACATTATTATTTATTCCCCTAATCCAAAGTTCAAACAGCTAAATGACAGCAAACCACAAGGGTTAAAAAGCAAGAGAACATCAACTTCCAATTCAAGCAAAGCATCAAAATTCCAGGGCTTAGACAAGACTTCGGAAGATTCAATACACTTAATCATTCAATCAAAGTAGAATGATTCTTTACTCAATATTGCAACAGTCAACAGCCAATCATACATATCCACATATCAATGTACATGATAACACAGACCGTCCATGGGAAAAGATTGAATCATATTAGATTCACAATAAGACAGAGAGGGGCAAAGAAAAAGTAACTTTCTTACCCGTTTTCGTTCTGACATGACATGTAGATCCCCCATTGTGTTTGGTGTGCGAGTTCAAGCGTCGGCAAGCGAAGACACAGTTCCAACAGATGATATGGCCTTGTCATCACCAGCTATGCCCGGACAAGAATGAATTGCTTTGCAAATATCTGTTTGTTCTAGGATTTTCTCCGAGTTGGCTAGGATCAGAGGCCCATATTCAAATACCAATTTCTTGCACTGCTCGACGATGGAAAATGTCGCAATGTTAGAGTAACATATTGATCATTGATTGACATGCAGTTGGAGTCGATTGTCTCATGTCAATTATTGATGGGTTAAATGATATGGTTCTTTGGGTGATAGTTTGTGTGAGAAATTGTAAGCATGATTGGAAGAGAGAATCACAGTGATAAAGCTAGTTTCTACTAACAATAACCTAATATATACATACATACATACACACATATATATATATATAATAATGGAAAGCTGAAGGTAAAGATTTGGGGATATTTAGAAATAATATCAGGAGTCCTACGTTCAAACCTTCCTCGTGGAAGGCTTAATATGGTCTAATGGTTCTCTGACTTTTTGAAAGTAACTAATAGGTTAGGAACTTACAATTTTACATGAACTTTAAAGTGGTTAAAAATGTTATTGAACCATGTATATTCTTTTAATTAATGAATCTATATGTTTGGGTATAAATAAAATATTAAACTATTAATTTTGTGTTTAATAGATCTTACCTGAGCAATTAAAAAGCATGTTTGGGCAAAGCCCACCTACTGAGCCTCACTTCAAAGAAGCAAGACGCCTTCACTAAGGCACATGCTTTAGCGCCTTTTCCCAATCATCCTCTTTTCCTTAACTAATATTGTGAGATCCATATCGGTTGAAGAGGGAAAAAAAGCATTTCTTATTAGGGTGTGAAAACCTCTTCCTAGTAGATGCATGTTAAAACCGTGAGGCTGACGACAATACATAGGATACATAAATGTAAAAGAAAGACATTCTTTCAAATGATTTCGGAACTTGGAAATTGATAAAGATGGGGGAATAGACATAGAGACATGAACCATATTTGCTTTTTACTATTCTCAAACAGAATAACCATAAAATACTGTAAGCATTGACATCAAAATTTCTCTATACCTCTTTTGCACGTTTCCCCAAAGAGTCGCATATATTCAGAAGCGCCTGGAGTATCTCTACCTGTTACACAGAAAGCAAAGCAGTATGTTTCGAAGGTTCAGTACACAAGACATCATCCCCCTAGTTCATAGCCAAGAGAATGCAACACGTTCACAAACAAAAAAAAAAAAAATTAAGAAACTACCATCCTCCAGAGATGTGTATATATATATATATATACATATGTTTATTAACAACTATAGAACTTGTGGTAAATTTTGACACTACCATGAATACATATAAGTAATTCAATTACCCTTGTGCATATTACAATCACTATTTTCAAGTTGCAGATTTTCTCCATCTATGTTTTTTCAAACACCATAATAGACGTTCATTGTAAGCATATCTAGCAGAATGTGTAATATCAAACCTGTGTGTCAGGATCTTTCAACTTATCCAATATTTTTGAAATGGTCTGATGACAGAATTCACAGCTATGTTCCTGAATCTGCGAGGAGATTACTGTAACTTGCTCACAGAATCGGACCGACTGGCAGATGCTAGCAGGTTCAATTGAGGAAGCCTCTGAGAAGAAGAGAGGAACATAGCTGTCTACCAGACTGACGCACTGAAAGTTGATTCAAGGATAACATAATATTAATTGGCTAGAAATCGATAAAGGTTTTCTTCATTTTCAAAAGCACGCTTATGCCGATTCATGTAATAAAAAGCTGTATGAGTAACGTGCAGTCATACCTCCTCCTTGAACAAACCCACCACGGCACAGGTTTGTCGGAGAATACGAATAATCTCACTCTGGGTCTGGTTTTCTGCAAGATACTCAACTGCCTGACTGACCAAGCTCTCACAAAGTTCACAAACCTTTGGCTTGCTGGAAGCTTCAGATAAAGCCTCAACGTCCTTCCCTTGCTTCAGGTAGCTTAACTCAGAATCTGAAAAGGAAGAAATGGTAACTACTCTGGGGCGATAAAATATCATTCGAAACAGCATATTGAATGCGTTTTCAAAATGAAAATCATCTTCACGCGATGCTTATATTTGATGGAATTCTAAAAGACAAGTACTCGTAAAAGGACCGGAAATCAGGATACATAACCAGAACCATTGAATTATACATCATTTAGTCTCTAGAGTTTAGACTATCTTATAATTCTGTTCCAAAGCTTTTAAAAGTTTCAACTTCATCCTTTATGTATTAGTTTTTCGATCACAGATTTGCCATCACATTAAAATTATGGAGAAAATGATATGGCATAAAATAGATTTTGTTCATTGAGTTGGAAATTCTCAATTTCTTAAATTTAAATTGATGAAATAGACAGATCCACCAAATTAAACAAAAGCTTACTCACTTCTTGTGATTTGACCCATAGTAAGTAACTCTCCCCACCCAGAAATGACTTCTTGTTGTTACATAAATTTTCAATTCATTAAACTTCAAGGCAAAATATCCTTAATTTTCCATATTTTGCACAACAATTTTCATCAGTGACGATGAGGACTTGACGCGATGAAATTGAGGTTGCAATAAGATCAGAGCCGAAATTGAAACATGTCCTTTGCCAATTCTAAGCAACAACCAGAAACATTGATCAAATTGCCATCTGATAGTGAAAAAGTAAGCAAAAAGGAATTACCAAATGAAGCCAGGTTTCTAGCATCACAATCCCAAGCAGCACCCACCACAAGAAAGAAAACAATTCCAAACCTCAAATCCATAGCGCCTAATTCCTGTAAAGAAAACGAAAAAAATGAACCGATGGTGATTTTACAGTCAACGTTTCTGAATTCATTTAAGGATTTCTATCCAACCAAAACATTGAATCTACTGACGAACAGCGACAATGAAATTAAAAGACATTGCATACAGACGCCAATGAAATAAGGACAAATTACAAATAGAACAAGCGACAGAGGGTTATAAAAGCCATACGCCGATCATATGCAGGGGCTAAAGTTAAGAGAAGCAGAGAAAGAGCGGGGAGAAGAAAAAATCCCAAGAAAACGAATATAAAGATATCGATTCTCTGAAATTTGAACCACCGATGATCGTAAAATCTTCTTCTGCACACGATTTCTCAGCGCGCAGGATAAAGAATTGTCGATTACCAATAGAAGATAAATCAAATTGCAGAGAAATACATACCTCGCTTAGACAGCCAGGCTCTGCTTCCCTGTTCAGAAGCGCCCGCAAGAGACGATAGGATTGATTCCTCTAATGTTGGGTTGAAACTCGGAGCATTCTATTCAAGATGGCTCTTTGCAATTCCTAATTTATAGTTTCAGATTGAATCCAGTTTTGAGAATCTAAAAGTCATCCATCTTTTTTTTTTTTAGAATATTAAATTATAAAATAATTTTCACAAATAATTTTAACTATGAAAATTATTTAACCTTGTTGGGTTCTTCTTTAGCCTTTAGATTTTAAAACGCATTTGATAGAGAGAGATTTCCACACTGATAATGAACGTTTCGTTTCCCTCTTCAACTGATGTTGGCTCTTTCGAGTTTCCCCTCAAAATGCATTTGATAGGAAAAGATTTTCACACTTATATAACGGATGTTTCGTTCCCTTCTCCAACCAATGTGTGATCTCACAATTCACCCTTCTTCAAGTCCCAACGTCCTCTCTGGTACTCATTCCTCTCTCTAATCGATGTGGGATGTCATAATCCACTCCCTCTTTCGGAACCCAACATTCTCACTGGCACACTGGTGTCTGACTCTAAATACCATTTATGCTAGCAAGCATTGTCCTTTATCGGCTTTCTCTTCCAAACTTCCGCTCAAAATTTTAAAATACATGGGTTAGGAAAAAGCCTCCACACCATTGTAATATCCCATCAACAAAGCTGAAATGGTAAAAACTCTATGATCTTTGCACTGAGGTAACAACAATCCTTAAGGATCAAGAACAAGAAGTAAGAACACATACAAAATATATAAGGCACAGCCATCTACAAACTATCCAAAATATAAACAACATCCTAAAGTAAGACCTAACAAGGGGAGAGAAGATACAAGAGAAAGTACCCAGAGACCAGCTATGGATGATGAGAGATCAGAGTTAGACTAAACTAGCTGGTTACTTCTTAACAACTGCAGCTTTCTTCTTCCTTTTACTCCGTTTCGCCAACAGCAGAGTAAACCGAGCGAATCCCGACTTCTTTCGTTTTCCAAATGTCTGCTTCTGACTATTTTCAGCCTTCTTTAAGGAGGAAACATCACCACTTTGTTTGCTGAGCATCTGACCAAGTGACATCTTTCTCTTAACTGAGCTTTTCTCAGGGAGAGTTGGTGTTTCGAATTCGTCGGGAGGTAGTAGCTTCCTGCTTAGTATCTGTCCTATTGAAAGAGTTGGCTTCAAGACAGGCGTTGGTTCATCACTGACCATGCTTACTTCATTCACATCAAGTATCCTAGAATCTCTTTTGAAGTGAGAAGGACAAGCATTCTTAAACTTGGTAGAGCTTTGAACCGTACGCCGTTTCTGACTGTGCTCTGACCTCCATTTGCGAAGCGCTTCTTCGACTGCTAGCTTTCCCTGATTTGCATCATCCACCCTGCTCATAGCGGCTTCCAATACCCTTTTACTCGTTTCGAGTTCTTCAGAAGCTTTCTCTGCCTGATTCAAGATGTCCATTTTTGATGCGTTAGCAGCTTCAACTAGTTGCATCATGTCTGTAACTCTCTTTCTGCATTGTTCTTTAGCTTCACAAGCTGTAAGAGTAAGAGTAGAATATTCCTCCGACGAAAGAGTTACGCTTTCGTCTCCACGAGTTAGTGAAAAATCACTCGATGGATTGCCGTGCTTTGTCAAGATTATGATATCAGAGAGGGCAACAGCTTCTGCTGCTCTAGCAGCTTCCTTCATTTTCCTGGCTGCAACCAACTTGACTTGAGCTGTTTTTAGCATGGCCTTGTTCTGTTCAATCTCAAATTCTGTTCTTGAAACTTCTAGTGTGGCTACTTCCCTCATTTTCTTAAACTTTTCGGCCTCGGAACATAATTCTTGCAGCTCCTTGGAATTCTCTAGAGGGTTATCTGGAAACCCTTCTGCCTCAGCATCTTTTAGCACTTGTAACTTCAGTTTTGTTTGGTTTAGCTCTTCCTCAAGGGCAGATATATTAGACGAATTCTGAGCTAACCTCTCTCGAGTTTTCTCGAGTCCAGTTCTTTCTTTCTCTAATTTCTTGTTAAAATATTCAACAGAAGCTCGAATATCAGCAATTTCACCAGTCGTCCTAGTAAGATTTAGCTTGGCCTGTTCCAGTTCCATAAGAATTAAACCAGGTGCTGGAGGGGATATTTGCACATTCTGACCTTGACCGACGGGCCCGACGTTTTCGTTAACTGCTTCTTTAGCAGCAGTTACATTCATATCACCTCTCGTCGCTTCCCGAGTCGCACTAACTTCAAATGCTTCTTTCTGCAGCTTCTGTTTCAAATCTTCCACAATCTTCTTGGTCGCTTCGAGTTCTTTTAAGACTTCCAGGGTCTCCCTTTCCTTGACAATCAATTCACTCTCCATGTTCTTTGCCTGCTTCTCCAGTATTGTAATGTCAATGTCGACCTCGTCCTTATCATGCTAATGATGAAGAAGAAAAAAGAAGACATACCAGATTGATTAGCAAACAAGTCATGGTCCAGTTAATTCTAAATTAGTAAGAATAACCCTAGTGTCACAATCATACTTTTCTTAGCAGCGGACTTTTATGATTGGCGTCATTCACTCCCAATACTGAGTGACTCAAGCCAATTTGAGATCGCGTCGCCTATAGAAGGGCAACGTATGCTCAAGCCTCTGACCCCTTTTTGAGAAGAAGGTTTAGAAAACGGGGCAGAGAAATTTTCGAAATTGGGATTTGAAGGCAAAGTTGAAAGAAAGATTGAACGCAACGTTATATAACTAGAAGCAAAAGGCAACACAATGGCTTGAATAGTATATAACTTTCAGGATAAGGAGAATTTGACCAGACGCATCCCCATATAGTACATTTTGAGGCAATTCAAGTTTGGCAGGCCTAGAAGTGATATCGTCAAATGGTCATACAAAATCTAGGTAGGAGGAGTTGACGACTGGTCACACCCCCCTATATTACATTCTGGGGTATTTCATGTCTACCCGTTGTAGACATGATTTTGCCGAAACGTCAAAAACTTAGAAAATACATCATGAAAGCATTAAAGGAAAGCAATAAAGTGATACAAGGCAAGAGTTTTGGCATGCGATCATGGGCAACAACACGCCTTAGACAAGTATGACCATGACATCTGGCAACTTAAGAGAAACAATAGAGGGATTAAGAAGCCTAGGTTTTCAAACCTAGTTTAGGGAATCCTAAGGAAAATCATGTAAGGGAGTAGATTTAGGAAGTGCAGAAACTTATAGATTTGTTCAACTAACTCAAGGCTCGACAAATGCCCGAGACAAACATGAGTTGAGTTTCTTAAGCCAATATGAAACTCAACAAAGCCCAAACTCTCAGCTCAAACACCCATAAGAGTGTCTGTTTGGCATCTTAGGCTTGAAAATGTTAACACTTGGAGGGTTCTGAAAACTTAGTGTTATGAAACCTATGCTTTGAGTCTAAGTTGAGGCAGCATAGGCTTAAGAAAACCATGTCAGAGGTGAATTTGGGGGTGAGAAAGTATCGAAACTCATGGATTTATCCAATAGACTCCAAGCTTGACAAACCCGAGGAACAAACATGAGTTCATTCTTCAAAGCTAAACCCAACCAACTCTGAACCATCTAGTTTCATAGCTGAAATTGAAATTGAAAACAAAAACTTGAAATGAGGGCTCTAGTTTCATCCTATCTGCAAACAGGCCAAAAAACATATAAATAGCTCGAATCAATACCTACAGGATACAACAAAAATAAACCAACAACAAAAAAACAAGAAAAGCCACTAAACATATCAATGCCAAAATTTGCAGAGATATTTCTAACACAAGCTCTTGATCGAAATTGTCTATTTAACTAGAGTTCAGAGAATTCAAAAATAAACGACATCGTTTTCCCTAAACAAAATCTACATTCAGAGGTGGAAGGAAGAAACCTCATGTTCGGATGGCTGGCTGTGACTGTGGCTGTGACTGTGACCTTGACTGTGAGAGGGTTTCCAAAAGCCGCTTCCACCAAACCTACTGACCGCCTCTTTCACCGATTCGAACGGCGCCGTAGTATCAATCTCCGCCCTAACCCCACCGTCGTTCTCCATATCGCCGCCGTCACCGGTTTTCCCCATTCCACTTCCCTAACACAAGAATCTCACTGCTCTCAAATCTGCACCCCGGGATGAAACTTTGAGTAGACTTCTTCTGCTGCTGCTGCAAAACTACCTACATTCTAAAAACGGAGAATACCTTAGGAAGGCAAGATGATGCAGCATTGAAAGCAGAGCTCCAAACTCTTGGTTTATGGTGAAATGAAGAGGAATAAATGGAGGGAAGGACGAAGGAATGGCGTCTGGTTTGATTTTTGAAGAAGAGGGAAGGCAGAGAGAAAAG
Source organism: Cucurbita maxima (assembly GCF_002738345.1). Classification (NCBI taxonomy): domain Eukaryota; kingdom Viridiplantae; phylum Streptophyta; class Magnoliopsida; order Cucurbitales; family Cucurbitaceae; genus Cucurbita; species Cucurbita maxima. The sequence goes on along the minus strand of NW_019272020.1, from coordinate 5,493,978 downwards.
CATAAGAAGCAGGTACAGAGACGAAAGTACGGTGCAGTGTGTACAGTCCTTTTGCAGAGCGAGACGAGAGAGACGGAAAACGAAATGGTCGACCTCTCTCTCTCTCTCTCTCAATTTCTTTTCTTTACAATTTTGCTGTTTTTATTTTCCTTTTTCCAATTAGTTCCATTTTCACGTGATTGAAAATCCACCTACTAAAATTTTTGGGTGTCGAGTGTGATTGGACCTGATATTATTTGTAACAGCCGAGCGTCTAGTGACTAGACTTGATACTGGAGAAGGTCCCGCTCTATTTCGATTGGTGCTTCGCACAATCTAGTGAATGGACCAAATATCATTTTGTTGAAGTGTCTGTACCTAATACGTTGAAGGTCTCTCTCTACTCTGATCAATGTCTTACATCGTCCGATGACTGAACCTGATATCATTTGTAACAACTCAACATCATGTGACTGACCTGATATGGGAGAATGTCCAACCCTACTATGATCAGTGCCCCCCACCGCCTTGTGAATGTACTTGATATCACTTGTAACAACTCTGATATCATTTGTAACAGACTAGTATCGAGTGACTAAACCTGATATGGTATAAGGTCTCACCCTACTCTGATTAGTGTCTTGCACCATCTATCTAGTGATTGAATCTGATATTATTTGTAACAACTCAACATCTAGTAATTTGACCTAGTAGAGAAGGTCCCGCTCTACTCCAACCAATGTCTCACACCATCTGGTGACTCGACTTAATACCATTTATTAGAGCCCAACATCTAGTGACCGAACTTGATACCACTTGTAATATATTTCCACACCCTCAAAAAAAATGTTTCGTTTTACTCTCCAACTGATTAGAATGAAACACACGAACATTCATAAGTTTATTTATATATATATTATTGTTATTTTGTTAATGGCATATTTAGTCTTTAAATTTTCATTTTTTTTTTAATTCACATACATAAAATTAAAATTTATATCCGATAAATCAAATAATTGTTTAAAACTATGAATTTGTGAGGAGCCTATTTTTAGCATAGAATTAAAAATTAAAAATTTTATTAAATATACATTAATGGCCACAATGACGCAGTCAGAGCCCAAAAGAGTTGCAATCTACTTAGAATTTGGGCTGGCCCAGTATACAAAGCAAGCATTGAAATGGAAGTTAATGGGCCTTTAGTTAATAAAACGTGTCGGCCCAATTTAAAAAGATAAGGTTGATTCCCAAAGATCTTGTCGGGTTTTTTCTTCAAAATTTCAAACATTCCCATAATTCATAATGCGACCGTTGCGAATATCATCAACAAAAATAACTCAATCACCCTTTTTTTGAGAGAATTGGAACAAATTATTAAATATTATTTTCATAAGTTAAATAAATCTAATAAACCAAATGATAATAATAAAATAATAATAATAATAATAATACATAATTAAAAGTTATTCGAATGGTGTACTATTTTTAAATTTGTATTAAATAATTTTAATTAAAAAAATTATTTGTAATTATCTAATTATGCATAGAAATTGATAATTGAAATTCATTTATAAAATTAAGGCGTTGAAAAAATTAGATCAACCCAATTAAATTTATATTGTTTTAATTAAATTATGAATTTATTTTAATTTAGTTCGTCCAAATAAATAAAATTTCTATAGATGGAAGTAGTTAATGAATTTGCTTAGGGGAGGAACTAAATAACCCCAAATTAAAATTTGGTTTATGTATATTTTTATTTTATTTTTTATTATTTTTGTCGGTCGTTAAATAATTTATAACTATTTAGAAAGTAAATAGATGTTTTAAGTGGATTATCGTGCTATATAAAATCAAGTTAAATGAGTTGATATGACAGACAAGTAACAATTGAACGTGCTAATAGGTAATATAATCGTGTTAATATTTTGATAATGAAGCGCTATACAGAAGTTCATCTAGATTATCCTAACTACGATAACTATCTAATATAATTATATTATTTTCGGTTAGCTTTCGCACGGTTATAAATTAGTTAAATAAAAATGAAAATAATAAAATAATTATATTTTTCTAGAATTTATAATTAGGCGAATAAAAATATTTGGGTTTAAATGAAAATAAAAGTTATTTTATATTTAAAGTTTTAAGTGTTGAAACAGATCTGATTTTGTTTTATATTGATAATAATTTTAAAGTTGGTTGAGTTTTTTAATCCTTCAACTAATTAATATAAAAATTATATATATTATTTACCTACTTTTCAACTACAAAACTAAAAATGTCAGCATATTTCAAATATTATTATTGATCTTGGTCAATCAATTAAAAAATTATTAAGTCACTCATGAAATATAAATTATTATTTTAAATACTGATAATTCCATATAATTATTGAATTATATTATATATATTTATTTATTTATCTGTGTAATTCTATTATAAGATTAATTATATGAATATAATTCTAAATTATGGTTTTGAATTAATTTAGATAATTCTTACTAAATAAGTCGATAATAATAAATAGAGACTTTAAAAAAAATTACTCGATACATTAATTTTTATATCGAAAGAAGTATTTTCTATTTTTGACTATAATGTCTTCAAACTCAAAAACTTTGGAATAATGTCATTAATAATTTATTTAGTATATTATTATTATTTAAATTCTCAAATTTAATATTTTTAATTTAATTTATTTTCCAAATATTAATTAATAGAATTTGGTGCAACAAAAATAAGTTTATCATTTTAGATATATAAAATGAAATTGAAAAAAAAAAAAACAAATAATTTAGATCCGAAGAGTATTTTTTTTTTTTTTTTTTGTAATTTAAATTATTTATATAAACTTACCAACAAAAAAGAAAAAAAGAAAAAGGGGCTTTTTGGAATGGGGACCACAGGGCGTGTAGAGAGGCACATATATACAGAGTTGAGGGGACCCTAAACAATGGCCTCCCTCAACAGAACACGCAGAGATCAGATCGCAATTTCAGAGATTCCGTTTCAGAAAACTTACAATTATGCTCTGTGAAACCTCCGATTATCCTCCAAAATCGCTTCAATTCAAGCACAACGACAAATTCTTCTCCAAGCTTCTCACCAGAGAAAGTTCCAGAGCCAATCACTCTTCCAGAATCTACTATGGCGGATTGGCCGGTGCTGTTCCTTTCGTTTGGGAGTCTCAGCCAGGTACGCCTCTTCACCGATTTTCCGATGATCTAACTCCTCCTCTCACTCCTCCTCCTTCTTACTTTTCTCATTCTCTTCAAAAACCGCCAAAAAACCGCTCCAAATCGCTCTCTCTTTTCCATATCTTCTTCAATCACAAGAGGAAACTCGATCTATTGACGCCGCCGGTTTCCAAATCGGCGTCATTGCCGTCTTCCGGATCGACGTTCGATTCGGCCGTCGGTGCGGCGGTTTGCGCTCGGAGTCTCGCGTTCGAAGGAGGGAGAGGATGCGGCGGCCTCCGGCTCAGTGCTTTGTTTCGGAATCGGTAGATGAGCGGCGGTGAGATTGACAAACTTCACTGGTTCAGAATCTGAATCGGAATCGGAATCGGAATCTTAATCGGAGTAAATCTTTAGAATAATTGTTATGTTCATTTGGTGTATGGTATCGATAAGTCCAAAGGGATTGGTTGAAAATTTGTAAAAATAATAATAATAATAATAATAAAGTTTATCTAATCATCTTTTTTAAGACTAATTATTTTTTATTATAAATATTTTTTCCCTTGTAAATCTTTTTTACTTTTACTTTTACCATGGATAAAACTTACCTGCTACTATTAGTTGGTGAGTGGGAGATTCTTTCCGAGTGAAAAAAGAACTAAATTATAAAAAATTGACTTAATTTTTTAAAAATACTATTAATATGGAAATAATTAAAATTTTTTTTTTTAACTTTCAAAAAAATTTCATTAATATTTTAAAAAAATTAAATAAAAATGTATATTTTGCTACATTAATATTTTTCACCTCATATAAAAAGTTTTAAAAAATAATTATCATTAATATAATCTAAATTCTAAATTATTTTGACTCTACATTTTTTTTATCTAAAAAAATAGATATCAATTGTTCTTGGGTCGCCTACTTCAAATCAAATCTCTGCCCTGGTTTAAGAAGAAAGTTTTAGAAAAACGGGCAGAGAGATTTCAAAGTGAGTTTTGAAAGCAAGATTTGAGAAATTGGAAATGATGTTATATTAGAATGTAAGCAAAATGGCAACAATAACAGCTTATTGCATATAACTATCGGGTAAGAAGAAGTTGACAACTAGTCATATTCTCATATAGTACATTTTGGGACATTTTAGCCCTTGCAGGTGTAGACACGATTTTGGTGAACCGTCATACACCCTCATACTGACCCAATAAGAAATGGTAAAGACATATTTAAGATGAAAGCATGTAAAAAGGATTTGGAACGAGCATGCAACCATGGACAACATGTCCTGGACAAGCAAACCCGGGATATCTGTCATGTGGCCATTGACAACACGCCTTGGACATGCATGACCGTAACATCCTCTTCCACTCAATTGGTCGACGTCCCTGTCAACCAACCCGAGCAAGCAAGACTAGGACATCTGTCATGCGGCCATAAACAACATGCTTTGGAAAAACATGATCGTTGAATTATATATTCTTAAAATTTTAAATTTCTCCGAAATAAAATGGTCAAAGCATTTTTTTTTCCTCATAAACCCTTTTTTGTTTTGAAAAAAAAAAGAAAAAAAAAAGCTAATAACTACAAAAATGAGACAAATAATATGATAGAAAAATTATAAAATAAGAAAAGGCGAAAGCTTAGAATTTGAGTGAAGCAAAACAAAAGCAAACTAAAAATAAGTAAAAATAAATAAATAAGAAAATAAAAACCCAAGAACAAAAAAGTGGCACCAAAGCTACTCAAAGGACTAACTATTTATTTTATTAAATATTTTCTCGACAATTAATTAAAATAATATTCATATTAACGCACTACTTTTATCACTCAAATCATAGTTATGTAATAACTCAAGTCCACCGTTGTTAGCTATTATCTCATTTGATTCGTTATATATTATCGTCAGCCTCATATTTTTATAACGAGTCTACTAGGGAGAGATTTTCATATCCTTATAAAAAAATGTTTGTTTGTTACCCTCTTCAATCAATATAGGACCCACGTGTCGCTTATTTAAGATTTAAATTTTTTATAAGCTTTTAATTCTTCGATTTTTTGAGATGCGATAATAAATAGATTCATACAAAGATTCTTCCTATATTATTTGATGTAAATCAAGAAAATAGGTATATGTTACCATCAACATATTTAATTACAAATTGATCCTTTCTAAATTTTCAATATCCAATATTTTAATTAAATACTATTTATGTCAATATGGTAGAAAATTTTAATTAGAAAAAAATTAATAACTTAAAGCTTACAAACTGATTTTAGATTCCATGTGCTTTCAAATTTAAAATTTTAATTGGTGTACTTTCAATATATTTTAGAATAATTTTTTAAATAATAGCATTATCTTTATTGGTTCACAATTTTTCTTTTTTATCTGAAAATTATTATTATTTACTAATTTTAATCAAATTAATTATTATTATTTACTAATTTACTAAATTTGTTCTAGAATATGATCTAAAATATAGGGATCAAATTAATATTTTGACCTTAAATTCTAATAAATAAGAAACGGTAAAAAAAAAAAAAAAAAAGTTTTAATTATTTTTTTTTTTTAAAAAAACATCCAAGGTGGATTATCCAAAAATGACTTTAAGATGATAAACTGAAAACCATATTTTAAATTTTAAAAGTATATTTATGCTTTAAAATATAGTACTTCTGGTTGATTTACATATAATATATATTATATTATATTATAAAATAATAATTATATACGATTTTTTACTAAACACGTTCTGGTATGAACCATGACCAAGGAATTTTCATACCTCAAGGTCCAATTATAAGGACAAGAGTCAAGAAGTTACAATAAACCTAATATACTGATATTCAAGCTGAAGACGTTAGAGACCTCTCTTAAATGTTGTGTAAAGTTGAGGTTCAAGAAAAAAAAATGCATTAAATGTATTTTATATTGCATTTAATGAACTCAGCTAAATTTAGTAACTACACCTTTCATTAATTACACTATTTAATTATAATTTTAATATTTGTTTGCTTGTATGAGTATTACTCATTTGTGAGTTATGTGGCACATAGGTTAAGAGTATGAATAACTATATATTAAGCCTTCTTTTCTTTAATTAGAGACCTCGCATCTTGGAACAAAAAAAAAATAGAATTTCTATTTTTTAGCTCAAATTTTCTTTAAAAATTCTGTCTAAAACTTGCAAGCTATAATCACTTCAGTGGCCTCCGGTCATCCGTTTCATACTTTCCCTTGAATTGGGTTCATAATTGAATTAATAATAATTAATTATACTAAACCTAATATTTAGGGGTAATAATGTAAATAATTTGATGATTTATAAATATATTATAAGAATGAATTTTTGAATTTGGTAAATTAAATTAGTTGGTATGGTTGATAAATTTGAGGAGGCAGGACCCACCGCACGTCTTATCAGGCATTCATTTATGCTCATAATATCATATATTCCTTCCATCTCTTAACTTTATTTTGGTCCCACACACTTTAACTACATCAACCTCTTCATTATTTTTATTACATTTCAATTTTACGTTTTTTTTAATTAAAAATTATAATGTAAATTTAATAATAGGTTAATTATATGAATATCTTTTATATGTTTTGTTTTTATTTTTTAAATTTGATTTTTTAAAAATAAATATCATTGAAGACGTGTGATTGTTTGATTGGCTGAGCTATACAACTGAGAATAGGAAGATTTGAATAGTAAAACACTAAACCTAATCAATTGAACTATAGTAAAACACTAAACCTAATCAATTGAACTATTCTTAAGTTGAAGCCACTAGAATCTAACATTGGAGACATTTAAAGACTCTGGATCGTAATTACTCACTTGATGCATTGCACTCGCTATATAACTTACATTTCTGGTCGTCACACCTGCCATGCTGCCCCAAAAATCACAATCGTAAGTGGATATTTGGTTTTTGTTTTTTTTTTCGTTAAAATACTATTTTGGTCCACATATTCGAAACTTTTCTATTTTAATTCTACTATCAAATTTCTAATTTAGTCCCTATTAATTTTTTAAAAAATAATGAGTTTCTATTACCTTTCTTATATAAATTTTAGAAACATATTTACATTATATTATATGAAGATACCGATTAAAATTGAATAAAATTCAAAGTATAAGGACGAAAATGATGTTTTTTTAGTTTAGTAATGTTGTTAGAGGTACCTCATACGTCCATCTCGGGTCATGTATATATGAAAATCTGTCGCCAGCTGATCAATCTGCTCGCAGTTCAATCCAGAATAGCAAAACATTCCAACCTACATCATGTTACAATAATGTCAATACATAAATATTAAACATCTTGAACAGTATCATGTTTCAATAGTTTTGAACAATATGCTCATATGATCTCTCAATATCATCTTGTAAACCAATGAAACAAAAATCTAGAACATGACACCAAGATTAGCATAACTCAGTTAGCACGAACTCTTTTTATAATGAACCAAGCCTACCGCTAATGAAAAGTTTTCACATCCTTATAAAGGGTGTTTCGTTGTTCTCTCCAACCAACGTGGGATTCTCACAATCCACCTCCCTTTGGGACCCAACGTCCTCGTTGGCACTCGTTTATTTCTCCGATCAATGTGGGACTCCCACCAAATTCACCCCTTTCGGGGCCAGCATCCTTATTGACACACCGCCTCGTGTCTAGCCCCCTTCGAAAAATAGCCTCATCGCTGACACATCGTCCGATATCTGGCTCTGATACCATTTATAACGGACCAAGCCCAAGCCCAAACCCAAGCCCACCGCTAGCAGATATAGTCCTCTTTGGGCTTTCCCTTTCGGGCTTCCCCTCAAGACTTTAAAACACGTATACTAGGGAAAATTTTCCACACTTATAAAGAGTGTTTCGTTCTCCTCCCCAACCAATGTGGGACTCTCACACTTTTCCTTAAGGTTGAGGGTTCAAATCTCCATGTACTACCATCATTGTAATGAAAAAACCCAGAATGTGACAGATGAATTTTTATGATATCGTCTTATTTTAATGTAATGGCATATGGGTCAACGAGATCACACTTTAGAATGCAATGATAACAAGACTTCTAAGAACATGGATATTAAGGAATAGAAATGTAACTTGGACAAAATTGTAATATCAAACTCATAACTGACCTGCTTGACTACGTGGTCCCAATTTAGAGGAGAATTCAATTTCTCAAGGTTATCAAATAAACTAGCTCTCATAGACCGAATGCGATCAGCCATGACCTTAAAAATGCAGGAGGATCAAAAGCACATCAGAATCAGTATCCTCCAAGGAATCAATCAAGAAGTTTTACAAAATTATTCATCCATTACCTTCAGTTCTTCAATCCATGCAGCTTTCAGAAGTGGATCACTCAAGATTGTTGAGACTAATAACACACCATGAATGGGAGGGCTGCTATACATTGCTCTGGCCAGTCGCTGAAGCTGAGATCTTACTATCATCGCTTGCTGTTGATCTTTGCCAAGAACACTTGAAATTGGGGGAAATTTGAGATAAGAGATGTAATGTAAGAATTCTAACAGGCAAGAGGCAGAGGTCAAGATCTAAATTTGATGCAACCCATTCAAAAAATAAGATAAAGGCCCCAAGAGTTAAGACCATGCTAACTCCTATCCTATCTAATAGCTTATAAACCCAATTTTACCAGAATTATGGGCATGCCAAAGGGATAATTCCTTAAAATGGAACGAGCTTCAATACACTTTAACTCAGTATTTTGATTTTTGTAACCCAATTTAGTTTTTTTCATATTTTAAAATATAAAATTAAGCCTTTGAGTTAAGTTCTAATTAATACTTTGATTGGACAATCAGCTTAACTCAACTATTTGTCCATTTATATGCCTAATTGCAAGAAAAAACAAAAAAAGAAATCAATTATTTGTCTATTTATATGCCTCACTACCAACAAAAATCAAGGACTCAATTATCATGTATTTACACGATGACTAAACCACTATTAAAAGTTCTATTAAAAGTTAATTAACTTGGACATAGCTCAACATATGTCAAGAGGCCAAAAGTTCAAATTTGCAAACTTCATGTGTTTAAGAGAAAAAAAAAGCCATAAATAAACGATCTATATGGACCAAAATGCAATCATTAAGAAGTGTTCGAACACACCATGTTGCTTGGACCAAGTGATCAAATATTTTTCTCTCTTCTTAAATGTAATTGAGAATATCCATGTTATAAAATTCTTGTCATTTTATGAGTACCTCCATTAATAGCACAAGACAATTACTTTACACTACCATATATCCTCTTCTTATTGATAACAATCTAAAGTTCAGCCAATATAAACTAACCTTAGACAACCAACCCGGTGTCCATATAAACCCATATTCTTCGCAAAGGATTGAGCACAGCCAACTAAATGTCCATCTCCAAGAAATAGCCGTATAGCTTTGGCATCCTCTTCAAGATCTCCACTGGCAAAACCTTGATACGCCATGTCAAAGAAGGGAAAGTGATGTTTCACCTGGCAGGCAAAGTTAGAATTAAGTCATATCATTCTCTACAATAATCATGCAATGGTTGAATTTGACCATCAAACTCTTAGCAACTACCATCAACTGATTTGAAATTTCTCGCCATTGTTCATCCGTTGGATCGACACCAGTTGGGTTGTGAGCACAAGGATGGAGCAGGAAGAAAGAACCTTCTGGGGCATTCTACATCAAATAAGAACGTAACGGACGTATAAAAAATATTAAACTCGAGCATAAATCCACACAAATGCTTGAAGCAGGTCAGATTTGAATTTAAGATGAATTCAAAATTGTGTTAAATAATCATTGAAATACTAACAACGAACACTAAAATGAATACTGGGGATTTAAATAGAAATCTTAGAAAATTTTCGATCATACCTTGATATCATCCATGAATGCTCCAAAATTTAAACCCTTAGAATCCGGATGATAGTAGCGGTAGGATCTCACTGGCACTTGAGCATCTCGCCAAATGTTGTGGTGGCTGCAGGTCAGTAGTAAATTTGAGAGAGAGTGAAAGAGAAATATTGAGAAAATTGGACCATAAACAGGGACATACTTAGACCAAGTTGGTTCAGGCAAGAAAATTGGAACATCGGGATGGAAATGCCTCTGAAATTCAGCAAACAGTCGGCATGCTCCAGTCCCAGAAAGTGCCAGAAGTCCAGCAAATCTCCGTTTCTTGATAACATCTGAATCCTTTCCATAAATCAACTTAACACTCTCCTCCACAAATGTTGAACTCACCGCAGCAGAAATTGACTCTCTAAAATTGTAAGGAGAATAAATGCAAGACTCAGCAAACCAGAAAACTAAACCTCGCTAGTTTTTCCATCTAAACATAGCATTTGAACTTACAAAAACTCGCTCCCTGCAATTTTCGATTCAGCATCCCTAACACATTGAAGCACAACCGGTTTCCCCTCATCGTCCCGATAAGCTCCCTTCAAGAGTGAAAAACGCGAAAATATTCCATGAACTCCAAATAAACACCGCGATCAAAGAAATAACAGAGTTAGTTCATTACCACTCCAAGGTTGATCTTGTTAGGGCTCGAATCAGCCAAGAAAGCTTCTGTAACACCGATGATGGGATCCTTTGGAGCCGGTTTCACATGATCGAACCATCCGAAACTGGGAGCCTTCGAAGCAGAAGTTGAAATGCATCTTCTCATCAGTACGAAACTCCTCCACATTACAATCGTTCGTTATCTCTCTCGAATTCTTCTCCCTGATGGTCAAACAACAGCCTCTCAACCAAATCGTTTGAAACAGAACACGGAAGTTTTGTGTAGCATCCATGATTAATGAAGATTCTCCTTTATAAAAAAAAACTGAGACAGATCCTCTCCCTCGATTCTTTGTTGACGAAGAAGAAAAAAACCACCGCTGTTTCTTGTTCGCCGGCAGCCAACGGAAATGCTTGGATTTCCTCCGCCTGTATCAGAAAACCGGGGGAGCACTCAAACAAGTCAGTTGGTGAGACGGCCCAAAGTGTGAACAAAGCCCAATTAACTATTTATGATGTTGGACCAGGCCCATTTGGATTGGGTACAGATATCAATATATGGGCCATCTCAAATAGATAGATTATTGGACCGGTTCTATAGGCCCATTGTGTTTTTTCTCATTGCATTCCTATTTTGCCCTTTTTTACTTTTCATATTTTTCCTTATTAAATTAAAAATGGGAGATTTATTAGACATTAAAAAAAAAAAAATTAAATTTATATCTAATAGATTGATTAAAAGTATAGGATGTATTACCAGACGAGTATGGTAGTATCCTAGAGCAATCTGACAGTGCTCGAGACCTAATTTTGTTTTGAGTCACTGCGACTCCATTCTAGAGCACAAATAAAAAAACACGCACATGAAATCTTGTAGTTTTAAGAAAATAAATATTTTACACGAAGGTTATATGTTAATCTCAAGTGAGTAATAAAACCCGTGCCTATAAAGACACGTTATTTGATTTGTCAGTCATTTTCGTTGAATCAACATATTTACCATTTTGGGTACTTAACGAAACAGAGAGTTTCAAAATTTATTATTTCCCATTGAATCATAAACAAATTGTTAATCACATAATTAGTAGTATTTAAAATGGGTTTTTAATCCAACTGTAATTATGAACCGCTCGTCAAAAATAAACTTATCTATAACGGTTATATCCATAAACACAACTTATCCTACCATATATAAAAGTAAAGCGACCTATAATTAACAAATACAAATTTATTAATTAAAGAGTTTAATTCATCATTTTATTCGTCAGCCAATAAATATATAATTAAAATCTTATTTTTCAATATTAAAATATATAATTCTTTAATTTTTTTTTAAAAATGCCACGTATTCGTCATCTATGGAAACAAGAATTGACCAACTGGATTCATTTAGAATTATTAATTGATTCGAGTCGAGTAATTTAAATGATTTTTATTGATTTTTTTTTTTTTTATATATATAATGTTGGAAAAAAAAAAGGAAAATAAAAAATGGTAATATATATAATTTATGCCTGCCCATTACTTTCACTCCATTCCTTGATTGCTTGCTTCACTGCATTTTTCACCACTTGGGCCTTTATGATTTTGGTGCCTTCATTCTGCCAAAAACCATCCAAAATATTATACAACATGTTAGACGAACACGACTCTCCACAATGGTATAATTTTGTCCACTTTGAGCATAAGCTCTCATGGCTTTGCTTTGGGCTTTCCCAAAAGGCCTCATACCAATGGAGAGTGTATTCTTAGATTATAAACCCATGATCATTCCCTAAATTAACCGATGTGGGACTTTCATCATCCAACACAACAAAAATCTTCCGATCGATTTTCGTACTTTAATAAACGACAATTTTAGTTTCAAAAATTTATAGTAGAGAGACTAAACCGACCTCTTCTCCAACAGCTTGAAGTTGGAAACAATCAGAACAAGACACGTCTGCATCGAGAACTTCAAGTCCGAGTTTTTCAAAGGCCTCTAGAATTCGAACTAATAATCCCGGTGAATTCCTTTCTGAAAACACGTTTATTAGAAATCCCCTCTCTAAATCCTCCACATTCACCACCTGCACATGTTCAAATCCGAGTAGAATATGTGTAAAGGAAATTGGTCGACTTTATATATAATCAATCGAATTGAATCAAAACTGCGCGAGAAATTTCGGTGTTTGTTCGGAATTCGATCGATAAACAAAATTTAGAAAATTTTCAAATGAAAAGCATGAAATTTGAAAGGTTATAAGGAAGTACAGCACTAGAGCTTGTGGAGGCACGAAATTCTTTAGACTTGTGATGATTCAGAGACGAAGCTGCTGCTTTCTTTCTCTCTCGAGAACCCATTTCCCAGCCACCGCCGCCGCCTCCGCCGTACACTCTTCACTTCCCGCCGTGTCTCCTCCACTCGCCGCCCACGCGCCACCAGAGGCGTTTGGTTTCTCTTCCTGGGATCTTAAAAGAAAGTAGACCACCAGTTCCTCTTCATTTATATTAACATTTTTTATTTTTTTACTTTTTGCATGAACACCCCTGTCGTTTCACTTGCGAAATTCAAATTTTGTCCTTATTTAAAAATATTTACGTGATTGGCCTCCACTTTGCCTTTTTTTAATCTATTTTTTCCTCTAAAAAATTAACAAAAATCGGCCTTTTTTTTTAATTATATTTATTAAAAATTTCAAACTCTATTAAATATATTCTTAAAGTATATTTTTATTCCTTAAAAAAAAAAATATTTTTTTTTATATTATAAACTCAAAAATAATATAATTAGGCACTTAATAATCTCAACATTTCTTGCGAAATAGTCGCGTTACTTACTCTTTACTTCAACATAACACCTTTCAACATATTTTTATCTTCACTCACATACTTCTTAGAAAAATTTCTAACACCGTCTCTTGTTTCCAACCCACCACGAAATACATTTAACTCGTTAGGTATTTATTAACTAGTCTTAGGTATAATAGAATATTATATAAAAATTTTAAAGGTCAATTTGGGAAAAATAGGTGGAAAAATATATGAAGAGAGAGAGAAAATATGAGTTTTTTTTTTTTTTTTTTTTTTTTTTTTTTTTTTTTTTTTTTTTTTTTTTTTTTTTTTTTTTTTTTTTGGGTCAGTTTGGGCAGGATGAGGACGGTGCCCCGTGAGAGAGTATTGGAGGGATTGACAGCTAAATGCCATTTGGAAGTTTGTTTCTCTCTCATCACGTGCAGATTCCTCCACTGAACACCTTTGGCCTCACTTCCACCTCTTTTCATGCACGTGCCGCCTGACCTTTTCACCCTGCCCCAGTCTTCTTGGACCTTCCCTTCCCATATAAAATTATTATTATTTTCACCTATAAAATTCTTTTAAAAATATTTTATTTTAATTTTTAATTCTAAAATAAATAATTCAAATATTTAATATCTTAATCCTTAAAATTTTTATTTAATTTCATATAATATTTTATTATCAATTAAATATTATCTTGAGTGCCGCATGCGTTCCCACCTACTCACGTGCGTACCAATTAATCATCACAACCCAAAAATTGACTTCCTTCCTTCCAACCTATTTCCCTTTTCCCCTTACAAAATCCATACAAAAAAAAAANAAAAAAAAAAAAAAAAAAAAAAAAAAAAAAAAAAAAAAAAAAAAAAAAAAAAAAAAACATCAAGCAAATCAAACCATATCGAAACAATTCATATTCACGCACTATTTGATACAGTTTGATTAGATTTGTCGTCTTGACTTACTGCTCGTTTCTCCTTCATTTTATTTTTTATTTTTTACCTATTTCAAAGTATATCAGACACGAAATATGGAGATATCAAATCGGTAGGGAAGGAGAATGATAAGATAAAGAACCACTACAAGGGGAGTAAGATTCGAATTATCTTGTTGATCGAAAAATATCTCAAGGTAAGAACATTGTTTGAGATTTGAATTACTCTACAAGCAAGATCGATCATGTCTAGTTTGAATGATTCTTGTTGATCAAATATCTCAAGGCAAGAACACTTGTTTAAGATTCGAATCACTCCACAAACAAGATTGATCATGTCGAGCTTGAATAATTCTACATGCAATCTAAACTACATAGAATTACAAAAAGAATAGCACACATGCTTCTTTTACTATATTTTTCAAGTATGCTTACAAATACAACATACATGGCTCTATATAGCTTCAAAATGAAACTACTAAATGCATTCCAAGAGTTTGTTACATTCGTACTTAATGGTCATAATTAAACTATTATGTAACTGTAACCTAAATAAAAACTCTTAAAATACATTAATGAAATATAATAACTTTAAATTGTAATCCACCCAAAATTTATCACATGAAACTTCATTCTTTTTCAATGTGGCATGAATTGAAATATCTTTTGATAATTTCAACAATATTTTCTTCACATCTTCATTGAAGCATATTGTATGATTGATGTCTCTTGGTTCCTATCAGGGAACGAAATATTTTTAATGGGTAAGGAAACTTATCCGTAGCATACGTATTTTAAAAATCTTGAGAGGAAACTCGAAAGAAGAACGAGTGTCAGTGAGGACACTAAACGCTACAAGGGTGGATTGTAAGATCCCACATCGATTTGAAGATCGAAAACCTCTCTCTAGGATACGTGTTTTTAAAACCTTGAGGGAAAGCTCATCGAGAACAAATTCTGTTAATAATGGATTTGAGTTATAAATATATCGAATTAAATAAAAATGAATTAATTTGGGTGGATATAACATTGTGTTGAGAAGGGCCCAATTGGGATTTTGAATTTTACAATAAGAACAAGATGGCAATTATAGAGATTAATTGATTTAATTAATTTGTGTATGTTTCTTCCCTTCAATTGCAGCTGGCCATGATGAGTAATTTTCATTTATTTTTATTATTATTTTAGGAAAAAGATTGATTATTCATCTCACGTCCAACTCATTCTCTTAAACTCCACTAATTAAATTAAAAACAAATTTGTTAAATTTCTTCTTTAATCATTACTTAAATGGAAAATATGTGATTTAATTAATGAATTTTGAGAGACGAATTGAGTCGGTGAAACTTTAGGAACTATGTCATCAAAATATTAATCTTGGCTCGAGTGTAATTCTCGTGTTCATGATGCTACTTTAGGTTTTTCAGTGATTTCTAGGTCGTTAGGTATGATGTGTTTCACTTTTGTTTTACTTGGCTCGTGGCTTCTATTGAGGAGTTCTTGTGGGTTCTTCTTCTTGGTCTATGTTTGTGAGATCTCACGTCCGTGGAGAAGGGAATGAAACATTATTTATAAGAGTATGAAAACCTTTCTATAGTAGACATGTTTTAAAAATGTGAGGCTGACGGCGATACATAATATGTCAAAGCAGACAATATCTGCTATCGATGGGTTTGAGTTGTTACAAATGGTATCAGAACCAGACACTGAGAGGTGTGTCAGCTATCTCGGTATGTTGTCCATGGCTTCATGCTTGTTCCAAACCCTTTTTTACATGCTTTCATCTTAGATATATTTTTACTATTTCATGCTATGGTGTATGACGGTTCATCAAAATCATGCTTACACCCAGTGGCTAAAATGCCCCAAAATATACTATGGGGGATATGACTAGTTGTCACTTCTTCATATCATGAGTTGTGGTGTTCCTTTATTTGCTTATAGTCATATAACGTTGTTTTCTTCAATTCTTTCTAACCATTTTCAAATGTAATTCATCGCTCATGTTTTCTAAAACGTTTCTCTCAAACGTGACTCGAGATCCGAACATACACCAACAGTTAATTTGAACTTTCCACACGCAACCGACAACCACTACAAACGCATTAAGAAAAACGATTATTTTAAAAAATCGATGAAGATTTGTTTACATATAATATTATAAATATTTAAATAATTAATATTTGTTTATTATGAGAAAGCTCAATTAATTATATATTATATAATTCCTTTGTAGTTAAACGACATAATTAGAGAATGTTTTGTTATAAACTAGCAATTAAAGGTGGTTGATTTTAAAAAATATTTAATAAATATATTTAAAGTGGTTGATTAGGTGTCAAATCAAGTAGAAAAAAGAAAATAAAAAACAAATATGAAATTAATGCAAATAGTGTTTTGATTTGGAAATGTCCTCGTGATATCATCTACATTGATATGAGTATTAACTATTCATTAAGGTAAATGATGAATTCATGTCCCCATCAAAGCATAATATAGCTACAAATTTGTGTGTGACATTATAAATATTTAAATCTTATATCTCTTAAATTTTTTGCTTAGAGACAGTCCACCTAATAAGGATGATGGGCCCAAGGGAGTGGATTGTGAGATCTTACATTGGTTGGAGAAGTAACGAAACATTATTTATAAAGGAGTGAAAACCTCTCCCTTGTATACACGTTTTTAAATTGTGAGACTGACGATAATACGTAACGGGTCAAAGTGGACAATACCTACTAAGAATGTTTGATTAATCCACCATACCTAAATGGTGTGAAAGTTATCTTATTTATAATCAAATAAATTACAAGGACACGGAAATAATAATAAATGAAAATAACAATAAATGGAAAGATACCTATGGTAATAAGACAAATATTATAATAAAATATCAAATATAATATATATGGTAAACTATAATTTATTACTAAATATCCTTGACACCTACTAACCGTA